>NC_080429.1:73800038-74127871 GCF_029873635.1 Malania oleifera | reverse complement strand
CTTCGTATCTGTATGGTTTAGTAAAGTTATTAACCACAAATGGTACTCGTAGCCTCCTTTCAATCTTTATCAATCTATATTATTTCTCATTCTGTAAAATGGTTAGAAAGGAGAAGTTGCATGACCCTAATTCATGCACTTATAAGATAAGATCGTCTTATGGTACATTATAGATGGACCCTAACAATGTTGGCCGAACCACTACCAAGTCAAAAAGTACAGTCTGTAAGTTCGATAGGTCTTCCAGGACCTGGTCCATACCACCAGGGCACTCACACTTCTTAAACACCACATCCGCCCGTCCAACCTCACGCCACTCCGTTACAGCAGCGCTAACCACAAATCTCATGATTAAATCATTGAACACAAAATAGCGCTTACTGTAACGACCCTCAATAAAATATAACATAATAATAATATTGAGTCAACTGAACCCGTGTGGTAATGGGTATACCTATCAAACACAGCTGGCAATTCTACATAGACAGTAAACATAAATTCCAAACATCCATCCCATAAAGCATAATACTAGAGGATTTCTATAACATATAAAACTGTACTTCTATATATCCTAATATACATCAAAATATCTCTAGGGTCAAACACAAAATAACTCTGACCCGATTACAAATCTTACCTCCACACAGGATAATACACTAGCTCAACGGTGGCCTTGACCCGCCGGTTCTCTCAGGGGCTCCTGAAAAATTAATTAAGTTTTGGGGGTGAGACACTTCTCAATAAGGGAAAATAAACTAAATACAGCTGTGTGGCAACATGAATATTTAATGCAATTATACGTATACAGTACATAAAACATCTATTATACTGATAATACTGAAAATATACCCAGGATGAATAGCTAGCTGGTGTCATGTATTACCCCCATAACGGGTTGTGCAGTCCGAAGGCGGACTCGACAATGGCTGGCCAACCACTGTCGAGTCAAATATGTCTGTAAGTACGATGAGCCCGCCACACTCTGGTCCGGACTGCCAGGTGGACGTCCACACTCTACTGAAAGCCACATCGACTATCCATCTCTCATCCCCTCATGGGATGGTTAGCACTAATCTGACGTAGATATCTGATCTACAATATAGCTACAGTACCGAGCCCCTGAACTGAACTAAACTAACATCCTGGTTGTGATAACATATAATACATGATCATATATATAACATCATTACGGCCTCGTGCCAAAAATATAGTAATTTATGGCTTCATGCCGAAATCATACATAAATACGGCCTCGTGCCGATAACATAAATATGGCCTCATGCCGATAATATAGATATGGCCTCGTGTCGATAACATAAATACAGCCTCGTGTCGATAACATAAGTATGACCTCGTGTTGAAAACATATATGCAACCTCGCGCCAAAATCGTTTCAGGTATATGCATTCTGAAAATAAATCATTTATCATATATTCATCAAAATCATCACAACATAATTCATCTTTTCATAATACCTGAAAACATGCTTTGCTCGTAAAATCTTTCATATCATAATATATTTCACGTAAAATAATATTCATGCCACACATGTGCTGTTAAAAGTCATACTTTATATTCTAAAATCGTGCTTTTCTGACATCTCATACATACATATACATTTTAATCATCATAGCAGTATTTTCCCAATCGTACATTTCATTCGTAGTAGACAAATATAACATATGCTTTTGTGAAACTAGATTTACTCATAATTAATAATAATTTGCAAGAAAATAATTTCTTTAATTTATTCCCTTACCTAGCTACTAAGAAAGCCCCCAAAATATCCTAGGCTAACCCCCGTATGATTTCCTTATCGATACCTTGAAACTTAAAACTCCCAGTATTAAATATCAGTATTTTCATGCGTACATCATTTCCTATAACTACCATAAAGTCTAATTTGACTTAAAAAGTCTTACCTCAACTTAGGGATGATTTCCAACTGCGTTTTCCCAACGAACCGCTCCGACAAACTTGTAGAGAACTTCTCCAAGAGCGTCGTGGTGACATCGGATTGTCGATCCGGCGTATATCTGGCCCAAAAATGATGAGAGAGAGAGAGAGAGAGAGAGAGAGAGAAAATTGAAGAGGAGAGAGAGGGAGAGGAGTTGGCTTCTTTCATAAGTTAAAAATTGGATTTTTCAAATTTATAGAGTAGATGATTCGTTGACGAGCCACGTCATTCGTCGACGATTCCTTCACAAATTTTGTCAACGAGACCCTATATTCGTTGACGAAATTCAGGCTGCTTCCGAACCCTCTCGGTATTTTCTCGTTGACGAGGCCTTGTATTCGTCGACGAATTTTCTTCTGCACTCGTCGACAAACCCCTGTATTCATCGAAGAATGCCGGAAATCTCTTGAAATCATTTTTATCTACGACCTCCTTATGTTTTTGTCTCTATTTCTCTTCCTCTTAATTATTCAAATTCGATTTTCATTCGGGTTGTCACAGATACTATGCAAGTGCTAGCCTAGACCAAGTCGACCAGGTTCTAATAACATACATCATAGAATCAAACTGTGATACATGGATATTCCATACTATAATTGCCAAATCAGTATCATCACATCATTTTGCATATATATATATATATATCATAAAAATCATTGGCCCGTATGCCGGTATTTCATATTTTACCATAGTTCGGCCCATACGCCGAAACATCATATTCATAGCACGACTCGTAAGCTAGCAAATCATATCCATAGCACGGCATGTACGCTGACAAATCATATACAAAGCATGACCTGTACGCCGGCAAATCACATATATAGCATGGCCCGTACGTCGAAAAATCACATACATAGCACGGCCCGTATGCCAAAAAATCATATCCATATCTTTATCATATTCCCAGAAAATAGTATTTCATTATAAATTCCACTCATGCCACACAAAATAGGTTTTATACATATTTAAACATATAATCTTTTACAACAGTATTTTACCAAACATAAAGTATATATATAAATATATTTATTTCTCTGAAATTAGATGTTGTAATAACATACATACATTTCCATAAAATAACTAGTTTAGTTTATTACCTTACCTGAGTCCTGAAAGACCCCTAAAATAAACAGTCTTACACCCGCAGGGTTTCCCATTCAACACCCTGAAAATGATATTTCCCAGAACTAAACTTCAGTATTTCTACACGTACTATGCTTTCTACAACTGTCAAATAGCCAAATACTGATTAGAAAGTCTTACCCTGAATTTGGGATGGATTCCGAACTGACCCCACCAACGATCCACTCCAGCAGATATGCAAAGAACTTTCTCAGGAGTGTCGTGGTGGCTTCGAATCATCGATCCAACAACGAACGGACCCAAAAATCTGGAGAGAAGGGATGGAAGCCGAAAGGAGAGAGAGAGAGAGAGAGAGAGAGAGAGAGAGAGAGAAAGAAAGAGAGAGAGAGAGTGTGAGTGAACTCTACGGCCAAATTAAGCTGAAAATCACGTTTAACACTATCTATACTATAGCCTTTGTCGACGAGCCACGTCACCTCGTCGATGAGGTCATGAAGGAAGTTCGTCGACGAACTCTGTTTCTCGTCAACGAAATTTAGAAAAAAAGTCTACTTATTTTACTACTTACCCTCACTTATGACAGAGGAATACCGTGATTACATACCGACTCTTAGGAGATTACATATGCAAAAAAAATTTTCCCCAAAACTAAAACACTAATTACTAATTAAATTATTACATGTACCTGCAAAAGAAACACTACCTAACTACATACATTTTACCCGATTAAACTTCTTGGAATAAGTGCGGATACTTCTCCTTCATCTGCTCCTCGGATTCCCAAGAAACCTCTTCAACTGTATAATTCCTCCACAAAACTTTTACCTGAGGAATCTTCTTGTTACGTAACTTCTGTACCTTCCTATCCATAATCTGTACTAGTACCTTCTCATAAACTAGTGAATCACTAAACTCTAACTCACCATAACTAATAATATGAGAAGGATCTGAAGTGTATTTCCTCAACATAGATACATGGAATATGTCGTGAATTCTCGATAACATAGGTGGCAAAGCTATCCTGTAGGCTACCGGTCCCATTTTATCTAGAATCTCAAATGGACCGATAAACCTAGGGTTAAGTTTACCCTTCTTTCCAAATCGCATAACCCCCTTCAACAGAGCTATTTTCAAAAATACATGATTGCCCACATCAAATTCCAAATTCGTGCAACGATTATCAGCATAACTCTTGTGTCGGCTCTGAGCTGCACTGATTCTCTCTCTGACGAGTTGAACCTTATCATGCTCTTGCTGAACAAGCTCCGATCCCACTACTCGCTGCTCACCCACTTCATTCCAAAATAAAGGAGAACGACATCTCATACCATAAAGAGCCTCAAACAATGTCATGCCAATACTGGTTTGATAACTGTTATTATACGCAAACATTACTAGCGGCATGAACTGAGTCCAACTACTCCCAAAATCCAATACACATGCTTGGAGTATATCCTCTAATATTTGTATCATCCTCTCAGTCTACCCATCTGACTGGGGATGGAATGTCATGCTAAAGGATAGCTGAGACCCTAGAGCTTCTTGCAAGCTCCTCAAGAAACGTGACGTAAAATGCGGGTCTCGATCTAACACAATCAATACTGGCACCCCATGAGAACAAACTATATCCTGAATGCAGATCTCTGCCAAACGGTTGAGGGTGTAACTGATCTTGATAAGTAAGCAATGGGTAGTCTTAATCAAATGGTCAACAATCACCCAGATGGCATTCTAGCCATGTAACGTCCGCACTCCTGACACAAAATCCATAGATGTATGATCCCACTTCCACTCTAGGATAAATAACGGCTACAACTGCCCTGCCGGCCTCTGGTGCTCAACTTTTACCTACTAACATGTCAAACATTGGGCTACATGCTCAGCAATCTCTTTCTTCATACCTCTCCACCAGAACAACTCTCGCAAATCCCTATACATTTTTGTACTATCGGTATGAACTGTATATAAAGACTTGTGAGCCTCCTCTAAGGCTGACACATCAAACACTAGGCTACATGCTCAGCAATCTCTTTCTTCATACCTCTCCGCCAGAACAACTCTCGCAAATCCCTATACATTTTTGTACTATCGGGATGAACTGTATATAAAGACTTGTGAGCCTCCTCTAAGATAATATTTCTGATGTTAGCATCACTAGGAACACATAACCTATAACGCAACTGCAGAGCTCCATCATCTAACAAACAGAATTCCTCCCCCTGACCATTCTGCAATCTATCCATCACCTCTATTAATTCTGGATCTTCCTTCTGGGCAACTTTAATTCTTTCCTGCAAAGTAGGTTGCACTACTAAACTAGCAATACAAGCCTGAGAACCACCCTTGACCAACTCTATACCGAATCTCTAGAGACCCATCAGGAGCATATGCTGGATCTCCATAGCTGCCAACGCTGGTTCCACAAATTTTCGGCTCAAAGCATCAGCTACCATGTTTGCCTTCCCTGTGAGGTAATTGATAGTGGAATCAAAATCTTTAATGAGTTCTAACCACCTTCTTTGTCTTATGTTCAGTTCTTTTTGCGTGAAAAAGTACTTTAAACTCCTATGGTCTAAGAAAATTCACACCGCTCACTATACAAATAATGCCTCCAAATCTTAAATGTGTGCACCACTGCAGCCAATTCAAGATCATGAGTAGAGTAGATCTTTTCATATTCTTTCAACTGTCTGGATGCATACGCCACCACCCTACCATACTACATCAATACACAACCCATTCCTTTCAAGGACGCATCACTGTAAATGACATAACCCTCACCCCCTGACGGGATGATCAATATTGGTGCTATGACTAACCTCTACTTCAATTCCTAGAAACTCTGCTCACAGCTATTGTCCCACTCAAATTTGACATTCTTCCTAGTCAATCGTGTTAGAGGCCCTAATAATGTTGAGAATCCCTCAACGAAACGACAGTAATACCCAACTAGCCCTAAGAAACTCCTGATCTCCTGGACTTTCCTTGGTCTAGCCCAATTCACAATCGCCACAATCTTACTAGGATCCACAAAAAATACCATCCCCTGAGATAACATGTCCTAAAAACATTACTTTCTCGAGCCAAAAGTCACATTTACTGAACTTAGCGTACAACCTCTTTTCTCGTAGCATCTGCAAAACCTGCCCTAGATGCATCACATGCTCCTCATAACTCCTCGAATAAACCAGTACATCATCAATAAAAACAACTAAAACTAATCTAAACATGGATGAAAAACTCTATTCATCATATCCATAAATATAGTAAGTGTAACGACCTACTTAATTTCCATGTTTTTTTTTTATTTTACACTATGATATTCTACATGCTCTGATACCATACTGGGGTAAACCCAAACATTAGCCTAAGCAGCGAGAAGTAGAAATCACATAGACATTATCATTTGTACATATATATATACCAATACCAAAGTACTAACATGTTTCCCAAAATATACACATATATCTGTTTCCCCAAAACACCCTCAACTATGCTGGAATATACAAAAATCCTCCACAATACTCACTTCACTGACAGGGCACTACAGAAGCCCCTCTATCTGCGAGTTTGGTCTACTCGCCTACTTGGATCACCTAAAAAATGATTCAACACTGGGATGAGCCAACGCTTAGTAAGACGAAATATGCTATTACTAGTGTGTGGCAAATGAGCTATAATATTATGAAAATATGTTTTCATATAATCATGTATAACTGAATATGAAAATACAGTACAAGTGATAAATCCACCACCCTTTCCATGTTGCTTAACATAATAGTATCATAGGTTACTATTTAAAATACTTCTAGTGTACACAAGTATGTTCCCTGTTTCTGTAAATTTGTATATACATAATAGTAACTAAAAGTTTTCCCTGTGGATAACTGTGTGTCATGATTTAACCCCTCATGACAGGGTTGTGCGGCCCCTAGGTGGGATCTACACAAGCTAGCCGACCAGGGTGAATCACTATACTCCATCGATCTGATCTGCCCACCTCAACCCATATCTGATGGGGAGCCTGTCCACATCAAGGGTCTAGGTGATCGACCTACTACCACGTATTATCTAAATAGGTGGTTGCACTCATAACATAACATAATATCTGTAGCAATGGTATCGTGCTCTATAATTGCATAGTCAGATAGGGTCTGATACTATATATAATATATCTCTATATACAACAATATGATTTACCATGATTCTGAAATAATCGTAATAACCATGATACTGCATAAACTATACTGTAATTCATACGTCATAATACTGAGAACCGTGTAATTATAACACTGAAACTACATAATTATAATATTGAAATTCGTATAATCATGGTACTGAGATTCGTATAATCATGGTACTAGAATTTGTATAATCCTGGTACTAAAATTCATAAAACCATGGTACTGAAATTCATAAAATCATGGTACTGAAATTCGTAAATCATATCTCCATACTATATTCATATTCTCAAGCCACACCATACTCTAATACATAATTTTCATAATTTAATAAACTGTATAATATTTTAAAATTACCTAGCATAGCATATCTCCCTTACCTATTTACTAAAAAGCTCTTATGGCACACTAGCCTAACACCCGGAGGGCCTCCTACCTAACACCCTGAAAACAACATTTGCTAGAACGGAATATCAGAATTTCTCTACTTATATAGTTTCCTATAACTGTTATAAGGCCAAAAATGAACTAAAAGGTCTAACCCTGAATTTGGGATGAAATTCAACTTCGTTTCACCAACGATCCGCTCCGGCAGACTTGTAGAGAACTTCTCCACGAGCATCGTGGTGGCTTCGGATCATCAATCCAACGACTGGCGGGGCTGAAATCGAAGAGAGAAAGGAGAGGATCCATAAGAGAGAAAGAGAGAGGAGAGCGAGAAAGAGCCACTGAATTGTAATAAAATTATGATTTTTCACTACTTATAGGGCCAGATTCGTCGATGACACACGTCACCTCGTCAACGAGTCCTTTAGTAAATTCGTCGATGAATCTTACCCTTCATCGATGAAATTCAGAGTAGCCCAAAACCCTTTCTCGGTATTTTCTCGTCGATGCGAAGGGACTTCGTCGATGAGTTCCTGAAGACCTTCGTCAATGAAATCCTGCATGACGAAGCCTGGTAGTTCCCTGAAATTTTTATTTCCTAAAAAATGCAATGTCATCGACGAAGTCTACAACCTCCTTCTGTTTCTGTTTCCATTTCTCTCCCTCTTATTATTAAAATACCATTATTCTTTGGGTCACTACAGTAAAGGCATTCATTATACCAAATGGCATAACAAGGAACTCATAATGCCCGTACCTAGTCCTGAAGGTTGTCTTCGAGATGTCTTCTACTCTCACTTTCACTTGATGATAGTCGAATCTAAGATCAATCTTCAAATACACCCGTGTACCCTAGAGCTGGTCAAACAAATCATCTATATGGGGTAGAGGGTATTTGTTTTTTAAGGTCACTTTATTAATCTCCCTATAATCTATACACATCCTCATTGACCCATCTTTCTTCTTTAGAAATAAAACTTGAGCTCCCCACGGAGATACACTAGGTCGTATAAAGCCCTTATCAAGCAAATCTTGTAGCTGATTCTTCAATTCTTCCAACTCTGCTGGCGTCGTTCGGTAAGGTACTTTAGAAATCAGTGTCGTACCTGAAAGTAGATCAATAGGAAAATCTACCTTGCAATCAGGTGGCAAGCCTGGTAATTCGTCTAGAAAAATATCTGTAAACTCCTTTATTACAGGCGTGTTAGGAAGTTTCAATTCATTCTCTGACACCTCCTTTATAACATCCACAAACCCCTAGCAACCACTCATCAATAGTCTCCTTGCCTGAATAGCTGAAACTAGCTAAGGCAGGGATTGCACTTGCGACTCTACGAACTTGAATTTTGTTCTTCCTGGAGGTTTGAATATCACTTATCGTGAATACCAATCTATACTAGAAAAATTAGCTACTAGCCAATCAATGCCAAAGATAACATCAAACCCATGCATGTCCAACACTATTAGATCGGCAGACAAGATTTTCCACTTAATATCAACTTAACAACCCCAAAGCACCCTACTACACCTCATCGCTGACCCAGTTGGTGTAGATACCAATAGCTCAGTATCTAACAACGGCATTTCTACCTTACATAGTCTAATGCACTCCAAAGAGACAAATGAGTGTGTAGCTCCTAAATCAAACAATGCAATAACTTTAAAAGAAAGCATACTAACCATACCTGTCACCACATCACCTGCCGTCTCAGCATCACCTGGCGTCAAAGCGAACACTCTAGTTGCAGTCGTATTCCTCTGTTGACCCCTACGTGGCACCTTATAACCCCCTCGGTATGGTCTGGGAGTAGGAGCTGCGTCTGGTGGTATAGGGCAGTCTCTCACTATATGTCCCAATTTACTATAGCAGTAGCAGACAACTCCACCTGCTCGACACTATCCCCAGTGTCTCTTACCACAAGTATGACATACAGTAGGGCCCTATATTGCCTAAACCTCGTGTCCTCTATTCTCCTACCTCCGCCCTTTTCCATGGTTTCCTCTCCTCCACTGACCCTATCTAGGACCCTACTAGTAGCCTAAAGATGCAGATCTCTTCCTATGACCCTACTATTCATTATATATGTCATTTTATTGTGATCTTTATTTATTCTATGGATGATCATAAATGTTTTATGACATTATTTTCAAATGAAGGTAGTACCTTCCCAACATTTAATTATACTCACATATCGGATCAATTAAACTCTAGCTGAAAAGCCTCGGTGCCTCAGGTTACATACTGGGCTCGCTATGAATTTCTTGGCCGAGGTGGATAGTATGACTTGTTTCTTAGTAAACAGATCACCAAGGGCATCACAGAATGGGAAACTTGCCGAGGAGGTGTGGACAAGTAATAAGGTAGACTACTTTAGACTAAGAGTATTTGGAGGTCCAGTCTATATGCACATTCCCGGTGAGGAGAGATCTAAGCTTGAGGCAAAGTCCAAATGGTGCATCTTTCTAGGATATCAAAAAGGCATGAAAGAGTTCAAGTTGTGGGATCCAGTGGCAAAAGAGGTGGTGATCAGTAGGGACATAATTTTTTATTAGAAAATCATGTGTTGACTCTATGAGTCTAATCCTATTATGATAATGACAAATCACTTAGTATCTTACCTGTGCATTGAACTTTTGAATAGGATCATTACTTAGCACACACGAATGGTAAGGTTGCTATGGAAGCCATGAAGAAATCGAAGCGCATATGGCTTGACTCAATCCATGGAAGTAGAAGACCAAAAGGATGAAGATAATTCAACATTTTAAATCTTAATTTGTATTTAGTTTTATCTGTATTTACATATCTCACATGATATAGTTGGAAGCTCAAAAGACTATTAGACTAACCCTAGGACTCATGCATTTCATGAATAATTTACATACACTCATTTTAGGTTGGTTTAGCAATTTAAAAGGTTAATAGGGCTGAAAAATAAGGAACTCATTAACTAGTCTCCTAGCCTCATCGACGAATGCATAAAAACCACTCGTGGAGGAATGCATGTTCTCATCGACGAGAAAATACCGAGACCCTAAATTTCTTAGATAGAGCACTCGTCCATGAATCCCTTGGTCTCGTCGCCAAGCGAGTGAAGGACACTCATTGATGAATATGTCCACTCGTCGACTAGTTTGTCGGGGCAAGTTGACGCTCAAGTGCTCAACGAATAAATTTTTTTAACTTATTTTTTCAATGATCCAATGGTTGAAGAGTGTCCATATGTCGAGAATGCCTCTATATTTCAACCCTAAAACCTATTTTATAACCTTTTGCCAATATTCTCTTATACAAAAACTCTCTTGGGCATTCTCTACTCTCACGTTCAAAGGGCTTTCACTCATATCTTGCAAGCATCATTGGTTTTGAGATTTGGTAAACAAGTTCTTATTTTTAGTCATTCAATCTTCACATTCAAGTCCATCTACTCTCCTATTCATTTTATTTAAAACTTTTATTGAGAGGAAGAACTCTAGTTTTTTTTTTTCTATTCATTGTTTAAAAAATTGTTTTTGGAAAAGAAACGTTTTTACTTAAGTTTAAATCTTTGAAAGCATTCACTTTTATATTTTATTCAAATATTTCATCAAATTTTATCGTTGCAAAAACTATTTGAAAGCAAACCCTAAAATCTCCAAAATATATAATTTTGGGAAATATTTTCTGGAGAAATATTGAATAGGGTTTAGATCTTTGGAGCAAACTTAACATATGTTTTTACAAAGATCATACATTTGTTATTATAAAAATTTTATTGAAAACATTACATATTCACTCTTGAGCTTCAAGTTATATCAAGTGAGTGTGTTTAAGATTTGAATGTACTCATTAGCTTGTTGAGACTCATTTGAGTGTATTTAGAAACTTTATTCATCTATTGTATTGGCGGTTTGAGTTGTGAACCGAGAAGGAGGAAGCTACGCCTCTTATAAGCAATAGGTTGTAAGGAGGAAGTTGTACCTCTTGTTAGCAGAGGTTTGTAACAGGAAGCTCCACCCGAGTCTAAGGAGCAGATTAGAGGAATCCATGGGTATTCTACCCAAGGCGAGGACATAGGCTAGGTTTGTCCGAACCTCGTAAAAATCATGTGTTTGCTTCTCTTTTACCTTATCTCTTTTTATTTTCACTTGCGTTTGGTTATTTATTTAATATTTGTTTATTGTGCAATCTTAAATATTTTTTGAACTTGAGATTGATTGGGTAATATTGAATTGTTTGAGATATCCAAAGCTTGAATTTATTAGGTTGTGTAATACTAAAATCTGTGTATCCTCAAACTTTTCCTTGAATGGTTGATTTTCAAATTTGGAATCAAAAGACCGAAAATATTTTTAAAATGCACAATTCACCCCCCCCCCCCCCCCGCCCCTCTTGGGATTACACCTAAATTCACATAATGTTGCGGCGTACTCAGGAAGAAATAAAGAAATAGGGGCTAGAAAATATCAGCAGCAACGAGCATGCGATTCAAGTGGAGTTAGAGACTCAGGGCAGACATGCAAGGAGTCCTAACCTAAGAGATCAAATGGCAGTATAAGTGGAGTTATAAACTAAGGGTGGGGATGATTATCTTATGAAAAAAGGAAGTTCTAGCTCATACGACTAGCAATCGTGTCGGAGCATAGCTGTAGACAGACCTAGTCTCCTAGGCAGTGGTATAGGAGGTTTGATGCCTATATGACCTGTATTGGCTACACAAGGTGTGAGTACTATTGTTGTGTATATATAAGGAGTCTTGTGGACAAGTCTCTTATATTTCTGCTGTTGTATATTGACAATATGCTGATTGCTACTAAGGACATGACTAAGGTGAATCAATTAAAGACTTTGTTTGGAAAAGAGTTCGACATGAAAGACTTGGGTGCAGCCAAAAGGATACTTGGCATGGAGATTCACAAGGGTAGAGTTATAGGGAGACTATGCTTATCTCATGGCAACTATGTGGAGAAAATGCTGGAGAGGTTTAGCATAGCTAATGCTAAGCCGGTGAACACGCCTTTGGTGAGTCATTTTAGGTTATCCACGACCCAATGCCCAAGGCTGGATGTTGAAGTTTTTGATATGTCGAAGGTCCCCTATGCAAGCATAGTGGGGTGTCAAATATATGTTATGATGTGCACGAGGCCAAATCTGGCACATGTTGTCAGCATGGTGAGCAAGTTTGTCTCAAATTTGGGGGCACTGGGGTGCTGTCAAGTGGATTCTTAGGTACTTGAGAGGTATGACCAGATATGACATCACGTTCACTACACAACAGAGTGATCTATTAGTGGTAGAGTATGTGGATGTTAACTATGCAGGAGACTTGGGTTACAGGAGGTCTACCATAGGGTACATATTTACCCTTGTGGGAGGATCTATTTGTTGGAGGTCTATAGTGCATTCTCTCGTAGCTCTTTCTACTACTATGTTAGAATACATAGCAGTGGTTGAAGCTACCAAGGAAGCGTTGTGGCTTACAGGATTGGTCAAAGAGCTGGGTGTCTAGTAAGGTGGAGTTCAACTGTAGTGTGATAGTTAGGTGTACCATGCGAGGACAAAGCACATTAATGTACGGTATCAAGTATCAGGGAACTAATTTCTTTAGGGAAACTTCTTCTTGAAAATGTTCATACATCTGACAATGTGGCTAATACGCTAATGAAGCTGGTTGTAATGACCCGTAAATTAAAACTATAAAATAATTAGGACGTATAATAAATGAAATGGATTAATGGATAATAAGGAAAAAATGAAAGATTTCAAAGGAAGGAATAGCAGGCCTCGTCAACGAATGTTCTGTCTTCGTCGATGAGTGTCCTTCCAGAGATTGTGGACAAACTCCAATTCCTCGTCGAAGAAGGAATCCCAAGAGAGTAATTTCAAACTCTGAATTTCGTTAATGAATGTATCTTCTCATTGACGAAATCTCTTTAGTATTTTGTTGATGAACCTACGTGTCTCATCGACGAAGCCCTGCCTATAAATAGGATTTTTTTTATTTCCAACGAGAATCTTTGGGATTTATCTTTCATTTTCTAAAAAATGGATCTCCAACCTTCCCTTAACGATTTCGAGCCGGTTTTGATCCGGTTTGACGATCCGAAACTGCAATGAGGTTCGTAGAATTGTTCTCTGCAAGGTTGCAGGAGCTGATCGTTGATTTTAGAGGTTTGGGAAACATACCAAAATCAAGGTAAGTGAGTTATTTTGGGAATTTCTTAACGAATATTGTTATTTGGAGCCTAGGAAGTATTAAATAAGTATGTTTCCAAAGATTTGAGTCAGTTGAGAAAATGTGAAAATAGTAGTTTATTTGGGAATATTTGGGAAAAAGTTATTTTATATATATCTATATATATATATATATTTTTTGGCGGGTGAAATCTAGACACACCTTCTAATTTTCTTAATATGACACTTCATTTTTGATTTTTTGAAAAAAATCTTAATTTAATATCTCATTGGTAGAGTCCCTTAAAAAATATGTTACTCGCGCAGACCCCGTGTAATGCTCAGCGTATGATTTTCATAATAGCTCTTAAAGAAATTCCTAAATTATAACACTACAATAATGTAAAATTTCAATTTTGTGCGTTAAATAAATAAAAAATTTACCTTATAACTTTAGTTACAATTCTCTAATGTTGACAATATTTTTATATATTTTAAAAAGTTTCTTTTTACTAAATTTAGTGGAAACATTAAGTATTGGGGTGTTTTCTCTTCTTCTTTTTTTTGAAAAAATAAAAAACACTCTTTAATATTTTAAAATTGTTCAATATAATTAAATTTAACATTTTGAAATTGACCCATTAATAAAATTATTACCATTGTGAAACTGTTAAATGAATTGGTAATTAACTTTTGTTACAACTAATGATGTTTTAATTAACGTTTTTTATAATCCATAAATTTAATTAAATATTAAATTTGGTAACCATCAATATAAGTTGTTGATATCTAATATATTTATTAAAATTTTTAATTTTTTTAATGGAAATTCAAGAAAAAATGGATAAAAATTATATTATCATGTTAAATATAAATTTTAACAAGAGAGTTTAATGTGTTTCAGATAACTTAATTAAAATTTTTAATTTTTATATTAATTAAATATAAATTTTTAATGAAAGGTAGAATTAAAATTTTAATTTTTGTCGCTTTGAGAACTAATCTGATTTTGCCATATTTTAATTAATAAGAGCTGATTCAATGACAATATATTCTTGTCATCGCTAGAAGATGTATTACTAAAGAAAATGGTTTTGATATCTAGAAATGGAACTTACGCTATTAGAAATAGTTTCTGTAGTACCGTAAAATCACTAGAAAATGATTTATTTTTTTGTGATACTTGATAACTTCATAAGTCAAACCAATAAAATTCACTGAAACCCAACCAATGAAATAAGAAGGGCCTAATTAAGAAACGTGAAAGCTAGACCACAAAAATTAAGAATCTAGGCTAAAGTCATCAAGTGTGGATATACATGCAATTGCTATCAATTGTAACTTGTAGAATTGTCACCAAAAGTTTAAAACAATTAAAAAAATAAATTTGAGGTCATTCATTAATTTATGTAAAAACTTGTAATTACATTTCTGCACATATAATATTGAACCAAAATGACTAAAAATTTCATAAAATTGTTCAAAGTTCATATACAAATTGTTCGAAAACATCACATGCATGATCTATTCAAATAACAAAAAATATAGAAAAAAAAAAACTACATACGACTGTAGTGCTCAGCATCGTCCTTATCTTTTTGTAACAGACTGCAAACCCTACAAAGTAATAACTATACAAAAAGTTAGTATATAATTTTTTTAATATATATGTACGTACTATAAGTAAAAATGATTTGTTAGTAAAATGATTTGACATAATTAAACAAAAAATGATACAAATTTAAATAACTAAGGTTGTTCAGTTGGAATTGACCCCACTAAGTTTGCTAAGTTTGTTTGTATTCTAACTTTACTTCTAAGTGCGCAAAAAGCTCCTAGGGAGGAGTTTTTTGGCACCGTCAGCTCCAGCACGTCCAACTTAATGTGACGGACATGTCGAGACTCACCCCACTCAGTTTAGACCTCGTATGCCCGACTTGAACACCTGACTGCTTAAATCCACTAAGTTTGCTAAGTTTTTTTTTCTTTCTTTTGTATTCTAACTTTACTTCTAAGTGCGCAAAAAGCTTTCAGAAAGGAGTTTTTAGGCACTATCAGCTTCAAGATATCCACCACAACATGACGAACATGTCAGGATTGATCCCACTCGGTTTAGACCTCTTATGCACGACTTAAACACCTAAGTGCTTAAATCTTCTAAGCTTACTAAGTTTGTTTGTATTCAAATGTTGTTTCTAAGTGCACAAAAAGCTCCTAGGGAGGATTTTTGGACACTATCAACTTTAACACGTCCAGCTAATTGTGATGGACGTTTTGGGATTGACCCCACTCGATTTGGACCTCGTATGCCTGACATGGACACCTGAGTTCTTAAATCTGCTAAGTTTGCAAAGTTTGTTTGTATTCTAACGTTATTTCTAAGCGCACAAAAAGCTCCTAGGGAGGAGTTTTGGACACTATCAGCTCTATCGCATCCAGCTAATTGTGATGGACGTGTCGGGGCTGACCCCACTCGGTTTGGACCTCATATGTCTGACTTGGACACCTGAGTGTTTAAATCCACTTATTGGCCTAACATGACTTAATAATCTTGTTTTGATGATAACAATTCAAAGGTAATCTAACATGTTTTGTTGAAAGTGATGATACTTTAGGAATCAAGTTTTTAAATCTTAAGTTTGAGTAAATATGTCATTGCAAGACTACAAAAAGGGAATAAAAGCTTAAAGGACATGAAAGCATGTATTTCAAAGATAACTTGATGAAAGCTTAGAGAATTGAAGAAGATTAGAGAATTAAAGCTCAGAGGCAAGATGGACTAAGCAAATGATAAGCATGAAGACTCCAAGCTTAGAATAGATTCAAATCTCAAGAAAGTCTCAATGTAAGTACTTCATTCAAATGATGATATGATTGAATTTGAAGTTTATTAGGAAACTCATTGACTTAGAGACCATGGTTTGAAAAACCCTGGAAAATATTTTTTCAAAAGTTTTAAATTACATTGGAGAAAGCAAAAGAGCAAAAAAATTTTGAAAAGAAAAATGAAAATTCAGATATTAGGTTTATCCAGGTGCCTAACAAAGTTGACCTAGGCGACTGACATGAAAATATACTGATTTTCAGAGAACTCGAGAGGACCCAGGCCGCTGACTCATAATGACCCAATCGACTGACTCCTTGCTGCCTTTGAAATTCTCAGTGTTTTAATGAATTCAAGAGACTAACTCTCAGTTCCCAGTTGACTAACTCTTCGAGATTTCAAATTTTAAAAAATAACGGCAAGTTTCAAAATTTGAGTTTTTGAATTCTAAATGTTATAAAAACTTGGGAAACACTCCAAGTCACTTAGGGAATACAAAATAATCTTGATTAAACATTTATAAATAACCCCCAGGGCTAAGGATTCAAGATACCAAGCAATTACACAGCAATCAAAGCTCTCTTTCTCTCAAAACTCTCAAAGCTTTCTTGCTCTCAAACTTTTACTGAGCTTTGCTGCAAAACTCTCATGAATTACTGAGCATACTCTGAATTCTTTCAATCAAGAAAGAAAGCTCACGGTGATATACTTTTAAGGTTTCAAATTCTTTCTATTATTATTTTGGATTGAAGTATATTGTAGGGCTTTATTGTTGTACTAATCAGATCTTGTTGAGAGTGTCTTTGTACACCAAATTTGCTCTTGTTTTTGTAGACGGGTCAGGTCTTTGAATCGTTGTTGGACCAAACATGGGGTATCGTTTGGAGAGGCGAACTCTAGCCTATTGAAGGAGAGATTGTAAGGTTGCTCCTACCATCAAAGGAGTGTATAAGGTTGCTCCTACCCGTAAAGGAGTGGTATAGTGGAATCCTTAGGTGTGTTGCCTAAGGCGAGGACCTAGGCGGGCATAGACAAACCTCGTAAAAACTCGGTCTCACTCTCTTCCCAACTCTCATTTAATTTTCTGTTCATATACACTACGTGGTTAGATTTTAAACTTCTGCTCATATAAACTACATGAATTGAGTTTTAAATAAACAAAAAATTAATTTGAATTTGGGATTTAAGAAACCGAAAGGGAGTACGTTGGTTGATCAATACTTATTGGGGAAACCGTAAGGGGGTACGTTGATTGGTTAACACCCAAGACTCATTAATTGAATGTTTATTTAAATTCTGAGTTTTTGGAAGAGTGTTGGAAATTTATATTGTGTTTAATATTGAGAAATCAAGCTCACTGATATAGGGCTTTTATCAGCTATATACTTAAACTTTACTTTAAGTTACTCAGTTACTGAATTCATTCTATATTGTGAATTGGGTCTTGGTTATCTTGGTTGAATAAATTAAAATTGCTGAAAGAAGTATTCAATTTGGAACCCTTATTCACAAAGGTTTATAACCAAGTAAATTTTCCACTGAATTTGGGTTGTTAATCAACTTTGTATATGCATTTGTTGAAACCAAAAAGAGTTAAGAAAGAGTAAATTAAAAAGGGTATAAAGAAATTTTAAAATCCCAATTCACCCCCCATCTTGGGAATACACCTTGTTTTTCACCACTAAGTTTGCTAAGTTTGTTTGTATTCTAACTTTACTTCTAAGTGCGCAAAAAAGCTCCCAAGGAGGATTTTTTGGGCACCATCAGCTATGACACATTCAAATCAATGTGACGGACGTGTTGGGACTAACCCCACTCTGTTTGGACATCATATCCCTGACTTGGATGCGTGAGTGCTTAAATCCACTAAGTTTGTTTGTATTATAACTTTACTTCTAAGTGAGCAAAAAGCTCCCAGGGAGGATTTTTTGGGCACCGTTAGCTCCAGCACGTCCAGCTCAATGTGAAGGATGTAACAGGACCGAGCCCACTCGATTTGGCCCTTATATGGCAAACTTGGACACCTGTGTGCTTAAATCCACTAAGTTTGCTAAGTTTGTTTGTATTCTAACTTTACTTCTAAGTGCGCGAAAAGCTCCCGAGGAGGAGTTTTTGGGCCCTATTAGCTCATACACGTCCAGCTTAATGTGACGGACATGTAGGAACTAATCCTACTTGGTTTGGGCGTCGCGCGTATGCCCAACTTGGACACATGAGTGCTTAAATCCACTAAATTTACTTTGTTTTTTTGTATTCTAACTTTACTTCTAAGTGCACAAAAAACTCTCAAGGAGGAATTTTTTAGCACCATCAGCTCTAGCACATCCAGCTCTATGTGATGGACGTGTCGAGACTAACCCCACTCGATTTGGACCTTGTATATCCGACTTGGAAACTAGAGTGCTTAAATAAACTAAGTTTGCAATGTTTGATTGTATTCTAACTTTGCTTCCAGTTGGTTTGTGACAAAAATATGCATATATATATTTCACATTTTGGACATCTAGAACCCCATTTTTAACTCCTAGATATTTTCTTAGCTATCCTTGAGTCATTTCTACTCACTTATAAACCTCATTTTACATCTCAAGATTTAAAAAAGGCTAAAGAAAATGGATTTTTGAGAACTAATTGTAGAAAATTCTATTCCGATTGCTCTTAATAGAGCCATTGTTCCAAATTTCATGATTGCCTGAATCAACCAAAGCTACATCTAATTTGGAAACTTTTCTTCTCTCTAACCTAGCCTTAGTACCCCTCATATTTCCCTCCTTATCAACACCTCCTCTTTTCTTATCTATTTCTTCGAGAAGACGACTTCTCTTCCCAATATTACTGCCATCAGCAACCTCAGCTTCTTCTTCTTCAACCTCCTCCTCTATCTTCCTCCTCCTCCTCCTCTTATATAGTTCTTTGAAAATAGGGTTTCTTTAACCCTAGTTCTCTTCGCTATTGGTAAGCTATAATCCATCCCTACCTCCTTTCCATCTTTGTCAATCTCTATTTATTTTCTCATTCTGTAAAAATGGTTAGAAAGGAGAAGTTGCATGACCCAATCATGCGCTCAAAAGATAAGACCGTCTCATCGTACATATAAGATGGACTTATCTTACATATAATACGGTCTTAATGTACATATAAGATGGTCTTATCTTACATATAAGACGGTCTTATCTTACTTATAAAATGGTATTATCTTACATATAGGACGATCTTATCTTATATATATAGGACGGTCTTATCTTACATATAAGACGGTCTTATCTTGCATATTAATCGATCTTGTCTTACATATAATACGCTCTTAGCGTACATATAAGACGGTATAAGGACCTGCCTAATTTCCATATATATTTTTATATATATAATTCAGTAGAATAAATCCAACAGATCATAATCCACCTGGACCCATAGGTACCAGGGATACATCAGAAAATAGCACAGAAGTCTAAGCAACGGGAAACATAAAATCATAAATAACTTATAATACCATATACATTACCATCTATCACAATACCAGAGTTACTACATCCATTACATTTATATACACATCTTAAAAAAGAAAGTCCTATGGACCTTTCCTACAAAAATTCAACCATCCCCACCAAAACTTACCCTTTAGAGAGGGCAAATCAACAGTACTAGCTCAGTAGAGCTTTACCCGCTCTCCTATCAGGGGCTCTTGAAATGTTTATAAAATTTTGGGGTGAGACACCTCTCAGTAAGGGAAATAAACTAATACTAGTGCATGGCAACATGAGCATTTCTATGATATACATATAATCATAACCATAACTAGTAAAACTGTATATATCATTTTTAGGAAAAACATGTATAATCGTAACATGACAAAACATACTGAATTATCATATCATAAATCATCTTATATAATAATAATATGAAAACAACCTTGGTAGGTTAGCTAGCTGTTGTCATGTATTACCCTCACATGACTGGGTTTTGTGGCCCGTTGGCGGGACCTGACAATGGTTGGCCGACCACTGTCAAGTCAAAAGTACAGTCTGTAAGTTCGATAGGTCTACCAGACCTGGTCCGTACACCAGGGGCACTCACACTTCTTAAAACCACATCGACCATCCAACCTCACGCCACTCCGTACAACAGCGTTAACACAAATATCATGATAAATCAAGAACACAAAGCAGTGTTATTGTGCAAGTGCTAGCCTAGACCAAGCCAACCAGGTTCTGATAACATATATCATATAATCAAATTGTGATACATGGATATTCCATACTATAATTTCCAAATCCGTATCATCGCATCATTTTGCATATTTATATATATCATAAAAATCATTGGCCCGTACTCTAGTATTTCATATTTTACCATAGCTCAACCCCCATACGCCGATACATCATATCCATAGCATGGCTCGTAAGCCGGGAAATCATATCCATAGCACGACCTGTACGCCGGAAAATCACATACATAACACGGCCCATTTGTCGACAAATCATATCCATATCTTTATCATATTCCTAGAAAACAGTATTTCATTATAAATTCCACTCGTGCCACATGAAAAAGGTTTTATACATATTTAAATATATCATCTTTTACAGCAGTATTTTTGCAAACATAAAGTATATATATAAATATATTTATTTCCTCGAAATTAGATGTTGTAATAACATACATACATTTGTATAAAATAACTAGTTTAGTTTATCCCCTTACCTGAGTCCTGAAAAGCCTTTAAAAATAAACAGTCCTACACCCAAAGCGTTTCCCATTCAACACCCTTAAAATGATATTTCCTAGAACTAAACTTCAGTATTTCTACACGTACTACGCTTTCTGCAATTGTCAAATAGCCAAATAATGAGTAGAAAATCTTACCTTGAATTTGGGATGGATTCCGAACTGACCCCACCAACGATCCACCCCAGTAGATATGCAAAGAACTTTCCCAGGAGTGTCGTGGTGGCTTCGAATCATCGATCCGGCAAAGAATGGACCCAAAAAGCTAGAGATAAAGGGTGGGAGCCGAAAGGAGGGAGAGAGAAAGAGAGAGAGAGAGAGAGAGAGAGAGAGAGAGAGAGAGAATTCTACGGCCAAATTAAGCTGAAAATCGCATGTAACACTATTTATACTGTTGCCTTTGTCGATGAGCCACGTAAACTCATCGACGAGGTCATGAGGGAAATTCATCGACGAACTCTATTTATCGTCGATGAAATTTAGAAAATGAGAGGATTGTTCTTTGGTATTTTCTCGTCGACAAAACATACCCTTGTCGACAAGGCCTGCTACCTCTTCCTTTTTCCTTTCCAACTTCTAGTTCCTCCCTTTCTATTATTATTATCTAAATATTATAATTATTCGGGTCACTACATTCTCCCCTCCTTATAAAATTTCGTCCTCGAAATTTACTTTTCATGTAACTTATCATCTCTTAAAAGAAAAAAAGTCTGCTTATTTTATTACTTACCCTCACTTATGACGGAGGAATACCACAGTTACATACCGAGTCTTAGGAGATTACATATGCAAAAGAAATTTTTCCCCAAAACTAAAATACTACTTACTAATTAAATTATTACATGTACCTGCAAAAGAAACACTACCTAACCACTTACATTTTACCCGATTAAACTTCTTGGAATAAGTGCGAATACTTCTGCTTCATCTGCTCCTCAAATTCCCAAGAAGCCTCTTAACTGTATGATTCCTCCACAAAACTTTTACCTGAGGAATCTTCTTATTACGTAACTCCTGTACCTTCCTTTCCATAATCTATACTGGTACCTCATTATACACTAGTGTATCACTGAGCTCTAACTCACCATAACTAATAATTTAAGAAGGATCTGAAACGTATTTCCTTAACATAGATACATGGAATACGTCGTGAATTCTCGATAACATAGGTGGCAAAGCTAGCCTGTAGGCTACCGGTCTCATATTATCTAGAATCTCAAATGGACCAACAAACCTAGGGTTAAGTTTACCCTTCTTTCCAAATCGCATAACCCCTTTCAACGGAGCTATTTTCAAAAATACATGATTACCCACATCAAATTCCAATTTCCTGCGGCGATTATTACCATAACTCTTCTGTCGGCTCTGAGCTGCACTGATTCTCTCTCTTATGAGTTAAACCTTATCATGCGCTTGCTGAACAAGCTCTGGTCCCACTACTCGTCGCTCACCCACTTCATCTGAAAATAAAGGAGAACGACATCTCATACCATAAAAAGCCTCAAACGGTGTCATGCCAATACTGGTCTGACAACGGTTTTTATACACAAACACTACCAGCGGCATGAATTGAGTCCAAGTACCCCCAAAATCCAATACGCATGCTTAGAGCATATCCTCTAATATCTGTATCGTCCTCTCAGTCTACCCATCTGACTGGGGATGGAATGTCATGCTAAACGATAGCTGAGACCCTAGAGTTTCCTGCAAGCTCCTCCAGAAACGTGACGTAAAATGCAGGTCTCGATCTGACACAATCAATACTGGCACCCCATGAGAACGAACTATCTCCTGAATGTAGATCTCTGCCAAACGGTTGAGGGAGTAGCTAATCTTTATAAGTAAGAAATGGGCGGTCTAATTCAAACGGTCAACAATCACCCAGATGGCATTCTGGCAGTGTAACGCCGTCAGTAGTCCAAACACAAAATCCATAGATGTATGATCCCACTTCCACTCTGGGATAAATAACAACTACAACTGCCCTGCCGGCCTATGGTGCTCAACTTTTACCTATTGACATGTCAAACATTGGGCTACATACTCAGCAATCTCTTTCTTTATACCACTCCACCAGAACGACTCTCACAGATCCCTATACATCTTCGTACTATCGGGATGAACTGTATATAAAGACTTGTGAGCCTCCTCTAAGATAATATTTTTGATGCCAGCATCAGCAGGAACACATAACCTGGAATAGAACTGTAGAGCTCCATCATCTGACAAACAGAATTCCTCCCCGTGACCATTCTGCACTCCATCCATCACCTCAACTAATTTTGGATCTTCCTTCTAGGCAACTTTAATCCTTTCCTGCAGAGTAGGTTGCACTACTAAACTGGTGATACAACCATGAGAACCACTCTCGACCAACTCTATACTAAATCTCTACAGATCCATCAGGAGCGTATGTCAGATTCGCATAGCTACCAACGCTAGTTCCACAAATTTTCAGCTCAAAGCATCAGCTACCATGTTTGCCTTCCCTAGGAGGTAATTGATAGTACAATCAAAATCTTTATTGAGTTCTAACCACCTTCTCTGTCTCATGTTCAGTTCTTTCTGCGTGAAAAAGTACTTTAAACTCTTGTGGTCTGAGAAAATTTCACACCACTCACTATACAGGTAATGCCTCCAAATCTTCAATGCGTGCACCACTACAACCATTTCAAGATCATGGGTAGGGTAGTTCTTTTCATATTCTTTCAACTGCCTGGATGCATACGCCACCACCCTGCCATGTTGCTTCAATACACAGCCTAGTCTTTTCAAGGACGCATCACTGTAAATGACATAACCCTCACCCCCTAACGGGATGATCAATACTGGTGCTATGACTAGTCTTTGCTTCAATTCCTACAAACTCTGCTCACAGCTATTGTCCTACTCAAATCTGACATTCTTCCTAGTCATTCGTGTTAGAGGCCCTAATAATGCTGAGAATCCCTCAACGAAATGACGGTAATACCTAGCTAGCCCCAAGAAACTCCTGATCTCCTGGACTTTCCTCAGTCTAGCCCAATTCACAACTGCCTCAATCTTACTAGGATTCACAGAAATACCATCTCCTGAGATAACATGCCCCAAAAACATGACTTTCTCGAGCCATAAGTCACATTTACTGAACTTAGCGTACAACCTCTTTTTTTGTAGCGTCTGCAAAACCTGCCCCAGATGCGTCACATGCTCCTCATAACTCCTTGAATAGACCAGTACATCATCAATAAAAACAACCACAAACTGATAAAAATATGGATGAAAAATCCTATTCATCAAATCCATAAATATAGTAGGAGCATTCGTCAGACCAAATGGCATAATAAGGAACTCGTAATGCCTGTACCTGGTCCTGAAGACCGTCTTCAAGATGTCTTCTACTCTCACTTTCACTTGATGATAGTCGAATCTAAGATCAATCTTTGAATACAACCGTGTAAATTGGAGCTGATCAAAAAAATCATCTATATGGGGTAGAGGATATTTATTTTTGATGGTCACTTTATTAATCTCCCTATAATCTATACACATCATCATTGACCTGTCTTTCTGCTTTACAAATAAAATTGGAGCTCCCCACGGAGATACACTAGGTCATATAAAGCTCTTATCAAGCAAATCTTGTACCTGATTCTTCAATTCTGCCAACTCTGTTGGCGCCATTCGATAAGGTACTTTAGAAATCGACGCCGTACCTGAAAGTAGATCAACAGGAAAATCTACCTTGCAATCAGGTGGTAACCCTAGTAATTTTTCTAGAAAAACATCTGTAAACTCCTTTATTACAGGCGTGTTAGCAAGTTTCAATTTATTCTCTAACACCTCCTTTATAATAGCCACAAACCTCTGGCAACCACTCATCAATAGTCTCCTCGCCTGAATAGCTGAAACTAGCTAAGGCAGGGATTGCACTCGCAACCCTACGAACTTGAATTCTATTCTTCTTGGAGGTCTGAATATCACTTCTCATGAATGGCAATCTATATTGGCAAAATTAGCGGCTAGCCAATCCATGCCAAAGATCACATCAAACCCATGCATGTCCAATACTATTAGATAGGCAGACAAGATTTTCCCCTGGATATCAACTGAACAACCCCAAAGCACCTTACTACACCTCACCGCTGACCCAGTCGGTGTAGATACCAATAGCTCCGTATCTAACAATTGTGTTTCTACCGCACATAGTCTAATGCACTCCAAAGACACAAACGAGTGTGTAGCTCCTAAATCAAACAATTCAATAACTTTAAAAGAAAGCATACTAACCATGCCTGTCACCACGTCACCCGTCATCTCAGCATCACCTGGTGTCAAAGCGAACACTCTAACTGGAGTCGTATTCCTCTGTTGGCCCCTACCTGGCGCCTGATAACCTCCTCGGTATGGTCTGGGAGCAGGAGTTGTATCTGGTGGTATAGGGTAGTCTCTCACCATATGTCTCGATCTGCCGCAGCAGTAACAGACAACTCCACCTGCTCGACACTATCCCCAATGTCTCCTACCACAAGTTTGACATACAGGAGGACCCTGTATTGACTGAACCTCGCGTCCTCCAGTCTCTTGCCTTCACCCTCTACCATGGTTTCCTCACCTCCACTGACCCTATCTAGGACCCTGTTGGTAGCCCGAATATGCAGATCTCTTCCTCTAACCCTGCTATTCATTATATATGTCATTTTATTGTGGTCTTTATTTATTCTACTGATGATCATAATTTTTTTATGACATTATTTACAAATGAAGGTAGAACCTTTCCCACATTTAATTATACTCACATATCATATCAATTGAACCCTAGCTAAAAGGGCTCGATGCCTCAGGTTACATACTAGGCTCGCTATGAATTTCTTGGCCGAGGTGGATAGTATGGCTTGTTTCTTGGTAAACAGATCACCAAGGGAATCACAGAATGGGAAAGTTGTCGAGGAGGTGTAGACAAGTAATAAGGTACGCTACTTTGGACTGAGTATATGGAGGTCCAGTCTATATGCACATTCCTGGTGAGGAGAGATCTAAGCTTGAGGCTAAGTCCAAATGGTGCATCTTTCTAGGATATCAGAAAGGCATGAAAGAGTTCAAGCTATGGGACCCAGTGGAAAATAAGGTGATGATCAGTAGGGACGTAATTTTCGATGAGAAAATCATATGTTGACTCTATGAGTCTAATCCTATTTTGATAATGACAAATCACTTAGTATCTTACTTGTGCATTAAGCTTTTGAATAGGATCATTACTTAGCACACACAGATGGTAAGGTTGCTATGGAAGCCATGAAGAACTCGATGCACATATGGCTTGACTCAATCCATGGAAGTAGAAGAGCAAAAGGATGAAGATAATTCAACATTTTCAATTTTAATTTGTATTTAGTTTTATTTGTATTTACAAATCTCACATGATGTAGTTGGAAGCTCAAAAGACCATTAGACTAACCCTAGGACTCATGCATTTCATGAATAATTTACATACACTCATTTTAGTTTGGTTTAGCAATTTAAAAGGTTAATAGGGCTAAAAAATAGGGAACTCATTAACTAGTCCCCTGGCCTCATTGACAAATGCATAAGGGCCACTCATGGACGAATGCATGTTCTCATTGATGAGAAAATATCGAGACCCTAAATTTCTTAGACAGACCACTCATCGATGAATCCCCTGGTCTCGTCATCGAGCGAGTGAAGGACACTCATTGACGAATATGTCCACCCATCGACGAGTTTGATGGGGCAGGCTCACGCTCCAGTGCTCAACAGACAAATTTTTTTAATAACTTACCTTTTCAATGATCCAATGGTTGGAGAGTGTCCATATTTCGGGAATGCCTATATATTTCAACCCTAAAACCTATTTTAAAACCCTTTTCCAATATTCTTTTATACAAAAACTCTCTTGGGCATTCTCTACTCTCACGTTCAAAGGGCTTTCACTCATGTCTTGCAAGTATCATTGGTTTTGAGATTTGGTAAACAAGTTGTTATTTTTAGGCATTCAATCTTCTCATTAAAGTCCATCTACTCTCCTATTCATTTTACTTAAAACTTTTATTGAGAGGAAGAACTCTAGTTTTTTTTTTCTATTCATTGTTTGCAAAATTGTTTTTGGAAAAGAAACATTTTTACTTAAGTTTAAATCTTTGAAAGCATTCACTTTTATATTTTATTCAAAGATTTCATCTAATTTTATCGTTTCCAAAACTCTTTGAAAGCAAACCCTAAAATCTCCAAAATATATAATTTTGGGAAATATTTTCTGGAGAAATATTGAATAGGATTTAGATCTTTGGAGCAAACTTAACATATATTTTTACAAAGATCATACATTTGTTATTACAAAAATTTTATTGAAAACATTACATATTCACTCTTGAGCTTTAAGTTATATCATGTGAGTGTATTTAAGATTTGAATGTACTCATTAGCTTGTTGAGAATCATTTGAGTGTATTTAGAAACTTTATTCATCTATTGTATTGGCGGTTTGAGTTGTGAAACGAGAAGGAGGAAGCTACGCCTCTTGTAAGCAATAGGTTGTAAGGAGGAAGTTGCACCTCTTGTAAGCAACAATTTGCAACAAGAAGCTCCACCCGGGTTTAAGGAGCATATTAGTGGAATCCTTGGGTATTCTGCCCAAGGAGAGGACATAGGCTAGGTTTGTCCGAACCTCGTAAAAATCATGTGTTTGCTTCTCTTTTACCTTATCTCTTTTTATTTTCACTTTAGTTTGGTTATTTATTTAATATTTGTTTATTGTGCAATCTTAAATATTTTTTGAACTTGATATTGATTGGGTAATATTGAATTGTTTGAGATATCCAAAGCTTGAATTTATTAGGTTGTCTAATACTAAAATTTGTGTATCTTCAAACTTTTGCTTGTATGGTTGATTTTCAAATTAGGAATCAAGAGACTGAAAATATTTTTTAAATGCACAAATCAACCCCCCCCCCCCCAATCTTGGGATTACACCTAAATTCACATCATGTTGCGGCTTACTCAGGAAGAAATAGAGAAACATGTGCAAGAAAATCCCAACAGCAACGAGCATGCGATTCAAGTGGAGTTAGAGACTCGGGGCAGACATGCAGGGAGTCCTAGCCTAAGAGATCAGACGGTAGTATAGGTGGAGCCATAAACTAAGGGTGGGGATGATTATCTTATGAAAAAAGGAAGTTCTAGCTCAGACGACCAGCAATCGCATCGAAGCATAGCTATAGATAAACCCAGTCTCCGAGGCAGTGGTATAAGAAGTTTGATGCCTATATGACCTGTATTGGCTACACAAGGTGAAAGTATTATTGTTGCATATATGTAAGGACTCTTGTGGACAAGTCTCTTATATTTTTGCTGTTGTATATTGACGATATGCTGATTGCTACTAAAGACATGACTGAGGTGAATCGGTTAAAGACTTTGTTTGGAAAAGAGTTTGACATGAAAGACTTAGGTGCAACCAAAAGGATACTTGGCATGGAGATTCACAGAGACAGAGTTATAGGGAGACTATGCTTATCTCATGGCAACTATGTGGAGAAAGTGCTGGAGAGGTTTAGCATAGCTAATGCTAAGCCAATGAGCACGCCTTTGGTGAGTCATTTTAGGTTGTCTACCGCCCAATGCCCAAGGATGGATGTTGAAGTTTGTGATATGTCGAAGGTCCCCTATGCTAGTGCAGTGGGGTGTCAAATGTATGCTATGATGTGTACAAGGCTAGACCTGGCACATGTTGTCAGTGTGGTGAGTAAGTTCTTCTCAAATCCAGGGGCACTTGGGTGCTGTCAAGTGGATTCTAAGGTACTTGAGAGGTACGACTGAATATGACATCACGTTCACTACATAACAGGGTGATCTGTTAGTGGTAAAGTATATGGATGCTGACTTGGATGATACGAGGTCTACCACAAGGTACGTATTTACCCTTATGGGAGGATCTATTTGTTGGAGGTCTATAGTGCATTCTCTCGTAGCTTTTTCTACTACTACGTCAGAATACATAGCAGTGGTTGAAGCTACCAAGGAAGCGTTGTGGCTTACGGGATTGGTCAAAGAGTTGGGTGTCTAGTAAGGTGGAGTTCAACTGTAGTGTGATAGTCAGGTGTACCATGCGAAGACAAAGCACATTGATGTACGGTATCATAGTATCGAGGAACTGATTGCTTCAGGGAAACTTCTTCTTGAAAATGTTCATACATCTGACAATGTGGCTGATACACTAATGAAGCTAGTTGTAATGACCAGTAAATTAAAACTATAAAATAATTAGGAAGTATAATAAATGAAATGGATTAATGGATAACAAGGAAAAAAGGAAAGATTTCAGAGGAAGGAATAGCAGGCCTCATCAATGAATGTTCTTACTTCGTTGACGAGTGTCCTTTTAGAGATCGTGGATGAACTCCAGTTCCTTGTCGACGAAGGAATCCCGAGAGAGTAATTTTAAACTCTGAATTTCGTCGATGAATGTATCTTCTCATCAACAAAATCTCTTTAGTAGTTTGTCGACGAACCTACGTGTCTCATCGATGAAGCCCTGCCTATAAATAGGATTTCTTTCATTTCCAGTGAGAAACTTTGGGATTTCTCTTTCTCCTTCTAAAAAAACGGATCTTCAACCTTCTCTCTTCGATTTCAGGCTGATTTTGATCTAGTTTGACGATCCGGAACCACCAGGAGGTTCATAGGATCGTTCTCTGCAAGGCTGTAGGAGCTGATCATTGGTTTAAGAGGTTTGGGAAACATACCAAAATTAGGGTAAGTGAGTTATTTTGGGAATTTCTTAACGAATATTGTTATTTGGAGCCTAGGAGTATTAAATAAGTAAGTTTCCTAAGATTTGACTTAGTTGAGAAAATGTGAAAATAGTAGTTTATTTAGGAATATTTAACTAAACTAGGGTTTTAATTTAGGGTCCAAGTGAACGTCACGGGTATCGATTCGGGGATCCTGCCGGCGTAGTTCAGAATTCAAGTAAGCGGAAATTATATATTAAATCAGGTTTTTATGAATAAAATAAAAAATGGACTATGTTATATATGTATATGAGTTTCCATATTGGTATAAAATGTCAATCATGTAAATTATGTTTTCTGAGCTTAAGGCTGCTTATTTAGCTAGGTATATGTGAAAATGAACCAATGAAAGTGAATAATATTTTCAAGATAATTATGTAAGAAATGAAAGGTATATTTTCAGTATATGGACATTAAAAGTTGATTGGCCTATTTTATAAAAATATGTATGAATTTTACTGCTAAATTATGTGGCATGAGTACATGTAAGTTCTGTGCAAATATATGTTAAATGTATGAGATGCAGTCTAAGTAAGTAATGCATTGAGAATGAAATATGCTATGAACTATGCTGCTTGTATATGGTAATGCAACCATGTAAATGTAAGACAGCTGAAAAAAGCCGTGTTAACAGAGTTTAGTGCATTTCTATGTGGACTAACTGATGACAGTTAAAAGGAGTTGTGTTAGCAGATTCTAACGCATTTCTATGTGGACTAACTGATGACGGCTAAAGAGCAGTTGTAGTACGAATGAATGAATGAAATGAAAATGGAATGAAATGACAATGGAATGAAATGTGAAATGTGAACGATGTAAATGGGAAAGAGTCACTTAAAGTGTAATGTAATGCAATGTTAAAGCTATGAAGATGAACATAAGTGAATGATTGAATAATGATTGAAAGAATAATGTATTATGATATTAAAAGTATTTATGCTAATAGAATATGTTACGTTTGGGCGAGGCAAACTCTTCGCCTCAGGGCTTGTTGAGAAAAGGGAGTGCCCTAATTGTATCAAGTGTAGCAATAGGCTACATAACATACTAGGGTAGAGGGAAACTACTTGTATGGGCGAGTAGATTTCCCTATTCTTGGGAGCCTTCACTAGTAAACCTTTGTTTGAACTATGTGTGTACAAGATCAATCTAGTACTTGAGGGCTTACTGAGTAAGGTGAGTGCCTTAGTATACTTCAGCAACAACCCTAGGGTTGCCTAAGTATCAGAGTAGAGGGCTGCTACTTGTATGGGCTGGTTATCACCTTTATCTTCCGGTAATCTCGTGGGTTGATTCTTTTGCATGTGATTAACTAGGTTCAGAGAATGGTTTCAGTGTTTATGATAATGTTTTGCAAATATTATTAAAATGATATTTATAAACCTCATGTTAGCCACACATTGTTTTCAATATATTGTTTCTTCCCTAACTGAGATGTCTCTCACCCGAATATGAATATTTCTTTTCCAAGACATCCTCGAGGTTGGCCTTAGAGAGGTCGAGGGTTCATATCATTTTAAGGATTATAAAGAGAAAGGGTATATTTTGATAATACTGTTGGGTAGTATAAAGTTTAAGCCTATGTTTTTATGTTTTAAATCTATTGAGAAAAGAATGATTGTGAATACTGGTTTTGTGGATTGAGTTTTGGAGCTATGTAGATTTGTGAATACAAGTGGATGAATGGATAATACGGATTTATAGATAGAAATAGTAAGCTTTGGTATTATATGTATGGAGATTATGTTTATGCTGTCTACTACATATGTATTGATTTATGGATTATCATGATTTAATCAAGTATAACACACCAGACTGGATTTAAGGGTTTAGGGCGTTACACTTGTCACAACGGACAAGTTTATGCATTGCTTGTACTTAATCAACATCCTTAGGTGCTATACAGGAGATGGGCCCAATCTATTGTCCCGGGTGGAGCAGCGGTTATGCTTTCAGAATTCCTAGGTGGTGAATATTCGCCACGGTGGATATTGTTGGGGATGTGGCTAATATTTTGAATGGAAACACATACAACGGGAAAGCTACATGAAGCAAGGAAAAAGGGTAAAAGAGGAGGTTGTAGGCATTGGGATTACCATCAACAGTTTTGGCTATAATTGTCTATAGTTTCAAGCAGAATGTAGAAGTATGTTTCTTTGCCCAAAATCGTCGACGATTTGACCTAAACTATCAATAGTTACTAACGGGAACTTCACATAATTCAAACTTAGAAGCTAGTAGATTGGGTAAATCAGAGGGTTTTCCTCCGAGGATTGCTACAAAGATGGTTTAGATAGGATCTAAGGTTCTTGTACGCTTAGGGTTCTTGAATAATTATCGTACTATAACCTTAATGTAAGCTTGACATTGTTCATAGTGAAAAACACAATTGCTGCTCCCGTGGAGGTAGGCAAATTTCTAAACCACGAAAAACTTCTATCTTTTGATTGTGCTTTTGTTCTTCTCATTCATGAGTGTTTTCTTCTTTAGTATTGTTCATCATCGAGTGATTGCATTGGTTGTTTCTTGATTAATTCGTGTGTAAGAGTGTGCTTCCGCTGCGCATTCGTGAACAACACTTGACATTGTGAAAAGATATAACATTAAATAAAGGTATGTTTCATATCCCATGACAAAACCTGGATATAATTCCTAGGTACCTACTACTAAACAAAATAGTTTTGATAACATTAATATAATATTGCTAGAATTGGAACTTACACTATTAGAACTAGTTTCTATAGTATCGTACAATCATTGGAAAAGGATTATTTTCTTGTAAGAAAGAATTACTTAATTAATGTAACCAATTATATTGCTTCATAAGTCAAATCGATAAAATTCACTTAAAACCATCCAATGAAATATCTTACTTTATAAGCCTTATTAGAATCAACGATTGAGAGCTACTTCCACAAAGTAATTTTAATAAATGTGAATGCAAGACCACAAAAATTAAGAAGGGCATAATTAATTTGAAATAAGGAAGCTAGCTGAAAGTTATCAAATGTGGATATACATACAAAAATTAAGAAGGGCATGAACAATGTTGTAACTTGCATGAACAATTCTCACTAATTTTGAAAACATAAAAGGTAGACAAAAAGAAAGGAAGAAACAACAAATTGCATAGAATTAAAAGAAACAATTTTAAAAGAAAATTTAAAGTATCATAATTGCACAATAAGCATTTCTTCTTTATATATCTCTTTTCAAGTGCTCTAAATAAATTCAATTAAGAAACCATTAATTTATAACATTAGTTGGAAGCCCAATAGCAGATCATCATCTATTACATTATTTTATTCTTTAGATTTTGAACCTAAACCTTGCAATATTTTAACCTTGGGGATGTCTCTTAAGAGACTTTATTACATTCATGACTCTACTAATGCTGACTTATTTTAGTTTCATATCTATATCAACTGGACTTCAATATTTTAATTAAAACGTTTGACGAGAACTAAAATAGCCTGGCATAGGGCGTCAAACTCTTTAATCTTATGTCCAAGTGGAGGCACTGATAGCTTTTCTAATAGCAGTTGTTGCGTGAGAGATGAAGTTTGATTAGTAGCTGTGGTGGCCTCCTTTAACTCTTTAGAACAATGAACGACATTTTCCACTATCTCAATTGTTGGCCCAATAGCAGCAAAGATTTTCTTTGTTAACACCGCCTTTGATACCTCACCAACTTTAAAGATCACATCAGCGAGATCCACTAGGCAATGGGTGAGGTGATTGCCCAATTTAGGGTCAAAAACATGTTGAAGTGTATCGTTAATCTCGCTTCTTAGATTCTCAGCAACAGTTTTAGCATGACTTAAGAAAGCTTGAATCATGTCGGTAGGATTGCCTTTTTCAATTGAACCGAAGAGCTCCTCACATGATTCCTTGTCGCTCCCAAGAAAATCACACACTTTGGTGAAGATGTCTTCCGCGATGTTGTCGGGGGTGGGTTGAGCAGCAGTCTCGCGTTGTTGGAGAGTACTAAAAAATACTAAGAAGAAGAGGAGAGTTGAGATGAGGGTTGACTTCATGTTTTTTACTATCGCTTAGTCAGCCAACTAGATAGCTTGTTGTTGTAATTAGGATGTGAGTTTCTTTAGGTTGCTTAGGCTCCTTTATATACTAGAGAAGACAGGGCTTTGGACATGCTGGTGCCACGTTTCCGGCATTTGAATTGACATTGTGAATGGTTGCAACAACATCAATGTTGACGTGCTTATGACCTATGTTGCCATATGTTTCGACAATGTCAAATATGTTTTGATTGATTTAGTTTTTAGCAAGCATGGGATGCGAATCCATAATAGTTTTGGTAATAGTGAAACTACGGAACAACAACGTCAAATTCACATTGCTAAAAAGATTTTTTGGCAACGTCTACGCATTAGAGTTGTCAAAAAAATACATGGCATGTGTTTATAAATATTATGTTGAGGTAATCATGACTCATTCTAAGTGGTGTTTGGTAATTAATCTAGAAAAAAAACCATTATGAACACAACATTAACTCTCCCACAATGCTTACGTCCACATGCATACACATGCATGCATGCGTGGATGGGTAGATAAATGTATGTACATATTCAGAAATTTATGGAAATATTGTGTACCTATTTGTGCGTATACACATGCACATACAAGATAAAATGAAATAATAATAAAATTATTGAATAATACAATGATAACAAAAATAATAATATGCACAATATACTAGGCTAGACAATGATAATGATATTGATATTAATACTAATTAACTATTATATAAAAATATTATTATTTTATGATATTATTTTTTATTAAATTACATAAATTCTTATATGTACTGGTTGTTTAATTGACAAATGAAACTAATTCATTTTCTATAAAATAAAAATCAAACATAATGAGTTATTTTTAGAAAAAAGTTATTTTATAATTTTATTTTTTTTAGGGGGGTGAAATCTAGACACACCTTCTGATTTTCTTAATATGACACTTCATTTTTGAGTTTTTGAAAAAAAAAACTATCAAGAAGCTTCCTAAAATTTAATTTTTTACGTACAAAATGAACCTTCATAATAGCTTCCTAAACTATCAAGAAGCTTCTTAATTTTTTTTTATCTAAAAAATTTAAATCTTCCCCTAATAAAATGATAAATTTACACTTTTTATAAATCAGGTTAAATAAATTATGAAAAAGATCTTAATTTAATATTTCACTTTAAAAATATGTTACTCGCGTAGACCCCGTGTAATGCTCAGCGTATGATTTTCATAATAGCTCTTAAAGAAATTCCTAAATTATAACACTATAATAATATAAATTTTCAATTTTGTGCGTTAAATCAAAAAAAAAATTACCTTGTAATTTCAATTACAATTCTCTAATGTTGACAATATTTTTATATATTTTAAAAGTTTCCTTTTACTAAATCTAGTGGAAACATTAAGTATTGGGGTGTTTTCTTTTTCTTTTTTTTGAAAAAAAAAAAAAACACTCTTTAATATTTTAAAATTGTTCCATATAATTAAATTTAACATTTTGAAACTGGCCCATTAATAAAATTATTACCATTTTGAAACTGTTAAATGAATTGGTAATTAACTTTTGTTACAACTAAAGATATTTTAATTAACGTTTTTTATAATCCATAAATTTAATTAAACATAAAATTTGGTAACCATCAATATAAGTTGTTGATATCTAATATATTTATTAAAATTTTTAATTTTTTAAGGGAAATTCAAGAAAAAATGGGATAAAAATTATATGATCATGTTAAATATAAATTTTAACAAGAGAGTTTAATGTGTTTGAGATAACTTAATTAAAATTTTTAATTTTTATATTAATTAAATATAAATTCTTAATGAAGGGTAGAATTAAAATTTTAATTTTTGTCGCTTTGAGAACTAATCTGATTTTGCCATATTTTAATTAATAAGAGCTGATTCAATGACAAATTTGGATATAATTCCTAGGTACCTATTACTAAAGAAAATGGTTTTGATATCTAGAAATGGAACTTACATTGTTAGAAATAGTTTCTGTAGTATCGTAAAATCACTAGAAAATGATTTATTTCCTTGTGATACTTGATAACTTCACAAGTCAAACCAATAAAATTCACTGAAACCCAACCAATGAAATAACTTACTCTATAAGCCTTATCTGAATCAATGATTGGAACTACTTCTTCAAAAGTAATTTTAAGAAACGTGAAAGCTACACCACAAAAATTAAGAAGGGCCTAATTAATTTGAAAATAATGAAGCTAATGTGGATATACATGCAATTGCTATCAATTACATACCTATGTGTCACGGGCTAAACTTGTTCAGGGCATTATGCTTGCCTGTGACCACTTATCTCGTGTGCTTAGGATGGGTTTCCATCATGTAAATATTAGTGTAGGATTATTTTCTGCTAGTAGTGTCTTGGTATGCCAAATAAGGCAATATGACTCCTTGGTCACTTTGATGTTTTCTAGTGTCAGGATGATAACTACATAAAAACCTCTTTAGGGGAGGGTGAGTGTTCATCAGTCATTGTAAAACTCACTAGCAATTGTCAATGTGCTTAGCCTACTTGCCTCCCTCGCTAAGTACACCATGTCAGCGGAGGATTTGTTAATGAATTACGTTTGCTTCAATGTTTACTGCTTGCCATGAATTGATTATTGTTTCCGCTGCTGTCTCAATGAATGTTAATTAAAGTGCTTCGTGGATGAATGGTGGTAAATGATAGGCTGGCTAGTTTGATCTAACCGGGTAGGCCAACCAGGGATATGGCAGGCCAATCATACTATAGACATGTGGATGGATTTCCTATTTTGATCTAACCGGGTAGGCCAACCGCGGTTTAGATACAGCCTTCGGACCGCGCAACCTCAACCATAGGGGGAAGCATGGCATGGAGAGAATATCCTCAGGGCAGCCATGAGTTACAGACATGAATGTATTGGTTATCGAGGACACTCATGTGCTAGATGATGGAATGGAAATGAAAATAAAGAAAGAGTGTGAGATTAATAACATAAATAAATAAAGAGAAGTAAAACTCTCTGCTTGAGGGCTTGCTGAGTAAGGTGAGTGCCCTGATAAGTATTAGTTGTAGTCATACCTAAGTTAATCAGGTAAGGTTACAAACGATATCAGAGCAGAGGAAAGCTACATGTATGGGCGTGTAATCTCTCCTATCCTCGAGAACTTCCACTAGTAAATATGGGTTGCATGTGAATGAGTTGGAAAAGAAATTAAATCTTATAAAAACTTGTGTTTTATATCTATATAATTATGAGTATAAATGATATTTTTCTTAGATGGTAATATTACTGAAATGAGAATATTATGTTATATTGAAACTCGTATTGCCACACACTCAAAATAATTTATTTCTTTTTACTAAGATGTGTCTCACTCAAATATCTACATATTTCAGGAAACCATGACGGACCAAGAGATAGAGCTGCGAGAAAGAAGGGAGTCGGTACCCTAACAAATAGGGTGAGTGTGTTGATCTAGGGATGTGTGATTCCCTTAGTGTTTTTGGTTGATTCTTGGGGATCTCTTGCATATGTGTGTGTGTGTGTGTCTATATATATATATATATATATATATATATATATATATATATATATATATATATATATATATATATATTTAAGGATGTTTAGTACGATGGTTATTTGTATGGTGGATAGTATGTATATATGGTCTTCCGTTGTTAGGTATGTATTTATATGATGGACTGATTACCCGGTACCCACTTCGGGTCGGGTTATGTGTAAATGGTAACAAAGTTTCTGACGTGGCCGATGTGATGTTAAAGTATTATTGATTTATTATTTTAAAAATTGTATGAAATCGGGGCATCATAGTTTGGTATTAGAGCCTAGGTTGTTAGGTTCTATAGACTTTCGTAAACAACATAATACAATACCAGAGTATAGGAATGGATTGTGAGGAGAATAGGAGATGGGTAAACTGAGATATTAGTTAGTTATTTTTAGAGGATGAGATTGGAATTTAGGGTTCTATCTTGCGAACTGGTTCTGTGGTTGTTTCTGTATTTTTCTTAGGGTGATGACTTCTAGAAAACCATAGATACTATTGTCAGTTCTTATTTTTGAGTGGTAGGACTGAGTCTTAAATTAGGATTGAGGATATTGGAGACGGATGATTATAAAGGAATATTTTATGAGTTTAGTTTGTTAAATGTATTAGTGATGTTGAGATGATAGATTTCTAAGACTGTTTTATATCATTTTCAGGATGGATCTAGGGAGTAGTAGTGCATAAGCTGGAGGTCATGATGCAGGGCCTTCTAGTATGGGTGGCGAAGACCCTGGTGCATCACTATGTAGCGTCAACCAGCAGGTGATGGTAGAGATGGCTAGAGGTTCAAGTGAGCAAAGCTGCACGATTGAGCAGTTCACGGGTATGAGACCCCCATCGTTCGATAGAGGAGCTGACCCACTAGTAGCTGAGAATTGGGTCCCCGATATAGAGGACATGTTGGCAATTCTACCATATATATATGAGCATAAGGTACTATTTGCAACTTTTAAATTAACCGGGGAATCTAAACGCTGGTGGAGATCAGCGAGATTACTAGAGAAGTAGACACTTGAGCTTGTAGCAGTGGCCTGGAGCCGCTTCAAGGAGTTGTTTTTTAAGCGGAACTTCCCGCTACTAATAGAAGTGCGAAGGCAGTAAAGTTCTTGCACTTGATGTAGGGGCAGATGACGGTGTAATAGTATGCAGCTAGATTTATCAAGTTGTCCCGATTTGCCCTGTATTTAGTGCCAAATGAGGAAAGGAAGGTGAGGAAGTTCGACGAGGGCCTTAGACGGATTTTATTTGACCAGGTTACAAGCTTCCGGGCCCAAGCCTTTGCAGAAGTACTGGATAGAGCTACAGTAATTGAGAATAGCTTGCAGAGAGGCACAGTGGCACATAATTAGGGAAAGAGGCCCGTGCCTCCAGATTTTCAAGCAGGGTCCAATCGAGGACCTTGGAAGAGGTAGGTTAACAGAGGAGGACAAAGATAACGAGTGGTAGAATAGGTAGAACAGGGCAAGTAGATGGCCCCCTCTGTGTTCTATATGCTACAAGAGACACCCGGGAGAGTGATAGGTTAGGGAGACTGTTTGTTATCAATGCCATCAGTCTAGGCATATGGTGAGAGATTGCCGAGCACTACTAGCTATCACGCCTGTTCCTAGACCATATAGAGGAAGTCACTAGGCACCCCAAGGTGAACAGTAGAGAAATACCGCCCTGGCACGGTTTATGCGCTGATTCTAGGAGATGCTGAGGCGGTAGGAGATGTTATGACAGGTACTATTTTAATACTATCATATAATGCTACTACTTTATTTGATTCAGAGGCGACTCATTCTTTTATCACCTAGGAATTTGTTAAGTTGTGTGGATTAGAAACTCAGCATTTGGATGTTAGTTTGTTAGTGGCTACACCGACAGAGGCAGTAGTGTTGTGTAGAAAAGTACTCAGGAACTATCCAGTCTGTATTTAGGGAAGATTTTTACCAGCTAATTTGGTGGTTTTAGAGATGCATGGGTTCGAGGTAATCCTAGGGATGGACTGGCTAGCTGCCCACTACGCCAGTATTGACTGCCATCTGAGAGAGGTAGTGTTCGAACCTCTAGAAGGATAGGAGCACAGGTTTGTGGGGTCATGTGTGCGCACCCCACCACAGTTGTTATCCTCCAATTAGGCAAGGAGATTATTGCTAAAAGGCTGACTAGGATATTTGGCTTATGTGAAGGAGATATTAGAAGGGGAGCTGAGGTTACAGGATATCCCGATATTGAAGGATTTTCTCGATTTTTTTTCAAGGATTTGTCCGAACTTCCTCCTGATCGTGAAGTAGAGTATACTATTGATCTAGTTCCAGAGAAAGCGTTGATTTTGAAAGCGCCATATAGAATGGCAATGGAAGAGCTCAAAGAATTGGAGGAACAGTTGCAAGAACTATTAGATAAAAGGTTTAGTCAGCCCAATGTGTCACCCTAAGGAGCGCCAATTTTGTTTGTGAAGAAGAATGACAGGTCAATGAGAATGTGCATTGACTGTAGAGAAATAAATAAAGTGACTATCAAGAATAAATAATCGCTTCCCTGCCTCGATGATTTATTTGACCAGCTACAGGAGACACAGACTTTCTGAAAGATTGATCTATGATCTGGGTATCATCAAGCAAAGGTCAAAATAGAGGATGTTCTAAAGACAACATTTAGGACCCGGTATGGCCACTACGAATTCTTGGTTATGCTATGTGGACTGAAAAATGCTCCTGCAGTATTTATGGATTCGATGAACCGGGTCTTCCACCAGTATTTAGACCAGTTTGTGGTGGTATTCATTGAAAACACACTAGTGTATTCAAAGAGACTAGAGAAGCATGAGGAACATCTAAGGATAGTACTTTAGATGCTGAGGGAAAGACAATTGTATGTAAAATTCAAGAAGTACAAGTTCTGGCTAGAGCAAGTTACCTTCCTTGGACACATTGTATCTAGGGGTGGTATTTCAATAAATCCAAGTAAGATTGAGGCGATAGTGGATTGGGTATGACCGAAGAATGTGCAAGAGATCAGGAGTTTCTTGGGATTGGCTAGGTACTACCGCAGATTTATTGATGGCTTTTCTAAATTTTTGGGTCCTCTAACGAGATTGACCAGGAAATGTGTGAAATTTGAGTGGACTGATAAATGTTAATGGAGTTTCCAGGAGTTAAAGTAGTGGCTCATCACTGCACCAATGTTGATGATTCCTTCAGGAGAAGAGGGTTTCGTAATTTACAGTAATGTGTCACATAAAGGACTCGGCTGTGTTTTAATGCAACAAAGAATAGTGGTAGTATATGCCTCTCGAAAGTTGAAAGAATATGAGAAGAATTACCCTACCCATGATCTGGAGTTGGCAGTGGTGGTTTATGTACTGAAAATTTATAGACATTTTCTCTATGGGGGTAAGTGTGAGATTTTCACTAACCATAAGAGTTTGAAATATTTCTTCATGCAAAAAGAACTAAACATGAGGTAGAGAAGATGGTTGGAGCTGATAAAAGATTAAGATTGCACCATTAGTTACCACCCAGGAAAAGCTAACGTGGTGGCTAATGCGAGCCAAAAATCAATAGGTTCATCAGTATCTGCAGTGGTGATGCAGCATCCGATTCAGATCGATTTAGAAAAGCTCAGTGTGGAGCTAGTAGAAGTTGATCACCAGGAATTTATTGTCAATCTAGTATTACAGCCGACCCTATAGAAAAGAATTAAAATGGCTTAGAGGAGTGATGCAAAGTTAGTAGACCTTATAGATAAAGTACAGGAAGGTTAGGAAGCAAATTTCAATATCTCAGATAATGGAGTCTTGAGGTTCCGTACCAAGCTATGTGTACCTGCCGACCCTAAGATTAAGAAAATTATTCTGGAGGAAGCACACCGATCCCTGTATAATGTACACCTTGGTAGCACTAAAATGTATAGGGATCTTCACGAATCATTTTGGTGGAGCAACATAAAGAAAGAGATCGCTGAGTTTGTAGCGCAGTGTTTGACATGCCAGCAGGTGAAAGCTGAGCATTAGAGACTGGTAGGATCATTGCAACCACTATACATGCTTAAGTGGAAATGGGAACATATAGCAATGGATTTGGTCATGGGATTACCGCCGACACTACATGGACAAGATGCCATTTGGGTAGTCATAGATCGACTTTCAAAGACTACCCATTTCCTTCCTATTAAAGTTTGTTACTCCTTGAACACACTAGTAGAGTTGTACATTTAGGAGATAGTTAGACTCCATGGCATGCCAGTGTCCATAGTATCGAATCAAGACCCACGGTTTACATCTCAGTTTTGGAGAAGTTTGCAAAAGGCCATGGGTTCTCAATTGTCGTTCAGCACAACATTTCATCCTCAGACAAATGGGTATACAGAAAGGATGATACATATACTATAGGATATGCTTCGAGCATGTTTGTTGGACTTCAAAGGTAGCTGGATACAGTATATGTCACTAGTCGAGTTTGCTTATAATAACAGCTATCAGTCTAGTATTGGGATGGCACCATAGGAGGTGTTATATAATAAGAGTTGCTGATCCCTATTGTATTAGGAAGAGATTGGGGAAAGACAGATTTTGGAGCCAGAGCTAATACAACGGACTCAAGATGTCAGACTCATTAGAGACTGGATCATAACAGCACAAAATCAGCAGAAAAGCTATGCATATACTCGTCAATGAGAGTTAGAGTTTGACGCAGGGGATTATATGTTTTTAAAGGTGGCACCACTAAAAGGATTTATGAAATTTAGGAGGAAAGGTAAACGAAACCCTAGGTATATCGAACCATTCGAGATTTTTGAAAGAGTGGGTCCAGTTGCCTATAGGTTAGCATTACCACCAGTCTTATCTAGAATCCACGACGTATTTCACATTTCTATGTTAAGGAAATATGTCACAGATCCCTCCCACTTGATCAGATATGAGGCACTAGAGATTGATAATGCCTTATCTTATGAAGAGATGATAGTGCAAGTATTGGACTAGAAGGAACAAGAACTACGTACAAAGAGAATTCCACTAGTAAAAGTTCTATGGCGCAATCATTCAATTAAGGAAGTTTCGTGGGAATTAGAGGAAGTAATGTGCTAGAAATATCCATATCTCTTTAGTGGAGTTTAGAGCTGAGCCAATCAGAGTAAAAGTGAATATCAAGGTATGTATGTTGGTATTGTACAGTGTAAAGTAGGATAGATGGTATTTTTGGTTTTAGGATAAGAATGGTTTTGGGGAGAGTTTTTTTTCTAGGACCGCAAATGTAACCACGGTATTCCTTCGCCACAAGTGAGGGTAATTAATAAAATTGGGATGTTTTCTGCAATGATGGAAAGGTGATGGATAGCAATTTCGAGAACCAAATTTTATTAGGAGAGAATGTAGAGACCCGGAAAATTTAATTAATGAAAGTGATAAAATAAGAGAAATGAAAGAGAAAGAAAAAGAAAAAAAGGGATCAGCAGGGATTCATCAACGAATCTAGGGTTCTCGTCGACAAATATCCTTATAGGTCTTGTCGATGAAGCACATGTGTCTCATCAATGAGGAGATACCAAGAGTCTGGGGAATTTCAGGAAATTTTAGCTTCGTCAACGAACCAGCCTCCTCATCGATGAAGTTCCTTCATGGGTTCATCGATGAATCACTTAAACTCGTCGACGAATACCGACATATAAATAGTGAAAACCTCATTTTTAGCGTGATTTTCTCTCACTCTCTCTCTCTCTCTCTCTCCCTCTCTACCCTACGATTTTCACTCTCTCACTCTCTTTGATTTCGGCGTTGTTAAAGCCCGAATTAACGATCAGGAACAGCCACGAGGTTCGTGGAGAAGTTCTCTACAACTTAGCCGGAGCAGATTTTTAATTTGGAGTTCTAAGGCACCATCCCAAAATCAGGGTAAGAAAGTTATTTTAGGGTTTAATGGGTTATTTGGAGCATTCAAAACTTAGTAAGCGTTAAATAAGAATTATTGTGGGAGATGAGTTTATTAATTTGAGAAAAAAAATGTGATTTTTAGGATTTTGAGTTTTAGACGCCGTGGGCGTAGGATTTGGGCTTTTAATGGACTTCTCAGTAAGTCAGGCAAAAGGAATAAATAATAGTTGTATTTTAGAAATTATGGATTGAATAAATATGTGAAATGGTGATATGATATTTTAACTGTATATATATATATATATATATTGATATGAATAACAGATGAAATTGTGTGGCATATGAGTAATATTGAATTGTGATGTTTTGAAATATGAAATGTGACTATAGAAATGTTTTCTATGATAAATAGGGAAATTTGAGAATATGATATGTTTTATGATGAAATGTGGAAATTTTCAAAATGAGATATATGTTATTATGAGAATGAAATGTGTATTGAAAGGATGGGAAAGAAATAGAAAATGAGGAGAATATTGAAATGTGATATATACCATTATGAGATTAAATATGAATATGAAAATGTGAATATGGGAATGTAAATGTTGAAATGAGAATACTGGGATATGAATATGAAAATGTGAATATGGGAATGTGAATGTTGAAATGTAAATACTTGAAATGTGAAAATTGCAATAAGAATTCTGTAATGTGAATACTGGAAATGTTAATATTGTAATAAGAATACTGCAATGTAAAAGTTGAAATGTGAATTCTGGAATGAGAATATGAAAATATGAATATTGCAATATGAATGCTACAATATGAATACTAAAATGTGAATGTGAAATGTGAATAATGAAATGTGGAAATGAGAACCCTGATGGATGATTGTTGATATTGAGCATGGTACCATTACTAGTAGGGTGTTAGTGCAACCACATGGTCTTGTGGTAAGTGTGGTGTGGGCAGTTGATTGAGCTAGTGAGAAGGGTAGTTTTGCCCCCTAGGTTCGGACTAGGGATATGAAAAGTCAATCGTACTACAGACGTATGGATGGATTTCCTATTTTGATCTAACCGAGTAGACCAACCGCGGTTTAAATCTAACCTTTAGGCCACACAACCTCGACCATGGGGGGAAGCATGGCGTAGAGAGAATATCCTCAGGGAAGCCATGAGTTACAAACGTAGATATATTGGTTACCGAGGACACTCATATGCTAGATGATGGAATGGAAATGAAAATAAAGAAAGAGTTTAAGTTTAATAACATAAATAAATAGAGTGAAGTAAAATTCTCCACCTGAGAGCTTACTGAGTAAGGTGAGTGCCCTGATAAGTATCAGTTGTATTCGTACCTGAATTAATCATGCAAGGTTACAAACGATATCAGCACAGAGGGGAGCTACATGTATGTGCGTGTAATCTCCCCTATCCTCGAAACTTTCGCTGGTAAATATGAGTTGCATATGAATGAGTTGGAAATGGAATTAAAGCTTATAAAAGCTTGTGTTTTATATCTATTTGATTATAAGGGTAAATGGTATTTTTCTCAAGTGGTAATATCACTGAAATGAGAATATTATGTTATAATGAAACTTATATTTCCACACACTATAAATAATTTATTCCGTCTTACTGAGATGTGTCTCACCCAAATATCTAAATATTTCAGGGAACTGTGATGGACCAGGAGATAGGGCTCCGCAATAGAAGGGAGTTGGTACCCTGATAGATAGGGTGAGTGTGTTGATTTAGGGACATGTGATTCCCCTAGTGTTTTTGGTTGATTATTGGGGATGTGTTAGATATGTATACATATGTTTATGGATGTTTAGTACTCTGGTTATTTTTATTCTAGATAGTATGTATATATGGTCTTCTGCTATTAGGTATGTATTTTTATGACGGATTGATTACCTGATACTCACTTCGGGTAAGGTTATGCGTAAATGGTAACAGAGTTTATGACATGGCCGATGTGATGTTTGAGTATTGTTGATTTATTATTTTTTTTTTAAAATAATATGATAATTGGGGTGTCACAACACTAAAGTTTACAGAACCTAGCAACCTAGGCTCTGATACCAAACTTGTGACAACCCAAAATTACTACCATTTTTTTATTCTTTTTGCAACACAATTTATTATTCTGATGCCCATAATGATGTTCACTATAACATCCCGGACCCAAAGTGGTACCAAAGATGCCTGTTCATAAATCATAACATCTATGCAAAGGAAAACATAAAATACTTAAACCTTATTTACAATACCAGAGTTTCAGTATTTCCCAGAAATACTCATATACATCTCCCAAAAATCCATAAGAACTCCTAGGAACTACTTAAAATGCATCTCCTAATAAAATACTTACCCTGCAGCTAGGGCAGTACTAAAGACCCCTCTATCTTGGAGCTCGCTCCACATGTTGGTCTTGATTTCCTAAAATGTTTGAATTTTTGGGGTGAGACACCTCTCAGTAAGACGAAATATGTTATTATCAATGTGTGGAAAATAAGTTTACATGAATAATACATTTACTAATCAAGTTGTAACTAAGATAACATTTTTGGGTAAGACATATCATATTTCACACCTATGTCACTTAAAATACAAGTGTTTCTGAATTTTCTATTTAATCTATTTTCTGTAAATCTACATACATATATAACCGTACGAATTTCCCTGGATGGATAACTGTATATCATGAATTAACCCCACATGATTCGGGTAGTGCGACCCGTGGGTTGGACTTAATTCTGACTGATCTACCAGGCTAAGTCAAAATATAAACCTCTATAGTACGATTGGCCTGCTCAACCTGGTCCTAACTACTAGGGAGCTCTTTGTCTCTCCTCTGGGACACAATCGACTATTATTCCATACTCTATCTGAGATATGTGATTACATTATCTATAATGTATTAGCTAAAGTATCATGCGCTATAATCTGTTCTGGTCCATCAAGGATCTGATACTATATAATACTATGTTTGTATATTATTTTTTTACCATGATTCAATATAAACTGAAATAACCATGATTTTATATAAGCTAAAATATCATGATTCCATAATATATGTATTATCATGATTCTGTAGAAACTATATAATCATGGTTCTGTAAAAACTATATAATCATGGTTTTGTAAAAACTGTATAATCATGGTACTATAAAAGTTGTGTAAAACTCCGTACTAAACTGATATTTCTCATGCCACACAATTAAATAAAACTCATATACTATCATCTGTATTTTTTTGCTATATAAGAAATATATATATATATATATATATATATATAATCTATAGAATTTTTTTTGAAATCTAGATTTCTGAATTTTTTTGAAAATACATAATAACCCACAATGTCTTACTTCTAAATTATCCAAAAAAAATCATATTTTGAAAGCACATAATTATATATATATATATATATATATATATATATATATGTTGGCCTAACTGGGCTTTTCAATCATGTTTTAATGATAACAAAACGAATGATGTTTTAATATGTGTTGTTGAGTGGTTTTATTTTAGGTTTAAGTAAAAGGACACTCATGGTTAATTATGAAAGTAAGCTTAAAAGGACACTCAAAGTCAATCAAGTGAAAATTTCTTAGTATATTGAAGCAATGAACTACAAATGAAGAGCTTAAAGGCCAAGCAGATCTTAAAGTAAAGACTGAACCTCAAAAGGCTGCAAGGCTTAGTGATTAGGGAGATCATTCTTAGAAAGATATTTTTAAGTACTTCAAGTCATTGCTATTTAGATATGTGAAGCTCCTTAAGATACAACGACTTAGAGACCAACACTTGAAAAACCCTTGAAAATGTTTTTGAAAAGTTGTATTTCAGTTTTTCAAGAAAACGAGATTTTAAAGAATTAGAAATAAAAAAAAATTAAAAAGAGTGGATTGCCCAATTGACTAACTAGATGAACTAAAATCACCCAGCCGACTGATAGTGCCCAGCCGACAGACCTTTTTTTAACGTGGTTCAGTCAGCTGACTGACAAGAAACCTACAACAATGTTAACTGTCCAGCCTATTGACTATTTTGAATGTGGTTTAGTCATCCAACTGACAATTACTTTTGAAAAGACTAAATGGTGTTCACCGCCTGTCCAGCCGACTGACCAGTACAAAAAGTGACCCAATTGAGTGAGTCAGCCGACTGACTCTGCGGAGGATTTTTGAATTTTAAACTTACAGGAAGATTTTCAAAATTGATTCTATGATTTAATATCTTCTGAAAAGTTACCTAAATGCTTCATGTTAAATGAAGAAACTTTTCTTTAAAAAGACTATAAATACCTCCCTTGCTCAATGAAAAAAGATACTCAACTAATACATGATTTTAACGCTAAAGTTTTCCTAAAAGAACATACTTGCTCACACTCTTGCTGGGGGAAAACTCTACAAAATTTTCGGATTAAAAAAAAAAAAAAAGGTTTGGTTCTGAGTTGCATTTAAAATCTTTACATCAATAAGAAAGAACCATTGGTGACTTTTAAACCTTGAGCTTCACATTTTCTATTTAATTTTGGTTTTGAAGTACGATTAGAGATTTAACTTGTACAACTTGCTCTGTGTTTGAGAATGTTTTTGTATGCAGATATCCACTCCTTTCTACTAGATCTTTGACGGTTCAAGGTATAGTTAGATCGTTGGACCAAGCATAGGTTGTTGCTTGGAGAGGTTTCTCTTCCTAAAAAATAGGTTGGTTATTGTAAAGGTTTTTGTTCCACCCGGAAGGAACAAGTTATAGTGAAATACTTAAGTGGTTGACTTAAGGCAAGGACGTAGGCCGGGGTAAGCCAAACCTCGTAAAAAACAGCAGTGTCACTCTCTTTCCCTTACTCTCTTTAAATTTTCGAAAAAATATAAACTAGTGGATGTTGTAATTCTTTCAATCATAAAAACAACGCATATTGGAAGTTAAATAAACCAAAGCCTAATTTGTTCTTGGGCTTGCGGAAACCAAAAGGAAGTACGTTGATTAATCGATATTTTACGAAAACCGTAAGGGAGTACGTTGATTGGTTAACAACCCAAAACCTATTAGCTGAAAGTTTATTTGAATTTTGATTTTTGAAGAAGTGTTTGGGTGTTATTTTAAAGTTCAAAGGCCAACTACATGACTTACACATTCGTATACAGGGCTGCTGAATATTGCAAATCAAATATTAATTACTTGTGTTGTGGTTGTTTGGTTTGAACAATTAATCAATTGGTTGTTTTGGTTTTGGATTGAATAGAAGAAGTTAGTGTTTGTGTGGATTGCCTAGTCAACAATAAGTCTTTAAAAATTGTACAAAGTCAAGAACTCTTAAAAAGACTCTAAGAAATTTTTAATAACCCAATTCACCCCCCTCCCCTCTTGGGACTACACCTTAGGTTTCAATATATATATTATATTTTACTAGTAAAAATTTTTAAAACAACTGACATAACATATTTCCCTTACTTGATTCTTGAAAATAAGCCCACAAAGACCCTAATCTGCGCCTACAGCATATGCTCAAAACCCCCTATATTTATAAACCCTAATCCAGCCACATTAACCCCAAAACATTCTATATTTAACATTCCTTAACCCATATTCCTTAAATAATTAACAAAACTCAAAAATAGCTTCCTTACCCTGATTTTGGAGTGATGCTTAAGTACCCCAAATCAATCATCTGCTCCGATTAACTTGTAGAGAATCATTCCTAGATCCTCATGGTGGTTTCTGATCGTTGAATCGGGCTATAACGAAGCCGAAATCGAAGAGAGAAGGGGTGAGGAGCCGAACCTAGAGAAAGAAAGTGAGGGAGAGTGACTTCTTCTGTTGAAAATGTAATTTTAGCCTATATATAGGCTGCTGGCCACGTGTACTCATCGATGAGACACGTGTACTCGTCGAAGAATCAAAGAAGGGTGTTCGTCGACGAAGACGATGGGTTCGTCAACAAACCCTTAATGGTCTGAAATTCCCCCTCTTGGAATCTTCTCGTCAACGAGCATCTCGTCAACGAATCAAAGAAGGGTGTTCATTGAAGAAGATGATGGGTTCGTCGACGAACCCTTAATGGTCTAAAATTCCTCCCTCTCAGAATCTTTGCCAAAAATTAATGGGTTTGTCGATAAACCCTTTTTGTTTGCCAAAAATTAAATTTTGTAAAATGTTAGTCGACTGACTCAACCACGTTCAAAATGGCCAGTCGGCTGGACAGACCAGGTTGTTAGTTGGCTGACTAATTCTAGTTCAAACTATCAGTCGGCTTAGCAGATTTATTCATTCTTAGTATTTGTCAGTTGGCTGACCAATCTTAGTGTGTTCTGATCAGTTGGCTAACTAGTCAATTTTTTTCAAAACTTCTATTTTTTTAAGCTTTTAAATCTTTTGTTATTTGAAAGACTTAAATGTGACTTTTCAAAAACATTTTCCAAGATTTTAAACAAATGGTCTCTAAGTCCATATTTAATCCTAAAAGAGTTTCAAAAATATTTCAAAAGATATTTAAAGTATGAAGCACTTACATAAAGACTTCTAGAACTTTGTACATTCTTGGCGCTTAAGTCTTCATGCTTGTCTTTTGAGCTCTCTCGCTTTGCTTTTATTTGGCTCTCTTTCTTTTCTTTTCTTTGGCTCTCTTGCCTTCAAGCTTTAAGCTTTTAGCACATTCTCTTTAACATCCACACTCTCATATTCTTCAAGATTTAAAATATCATCTTGAAATTCATGCTTTAAGCTTCATATGATCATCTTTCTTTGAAGTATAAGCTTGCAATGGATCCTTGACCTTACATTTACATGCTTGATCCTTGTGAGTCCTGAAATATTATTACTCAACCAAATATATTAAGTTTCTCTTATTTGTTAGCATCAAAATAAGATATTAAGTCTTGTAAGGCCAATAGTGAGGATCTTCTTAATTAGGAGCATATGTTTCCTTATTACTCCAAAGTGTCGTAATCTCCTTATTTCTCCACGTAGTAGCATGCTCGGAGGTCTCAAGCTCTTGATTTATGTTAATAGGAACCATACAATTTGCAGAATTCATGCATGTGCAAATCTCAGTTGTTCTCCTCCTAAATCATTCATAACTTGTCATTTTCGAAAAATGATGATGGCTTTTTAATGGAATGTGAATCTTTATTGATCTTCAGAGGAGACGAGCACATGTCGATAACATGATTAAGTTCTTGCTTTGTGTACTCATGGAGGAGCTGTGGAGGGCTCGTGGTTCATTAATCAGGGGTCAGGACATTGGATAAGCAGCAGGGTGTCATACTAGAGGACAAGTGCTAGAGGCTACCGCTAAGGTGGGCCCTTCACGCTATAGAATATTCATATTCATATATATATATATATATATATATATATATATATATATATATAGAGAGAGAGAGAGAGAGAGAGAGAGAGAGAAATAGGAAGGGTAAAACTGGGGATTGAAATTTTGGCATGTGAGTGAAGTAGTTGAGGGGATAAGGAAGCGCTTGCTTGTTTACGAAAAATTATAGAGGGGACCTCCTCCCATGGATCTGTGTGCTTATTCTCTAAATTATACACATATTTAAAATGGGTCTCTCTATTTATATGTTTGATATTAATGAATGCAAGATCAATTTGTTACATGTCTAACACATAAAATACACACACACAAACCGGTAAAGTAGGAGGTTTCCTATATAATTTTCCATAGTGTACGATTGGAGAGTGGAGTGAGTAGAGAAGGGATTGTTATGAGGTGGGCCCCATGTGTACAAGTTACCATTGGTGGGGAGAAAAAGTATGGTTGAGTTCAAAGAAGAAGTGAAGGATTGTATGCTTCCATTTTTTTTTTTACTTTTTCATTTATTGTAGGATCTTATTTTACGATGGCGTTTTATGCGCACTAGTAGAACGTAGAGCTACATTTTAGTGTGTCGTTATGTACATCTTAGTCCTTCAAGTGTTTGTCCTTTTATTACTTTTCTTTTTGATAGTTTTGACTTCGAGACTCTTTTATATTTGTACTTCCATTTATATTAAAACTTCTTCATTGTTTTTTGAAAAATAATAGTTGTATGCTAGACAAGAGCAAAAAGATTTTTATCTATTTTCTTGTGGCAAATAAATTATAAAGTCTTGCATTCCTTTCCCAAATCACCACCACATACCTGCAACTCATCAACTAACCACTTGTCACGGTTCGACTATTTTTACACCGTTGTGCATAATGTCTTGAACAAGCTTAACTCATGACACCACCTTCGAAAAGATGAAAAAAAAATTGTAATTCATTAAACTGAATGAATCATATATATTAAAGAAGAAATTGAAACATAATTATTAGGATTCTAGGTAGGTGTGAGAGTATGAAGAACATGGATTGAATGTGATCAATGTATGGGAATGGAGTATGTGAAGAATTAAAGAAAATTAATACTTAATTGTCACATACGAGAAAAAATGAAAATTCTAGCTGAAATTTGAGTAAAGTTAAATGTGAGCTTTTATTAATTAATTTGTTGTCAAAATAAGTGATTAATTTATTAAATAATTAAGAACAAATGAAAAATTAAAACCCAAAAAATGACATTTCTAATATTTATATCAATTCGCCAAAATGGAAGGAAGCTATGTATCCTAAAACTCGCGAAACTCACTGAGTCCGTCCAATGTAGAAGATGACGATATGGAGCTCATCATCCTCATGTTAGGAGCCCCACTGAAAATCAATGATTCATTGTAGCTATTATAGAAAGGCTGCTGCTGGTTTGAGCACAAGAAATCCGTCGAGGTCCCTCCCAGAAACGGCATATTACAGAGGTAAGGATTCATCGTCGGCGCCATCGCCGACTCAAAAAACGGGGGAACCATACAATTTGCAGAATTCACGCGCAAATCGCAGCCGTTCTCCTCTGTAATCACTGACGACGTGTCATTCTCGTCGCCGGCACCGCCCTTGGCATTCCTGCTCTCCTTATCTGCCCCCGCGTGCGGCGGGGCATCGTCGTCGGAGGCAGAGTGGGAGAGGCCCGTGAGCTTTTGGACGAGTGCCATGAAATCGCGGGGGTGGGTGTGGATGACTTTGGGCGAGTGGGTGTAGATGATGACGGGGTGGCGCTGTTGGTGGGGCTTAGAGGCCGCAGCGGCACCGCCGACGGAGGACGACGATGACGGAGGGGACGACGGCGGCGGCTTTTTAATGGAATGCGAGTCTTTACTGATCTTTAGGGAGGGGCGCGTGGCGGTAACGTGATTGGCACCTCGCTTTTCGTGCTCGTGGGAAAGCTCAGGATGGCTCATGGTTCGTTAATCAGGGGTGAGGACGCGGGGCGAGGGGCAGGGTGCCATACGAGAGGGCAGGTGCTGGTGTGTACCCCTAAGCTCGAAGGGTACGTTCATTAGGTGGGCCCTTCACTCTGCGGGAGGGGGAGCATATATATAGAGAGGGGAAAATGGAAAGGGTAAAATCGGGAATTGGCATTTCGGCATGTGAGTGAAGCGGTGGAGGGGTAAGGAAGTGCCAGCGTGGTATGCGGTTGGAGACCGGAGTGGGTGACGGAGGGGCTGTTGTGGGGTGGGCCCCATGTGTACGACTCACCGTTGGTGGCGGAAAATTATGGCTGAGTTTCAAGGAGAATGTATGCTCCATTTTTTCTTTATTTTTTCGTTAACCGTATCATCTTTTTTGCCTACGCGCTGGTAGCGCGTACATCTACGTTCCATTGTGCCAAACAGTATATCTGAGTCCGTCCATTTTTGGTCCTTTTATTACTTTTCTTATTATTGATAGTTTTGATAGCACTTTTTATATTTTTATTTTCATTCATATTGAAAAATAATAGTTGCATTGTCACAACTTTCCATCTCACATCGAATCTATAATATGAAGTTCTTGAACTTATAAGGAGAGTTTAGGCTCCAACTAAATGAAATACATTTCATTAAACAAACTCGAGAAATCTCAAGTTATAATTTTTTTCAAATGACATTGTAGTGTTCATGAATCGAATATTGTGTTTCATCATGATCAAATAGTCGTGTACAGAAATTATTCATGTGCCACCTAACATATGTCAAATCTTTATTTCAAGCATCAATTTATGGAGATTGAATCTCTCTATTCTTTTTGCATACATAGTATAAAGAGAATCGTACCCGTTCTTTATTCAATTAAAATAAAACAAAATTTGTAGTATCTTTGTTTATCTATTAATTAAAGCACGAATTTGGGTGTACATTTATGATATAACCGAGGCTAAAAAATTATTCTTGAAATAGTGATCTAGAATAATTCCTAGTTAATTAATTATTTAATTATTTTATAGTTTTATCTTCATCAGCACTAAGGTTATTTCATTAAGGAAGTAATAGCTAACGAACTCAAGTAACTTTGTGGTGATAATAATATGACAAGTGGCTCCATACAACAGAGAATATACAATGCACAGTTCGAAGGAAATAGTAGAAGCTTGATATAATTTGGCTCGTAAGGCTCGATGTCAATATATAATTCATGGTTTAATAGGGTTAATCAAATTCTGAAATGATATGGCCCATTGGGGGCTAATAGAAATGTGAAATAATATGCCCTCTTGGGGCTAATACAAAATTGAATATTACGTGCCCTCTTGGCATAAATCATATGTTCTTTTGTGGCTACTAGAAAACTAATACAATATGCTCTCCTCATGCTAATAGAAGACCCAATACATAGCCCGATGGGGCTAATGGAAACTTGAAATAATATGTCCTCTTGGGACAAACAGAAAATTTAAAATAATATGCCGTTTTGAGGCTAATAGAAAATTCAATATAATGTGCCCTTTTGAGACATAGAAAGTCTAATATAGCATGCCCTTTTAAGCTAATAGAAAATCCAATATAAGTCTGCTTCTTGGGACTAATAGAGAATTTATGTAACATACCCTCTTAGGGCTAATATGCATCTTCAAACACTTGGTATTATCGATCTAATCTCAATCCTAATAGGTGAGGACATGTCTTTTGTACCTTGCAGACCAGCCACTAGCATATTGGGTGAGGACTTGTTTTAGTATATTTGTAGGCCAACCTTTATCCTCTCGTACGAAGGCTTGCCTTCGCAGCTTTGTGGGCTCACCACAAGCCTCCTAGGTGAGGAATTGTCTACGAAGCCTCGAAGGCTTACCTCTAGTCTCTTGCTCGAGGACTTGTCTTCTCCACCTCATGGGCTATCCTTTAATATTTTGGGTGAGGACTTGATTTCACAAACTTATAGGTTGGCTTCCACCTGATAGGGGAGGCCTTCTCTTTGCAACCTCGTGGGTTGACGTCTGCCCTCATGGAGAGGTCTTGTCTTTGTAGCTTCATAGTTTAGGTTCTAGCCTCTTAGGTGAGGACTTGTCTTCACAACCTCATAAACTAGCCTCCACTTGAATGAGGAGGCTTGTCTTCACAACCTTGTGGGCTCACCTCTCTAGCCTCTTAGGTAAGGATTTTTGTTTATAGTTTCATGAGGGGGGGGGGGGAAGAGTGATTCTTATCCTTGACAGTTAGAAACATTTTCCTTCTTCAAAGAACATCATGCCTAGTGAGGACCCTTCAAAGTGAAAAGCCAAATTCCATTAGTAGGCTCGCCAAAGCTTGGGTCCTTAACTACCAAAAATAATATTTATAGTCTAACTAATCCCAAGTTTAGTAGAACAAGGAGTGAGTCGATCTCAGGGACTCTAGTGTAGCAGTGCCCCAATTCTAATATAATTTACCACGCTTTACATAAAAGGAAAAAAAAAAAAAATGAGATTTTGGTTTATTTTCTAAACTACAAAAGCAATGAAATTGAATTGAATTTACTTTTAGAAAGCAAGCCTCTGGTTGTGAATTTGGCTTAGGCTGTCGTTTGCGATAACTATGTCTGGTTAATTATATGTAGTAGGGTCAATGGTCAAGCACTCCGCTCGAGTGGCATAAGGTAGCAAGGGTGCACCAATCGTCCAGAGCACGATCGAGAACCGGAGTATACCCTATCCAACGAACACAGATTCCTCTTTAGAAATAGGACCCTGTTACACACAATTGACTGAATCCCTAGCTATGCTTTCTTATCCCCTAGGGTTTCATCACAATCGAAGAACTAAATGTGCAAGAAATTAAATGCTTGGTATTGAAATTGCAGAAATTAAATCAAAGCAATGTAAATGACAAGTAATTGAAAATGGCATCAATTGAAGCTTGAAGGCATGTCATTAGTTGTTGGGGAATAAAATTGAGAACCAACTACTCTACGAATCCAATCAGAGCTCTAGGGTTGTCACATGCCCTCGAAGAACCAACTTGAAACCAATCTAATCTACACGGCAACACTCGGAACCTAAATGTTGTCACGGACCTTCAAAGAATCCGAATACAAACCAGACATGAAATTAAAAGAAAGCAATAAACCTAATCTAAATGACACCCAATGACACTCTAGGTCTGTCACTAACCAAAGAGGGGCCAAAGGTGTTGAGGATCACATAGCTCATTCCACCGAGGCTTCCTAAATATAGTTGCATTGACCCTCATGATTGTAGATATATCATTCATTTACCTCCTATTCATTCCCCTTCTCCTACTCCAATGGTCCCTGTCCAGCGATCCACACGTGTAGTTCAGCCACCTGCCTACCTATAGGATTTTCATGTTGAACAAGCACTCCCTTCTCGCCCTACCCCAACATCTAACTTGGCGGTGGTCCGTTCTTTAGGTACTCCTTATCCTCTTTCTACTTTTCTTTCTTATGATTCCCTTTCTTCTACACACCATGCTTTCACCACTACTATTTCCATTGCACAAGAACCCTAGTCTTTTTTGCAAACCATGCAGGATCCCAAGTGGCGTGTTGTCATACGTGCTGAGATTGATGCCTTGGAAGCCAATCACACTTGGACTTTGACTCCTCTTCCACCCCACAAACAACCTATTGGCTGCAAATGGGTGTACAAAATCAAACACAATCCTGATGGATCTGTAGAACGTTACAAGGCATGCCTTATTGCCAAAGTGTCCAACCAAAAGGAAGGGATTGATTACACTGAAACTTTTGCCCCTGTAGCCAAGATGGTCATTGTTCACACTGTCCTCACTCTTGCTGCTGCCCACAATTGGCACCTCTTTCAGCTTGATGTTAATAATACCTTTCCACATGGTGATCTCGATGAAGATGTCTACATGCATCTTCCTCCTGATTTCGTACGAAAAGGGGAGACCAGAATTTGCAAGCTTAACAAGTCTCTATACGGTCTCAAACAAGCATCCACGCAGTGGTATGCTAAATTATCTTTCACACTTATCAATGACAATTACAAGCAATCTAAAGCAGATTACTCTATGTTCGTCCGATCCCACAAAACAAGTTTCACCATCGTCTTGGTCTATGTAGACGATATTATTATGGAAGGAAACAACTTGGAATAGATCAACGGACTTAAGAAATACTTGGTAGAATGCTTCAAACTGAAGGATTTTGGTCCCTTGAAATACTTTCTAGGGATAGAGGTGGCTCGCTCCAAAACTGAAATTTTCCTGTCACAAAGGAAATATGCCTTGGAGATACTTGAGGAGACTGATTTCCTTGGGGCTAAACCATGTAATCTACCAATGGAACCAAACCTGGCACTTAGTGAGATGGATGGAGAACTAATCTCGGATCCATCTTCATATCGAAGACTGGTTGGGAAACTGATACATTTGACTATCACTAGACTAGCTTTGGCATATGTGTTGCACACATTGAGCCAATTCATGAATAAGCCTCAAACTTCCCACTTCGATGCAGCACGTTGAGTTTTGCGCTATCTCAAACAGTCATCTGGGCAAGGAATTCTTTTGTCAGCTTCCAGTCATATTCAATAACATGCATTCTGTGATGCCGATTGAGCTCAATGCAGAGATACACGACGATTTATTACTAGGTATTGTATTTTCCTAGGAAAATCACCAATCTCTTGGAAAACCAAGAAACAAATAACAATTTCATAGTCCTCGGCTGAAGCGGAATACCGCTCTATGGCATCAACCTGTTGTGAAATTACTTGGTTAAAGCAACTTTTGACAGATCTCCAAATAGCTTACCCACTACCAATAAAGTTGTATTGTGATAATAAAACAACTATTCACATCGCATCTAATCCAGCTTTCCACAAGCAAACAAAGCATATGGAGATTGATTGCCATTGTAACGCCCCAACCCTCCGCGTGGGGCCCGGGGTGTTACTTTAGTGAAGTCTGCGTACCTGATACCATATTCATTATATAAATGCAACGGAAGTAAATAAAACATTCTCCAAAATCCATTACCAGAGTTATAAACTGCTAACAAATATAAAAGTCTCCCGATATTCATATTACATTTCCATGAAACTTCACACATAACTTAAATATAGTAGAGTTCTTACGAACACCCACAAAAACTAAACTAGTTATTACCTCGCCCCGAAGCTTGCTAAACTCGATCTTGAGGTGGTCTTGAAAAATGATTTGTATATTGGGATGAGACACTTTCAGTAAGGTAGATTAAGTTAATATCAGTGTGTGGCCAACATAAGTTTTAGCGTATACAGATAACATCTCATTCTCCATTTAACCAAAAATAGTATTTATACATCATACTCACCTTGCACAATTGAAAATACCCTTTTTCATTTCCACAGTATAAACTCATTCAATAAAAAATAACACCATTTAGATAAATTAACATATATGCATAAAAGACACTCCCTAGGACTAACGACATGCTTAACCCCCATGACGAGTTGTGCAGCCTGAAGGCTGGACTTAGCCCTGGTAGATTAACTCAGACAAAGTCAAAGTATTCATCTGCTAATACACCTGTAGGCATCCGCAACCCAGTTGCAGGTTCGATTGCCTTACTACTTCTGGTCCAGACCTCAGGGAAGGTACCACCTCTACGTAGGCTAATCTGTTGAAACCACCCTACACCTCTCAATCCAGTGAGGGCGCACATGGCCAAATAATAATTCCTTAGCAACAGTACCGTGCTCACAATACAATTGGTCCTCAGGGTTCTTATACTATATCATGCAATTTAAATAGTAAAACTGTAGTATAAATTTCATTCTATATAAAATCTACCATTTCACAAAACTCGGCCCCCAGTTGTCAAATAAACCTAGCTCCCAGCCATCATATACAACCCAGCCCTAGGCCATTAAATAAAACCCAACTTATAGCCATCAAATACAACCCAGTATTTCACAAAGGCAGTTTCAGTATTTTCACAAACAATTCAGTATTTCACAACCATACCCAAATTCAGTTATACCATAACTTATACCAATTATTAACCTGCCACACAATTTCAATATTTGAATATAGCCATTTAAACAACCAAAAAAACACAATTTGAAGTTCGTAAGATAAAACCCAGTTTTCCACCGTTCGTTTTATCCAAAATACCATATCATATATCCTAAATTTATAAAGTCCACTTTGAATGGTCGATTTTCGAAATAACCCTTGAAATTATAAATATACATACATAGATACATATATAATATATATCGATTCAACTTTAATAAAATCCTGACTTAACTTAATCCCCTTACCTGTTTACTAAGAGAGTTCCTACGACGCTCCTAAAGCCCAACCCATGGCAACACGGGCTCCAAAACTCTGAAAACACATTTCCCCAGTTCAAACAACTCCACCTCAAAATAATACTCATCAAACATCCCTAGACCCATACTATAGAGATTCAAAGAATTATAGGAAATTAAATAATAAAAGAGGGAGAACAAGTAAATTTTAAAGGGGGTCACAGCAGGATCTCGTTGACCAACGCAAAGCACTTGTTGACAAAGCGTCTTATTGGGATCATCAATGAGAACACTTGTCTTGTCGACGAGAAATTACTGAGAGGGCTGTTTATAGGGCCTTAAATTCGTCAATGATGAATAAGTGTTTGTCGATGAAGTGACGTGTATCATCGATGAAGGCAGGTGTATAAATAGTTCTAACTCGAATTTTCAGCAAGAAAATGACATGCAAATTCCTTCTCTCTCTCTAACTTCATCCTCCCCACCTTCTCTTTAGCTTTTTGGCTCAATTCTTCGCCGGATTGACGATCCGAAGCTGTCACACTATTTCTGGGAAGTTTCTCTTCATTTCTGCAGGAGTGGATCATTGCTTGTGTAATGCCCCTAATCCGCCACGTGGGGCCCAGAGTGTTATGAGATCAACACGCGTCTCTAATACCATTCTTGCAGTAGAAATAATAAAATAACCTCAAAAAAAATATACCAGAGTTCTATATTTACACATGCAGTTCCATAATAATTACAACCTAATTCTTCATATTACAGAAACTTGAATAAAGTATATAAAACATAAAAACTAAAACATAACTATTTGGGTACCACTCACAAACTACCCTCGCCCTGGAGTTATTTAAGCTTGATCACCTGGATAACCTGAAAAGTTTAAGTCAACGACAGGGTGAGACACCTCTCAATAAGGAAGAAATAATTTATAATAGTATGTGACTGAAGTGTTTAATATATAATTAAAATATCCATGCAAATACGATCACAATCCACCAGTAACCAAAATATCACACCCATAATCATACTATGGTCAACGTCTCTATCATCCAATCACGTACCCACAACCATAAATATTTTACTGATAATTCTCTTGAATAGGGAAGTCTACTCACCCAAACAAGTAGATTCCCTCTGCTCTAGTGATAACACCAGGGCACTCACCTTTCTCAGTAAGCCCTTGGGTTATATATCTAAGTAAAGTCACTGAGAATAGGGAAGGTCACCCTCCCATATAAATAGCTTCCCTCTACTCTGGTATACACAAATAATTACCAGAGTACTCGCCTTTCTCAGCAAGCCCTCGGGTGGAGTAATCTACTTTACCATAAATACTTAATTAATTAAAGTCACATGCAGCCAATAATATTTGTATACCGAACTCTACGCATATATGCATATCCAAATCAATCTGCACAGGATAATCATACAGTCTTCAATCACACTCACACAGGGTCTACAACCACACAATATGTATTCATCCACACAAAACTCTAACACATACATCGTACACATCCACAAAAGACTATCAATTACAACATACCTATCCACACAGGACTGGTCCACAGAGGACTAGCCAATCACATAGCATATATGTCCACACAAGACTAATCAAACTACACAGGTTACAAACAAACACTTCATTCATGGTAGATAGGTAAACAACCTCCTCATACCACTATCAATATTTACTTCCCAGTATAAACGCTCATATAACGACTTCCTCATACCACTGCCAATGTTATAGGACGGTTATACCAGGTACGATATAACGACCTCCTCATATCACTGCCAACGCGATACTGTAATTTACATGAACCACAACACAAATCAATAACAAACCTGACCCATCAATCACATACACTTAATTACCATAGTATATACAATCATCTAATATTTTCAACCAAACAAAGTTCACAACCCAACAATATTCGCAACCATCAAGATTCATCATTTCATAATACCTATAACCATTTAATTAGCAAAAATGGTTTCAAGCCACATGATTTTTCCTAATTTAATATATCTATCTAAAAACAACATTTTTCAATACCAGCATGGTTCAGAAAAGTAATACCTGAATATGTAGAAATTATACCCAAAACTAGTCGTTTTAAAATTATTAAAAAGTCGGCTCCTTGGGATTCGACCTAAAATCAACAAAATGAGACCCTGTAATCCGAAAATTCCAAATTCCTCAAATCTTAGTAAAATACCCTTATAATACTTCTTAGGTTCCAAATACCTCAAAATAATAATAATACCTTAAATTATTTCACTTACCCTGGTTTTGAGATGTTTCCCAAACTTTTCAAATCAAAAATCCACTCCACCTATATTGTAGAGAATCTTCCCAGGAGTCTTGTGGTAGCTTCGCATCGTCGAATCGAACTAAATCCGGCCCGAAATCGAAGAGAGAAGATAGTAGGGCCAAAATTCTAGAAAGAGAGAGAGAGCGGGTACATGCGAAAAATTTCATGTAGAAATGAAAGAGATCGCTATTTATAGGCAGGGGCTCGTCGACGAGTCCTAATACACAATTCGGTGATGAAACAGAAAACTCGTCAATGAATTTCAGTCATATGAAAACCCCTTTCGGTAATTCCTCGTCGATGAGATATCACTACAAAAAAATAGGTTTTTAGTGACAAAAATATTAGTGACGGTTTTAAAACCGTTACTAATAGTGTTGTATTAGTCACAGTTTTTAAGAACCGTCACTAATAGTGTAAGCATTAGTGACAGTTTTAGCAGTTGTCACTAATACAACACTATTAGTGACGGTTTAGAACCGTCACTAATATTTTCGTCACTAAAAACTGCGGGGTAAACAATTTTTGCACGAAAATTGTTCTGGGAAAATATTAGTAACGATTCTCAGGTATTAGTGACGATTAATAAACTGTTACTACTAATATTTATGAATATATTAAAAAAATTTAGTTAAGGATATTAGTGACGGATCTCTCAATCCGTCACTAATAATGGTGTATTAGTGATGGTTTCAAAACCGTCACTATTAGTGTTTTTTATTTAAAAAATATTAAAAAAAATTTAGTTAAGGGTATTAGTGACAGATTGGAAGATCCATCACTAATAAGAGAATATTAGTGACGATTTTTGTCACTACTAGTGTTTTTTATTTAAAAAATATAAAAAAAATTAGTTAAGGATATTTGTGACGGATTAGGAGATCCGTCACTAATAAGAGGATATTAGTGACGGTTTTGAAACCGTTACTACTAGTTTTTTTTATTTAAAATATATTAAATAAATTTAATTAAGGGTATTAGTGACGGTTTTGAAACCGTCACTAATAGTGCTTTTATTTAAAAAATATAAAATAAATTCAGTTAAGCAAAATTCTCACAGCAAGTTGCTTAAGGCAAGGACACAGGCAAGCCGCCGAACCTTGTAAAAAATTTGGGTGTTGTTCTTCTTTCCTTAGTCTCTTTATTTTTCTATAATTTTAAATTGATTATTTGCTACCGTGTACGAATTAAAATTGATTGGGAAATTTTCGAATACTAAGATTGACTTGAGGATACTTCGAGTGCTTAGATCGATTTGTGGATGTTTTGAATGAATTAACTTTCCATTGTGAATCAAACGCTACTAAAATTGTGAATTAATTGTTAAATATAAGAAGGGTACTTGATTGTTAAATTGTTGGAATTGTTTGATATTAAAATAGTTATTGCCTAAACATAAGATCAATATTTGTATATATTGTCACCTATTTAAATTTGTTAAGCCTTGTGTTTTAATTAAATATTTATTTAGGATTTTTCATTGGTATAGTCATTCGCTGATTAGATATTTGTGGTGATTGAGATTATTTAAAGGGACCCGATAAATAAGAATTAAAATAAATCAAGCTTCCGTACAATAAAATTTAAAATACCTAATTCACCCCCCCTCTTAAGACTACACCATACTTTCAAGTAGGTGTCTTCTAAAGTGTAATAGCGTGAAAGTCAACATTGTACATTTTTGTACGGGAAATAACTACCTATTACCGGGGTCCTTACAAAATAAGAAAGTAGGTGTCTTCTAAAGTGTAATAGTGTGAAAGCCGCTAACACAATAGTTTTAAATTAGAGTAAGACCATATGGTTATCTCATATTAGCTACTGTGATTGAAACTATTAATGCCTCTTAGTAGTCAATCTTAAAATTTTAACTTTATCCCTAGGCACACGAACTTTTTTTACAGTCAATTACCTTGGTTGATTAATTAAATGGTGCATAAATCTCTCAGTTGATGCTAAAATTCAGATTAATCTATTTCCATTGTTCTTAAATTCAACAAGTTTATTTCATGACATGTGATTTTTGAATATACTGGAAATGTAGTTGGTAATTTTCCCTTGTATGAGTTCATTCACTTTATTTGCTTGAGACTAGCAAAACACTAGTTGAGGGGTGTGATTAAGCATAAAAATTATATAATTAGGTATTTAACTGTGTTTATTGATTATTGTAATTTAAATTAAAAGCCTAGTTATGCACATTATTTTAGCAATGAAGCTTAATTAATAACATTAGGACCATTATTCTTTACAAGTACCCATGTTTAATTATTGCAGGGTATTATTGGAAATAAAAAAGGGAATTTTGCCTAGCACAATAAATGAAATTGGGGGAATACAACATGTATGCAGTGGGCTAGCCCCAAAAGAACAAGCTAGGGCTATGTGCAGGAGAGAGCAACAAAGGAGTATTTGGCAACTGCATAATAAAGGCAGTAGATGGGCCCAAACAAAAGAACAAGAAAAGGCCATCTGGCCAACAGTCGTGAAGGCATAACAACAGCAGGAAGCTCAAGGCAACAACCGTGTGTGCGTGAGGCAATGCTTTGGCTAGAACAAAAATAACCTTCATTTATCCCTTATATCTTCTCCTTCTCTCTCTCTCTCCCTTTTTTATTTTATTTTATTTTATTTTATTTATTTTTATTGTTGTCAATGATTTATTTTTGGTTTAATTTGTTCTGGAAATTTTGGATTACAAACATGATAGGCTAGGTTTATATCTTGAGATTCAAGGAGTAACCCATGACCATTTTGGGTTGGATTTCCTCCCTTTTCTGGATCTTTAATGTTTAACTTACTTGATTGTATTCCATTTTATATTTAGAAAAGATTAAAATTCTATATTCTTGGTCTTGATCAATTGTAGACATTAAGGCACAACTGATGCTTGAACTAGTGGCGAGATTTTGATGGTTTTCTTTCATTGTTTAGATTTTTTATACAATATATTAAGTATTTTGGATTATACTGAAATTGAAGGCTGGACGTTATATTATCCAGTCATAATCTCTCGGAATGAGAAAGTAATTGAGAGAAGAGGAAATTAGAGGAATATCTAGTACCAAATCAGAAATGGGTGAAACTTGCATCTCTAGTGTTTAATTAATTGTCTTTTACAATTGCAATTTAGTTTCTACACATTCCTTTTGAATTGTTTAGTCATTGGTAATTTTACATCCTTAGATTCATCATCACTTTCAGATTTTGACTTAGCTTGGGCGATTGAAAATACCAATTCGGTCCACCGAAACCATTCTGACTTAGTTCGAGCGACTGAACCCATTCTAACTTATTCCCTAAAAACTCAGGCGACCGACATTGTTACTTCAATCGACTGAAATCACTTAGTCGACCGAAAGACCCAACTCAGTCAACTGAACCCACAACCCGTAGCTAATTATTTGTTTAGGAAATTCCTGTCACCATAAATGAAAATTTGATTTCTTGTAAGAACTTAATGCTTGCATATTTTCCATTGTCCCCATGAATTCGATCTTGGAACTCACCCTTGTATTACTTTGACAGCTTCTGCGCTTGAAAGTCAATAACATTAGCTGATCACATCTGCTAGAAATTTTTTTAAAAAAAGTAATGCAAAATTAAACATTACCCACCCTTATTTTGAATTCTCCACTCTGCAATTTCTTCTTCCTTTTATAAGAGCCTTTTGAATTCCCTTCTGTCAATCCTCCACCACTTCTGCAATTCAAGCCTCTTAGTCTTCAACTTTTCTTCACTTCCTCAATCAAAATCACTTAACCTTCTCGTCACAATTTTTCTTAAAAATTCTTAGTGGGCAATTCGTCTTTTACTTTTTGGATCTCAGTCACTATGTGTCCATTACTCTTATGAAGCCCACTATTTATAGGCTTGGTGGATCAATTCAATCGATTCTGATTTGATAAATCATAATTTAACTTATCAATCAAAATTAAATTATATTGATCAATTTATGTTTGCATTAAACTATGATTTCGCCCATATGTTACTTACATAAATTCTCACATGTCTGATTTCCATTGCTTGCAGTTAAAGATGAAAATGCTAACCCACTTTGCTTCATTTTCTATTTTTTAAAATTTTTTAATGCATTCCAATCTTTATTTATTTTTCATTTTTTTCCATGCATTCAACTATTTTCCTTTTTTTTTTCTTGTATATTCCATTAATGGGGTGTCTATATGCTTTGTTGCTAAAATGAAAGAAATAGTGTAATATTGTTAATTTATATAATACTGATATGTGTGTATGTGTGTGTGTGTGCGCGCCCGTATATATATATTACAAACATACACATAGAGAAATATGATGTTATTACATGGTATAATTATAATATCAATTTAAACACAATATTTAAATAATGGGTGTAGACACCCTCATTTTGTCCGAGGCTTATATAGCCCATTTAGATCTTTTTCTTAGTCATTTTATTTTTTAAATTTCATATATAATTGGGTTAATTCATTAATTCAATAAAATAAGAAAATATAGAAAAATAAAATAAAAAATTGAATACATTAAAAATTAAAATAAAAAAAACAAGAAAATAGGGCCACCATCTTTAAACCTGCAAGTACAAAAGAAAAAAAAAGGAAAATAAATTAGACATGTGGGATTGCACAATTAACGTGTGGGTAATGGAAATTGGATATGTGGGAATATACACAAGTAACATATGGGTAAAATCATAGTTTAATATAAGCATAAAATGATCAATTCAATTTAATTTTGATTGATTAGTTAAATTCTAATTGGTCAAATTAGAATTAATTAAATGGATCCATCAGGCTTATAAATAGTGAGTTTCAGAAGGGGTTAGGGACAGGGTTGAAGAGAGGAATTATTCACTAAAACAAGAGTTGAGGGAAGAATATTAGAAAGGGAATTTTGTTAGGCAAATTGGGGAAAGATTAGAGAAAAGTATTGGATACTAAGAGTGTAAGAAAAACTAAAAGATTGTGAGTTTAAGAGTATTCAAAAAAAAAAAAGCTGATGACTGAAGAGGTGAGGAAGAATTAAAGATTGAAAAGGTTCAAGTGTAGAAGCTGGAAAAAGGGTTTGGCAATAAAGAACTAGAAGATATTGTACAAGGATAAAAGAGAAATTTTGCACACAAGAATTCTAAAATAGAGGTTGGTATACATTCTTTCAATTTTTGTTCCTATTTTAGTTTCTGGCATGTTTAAAATTGATAATTTTAGATTCAGAACTTTGTAATTTAAATTTGAATTTGAACGAAATCTCTTAGCAGAATTCGATTTTGGTTTATAAGGAATTCTTCTAAAATACTCCAAATAAGCCTAGGTACTAAATCCAGGTTTGAAAGCCTAGATCCGAAATCCTGATCCAAATTGAATACCCCGAACCTACCCTAGGGACTCGAGTTAGTTTGACCTGGGTACCAGTCAATTGACCTGTTTACTCAAGACCTAGGTCAAGGGTTGACATGGATCAATTGATCCTTTAATCCAGTTGCCTAAACCCACCTCCAATTTTAACCCAAAACCAATTGGACTCACTTAAGCCAAAGACTCTGTGGCCTAAACTTTAACTAAAGCCCTAGCCCAACTTAAGCTCTAGCCCAACCTATTCGAACTTAAACCCAATTCAAGTCCTAACTTTAACCAGCCAGCCCAAGTCTGAGCCTAGTCGCAAGTCCAACCCAAAACTAAACCCTCAATGCAAAACCTGAGCTAGCACATCTAAAGCTTGAGCCTAATTATTAGACCCAGCTTAGCTCAAACCTATCCAAGCCCACAACCAATCTCAACCCCGATCTCCTAAAACCTAACCTAGCCCAACATCTAAACAACCTAACCAGAGCCCTAAGCCTGACCTAACCCTATCATGAACTGAAGCCTAGGATCTTGTTTGGCTCATGAGAAAGCGAAGGAAAAATCAAGAAAAGAAAATAAAGTTAAAGAAAAGGAAAGAAAATGAGAAACAAACCATAAGAGAATGTATCAGAGAAATTAGGGCTTACCATTCCAAGATGCAAGCCTAGATCTAGAAGCAAAGTAAAGAGCTCCAGGCTCTCTACACCTGTTTGTGAATCAAGACCTACAAAAAAAATAGAGAAATATTAGAGAGATTGGAGAGAAATTAGAGAGATTAGAAAGTGATCAAAAGGTTCAGAGAACAAAGATAGAGAGAGAGAGAGAGAGAGAGAGAGAGAAAGTGTGTGTGTGTGTGAGATAGGGATAAAAAAGAAAGAGATTAGAGAGAGAATGAGGAGAGGTTACCTGAAATATAACTCATGGGAATTGGTGGAGGTCGTCGCCAGGTAGGGTAGGTTATGACACAGGTGCAAAAGAGATGACAAAATTAGAGAAAAAGAGAGAGAGAGAGAGAGAGAGAGAGAGAGAGAGAGAGAGAGAGAGAGAGAAGAGAACGAGAGAGTGAATAGAATGACAAAGAGAAAAGGAAAGAAAAAAAAAAGAAGGAAAAGAGAAAAGAAAAGGTTTTACATTAAATTTTCAAAAAATAAAGAAAAAAATATAATTAGTGGGACATGTGTCATTATACGGATGGTGACACGTAGTGCATCTAGGACCGCGCATTTAGAAAGTGATGTGATGTGATTTAGGTCATCCAATGTGTGTTTTCTCTAAACAGCCAAATCGTTGCCACGTCAGCGATCTATGTCAAACCCCTAAGACCCGCTAAATGTTGTCACGTGACAAATGACATTATGCTGACGTCACCTTGATGCAGTAAAAAAAATTGAAAAAATAAAATACCTGTGTGTCACCACCGCTAGCTAACACATGGCAGCCCTTTCCCCAACTGGGTTAACTCGATTTGACCTAGGTCAACCTAAGTTGAACCGTTGACTCAGTTCAAACCAATTCAATTGGTCTGACTCGGCCTAAACCGCCATGTTCATTTTCTTTAATTTAAAAAATGGGAAAATAGAAAAAAATTGAAAAAATAAAAAAAATATTTAAAATTAGAAAATAAATAAATAAAATTTATTTGAGTCATTTTGACTCAAATAGTAAAACAAATATAAAAAATAAATAAAATGAGCAAAAAATCTTTAAAAATCCAAAGAATTGTAGAAAAATGTTAGAAAGTTTTCAAAAAAAATTTTAAAAAACTTTGAAGCCTGGGAATGTTTTAATGACTCTTTTTGCTCAAATTTGATGAATTTGTTTGATTATTATATATATATATTGGTGTGTATGCTTCCCAATGATTAAACATAGGTAAAGAGGTGTTTCAAACCTCACATTCTGAGGGAAGTTTGTCTAACAAAATCCCCTTCTTTGGTGGTCTTATTAGACATTCCTAAATGATACCTTATTTCATATTTTATTTTAAAATTTTAATATTTATTTTCTTTTTAAGGAGTCAATTAAAGACCACTAGATTCAATTTATGGATAATTTATGGTCAACTAGGTATTATTCATAGAATGGGGTGTGTAGGGGTGCTGGTAACTTTTCCTCACATAAATTAACTCCCGATCTCAACTTTGGTAAAACTCCCGATCCCAACTCTGGTAAATGAAGATCGATACTATTGGTTCCTTGGTTTACGATTAGTCTAGAAATCAATCAACAAGTAGCAATTAGGTGAACTAACCACACTTAGGAAAATAACAGGTTAGTAGCGACTTCAGCGAACCTATATTATTATTATCCCTCGCTATTTCGGACCATTCTTTAGAACGTTGCGATAATGGGAATAAAAGAATACATTTAATTAATTAACATGTACACACATAACTTAAATGAGGGCTTGGATCATATCGGGCTAATTATATAATTTTGGCCCATCAATTTAGTTCTAGAATCAATCTTATTGGGTTGGCCATAGGGTCAATTGTAGGTAAATTGACTCTTAGATCTTAATTCAAGGTTGTGAAGACAATTGTTGTGTAAGTGGAACTTCAACTTAAGTAGGTCTTTAGATTAGACCCAAACTAATATCCTATTATCGATTCCTATTTAACGGAGATTTGATGCTTAATTACCACTAATTCAACATTATCCCTTATTCACCTTGGCCTCCTACTTGCGTTATATATTCTCTTAATACACAACATGACTAATGGTAGGCAATAAATGCAAGTTGGCCATGACCATTGATAACCATATGATCGTGAATGGTTAAGATAACTTTTTACTATTGTTAATATTATTTTAATGGAGACAAGATATTTGCATTTTGATAGAGTATGATTTGTAAGAGCCTCTTTGCATACAGATATACTTATATATTTTGTTGCTTAAATGAAACATAGGATAATTAATTTACTTATTAATTTTTCTTATTGCATGTATTGCTAATCCGTCCCAGCCCTTGGAGTATATATGTCATGCCTCGTAGCGGAATTATACAATAGAGTCAAGAGGGGGAGAGGGGTGAACAGACTCTTTTTGTGTATTTTGATTTTCTCTACAAAATAAAACTCTTGGCAAGATTCAAGCAATTATATCACAATAAATCAAGTATAAATCAAGCACAAGACAAGTAAAATAAAGAGAAGGGTAGAGAAAGATTAACACTACTATATTTACGTGGTTCGGCACCAAGCCTACGTCTACGCCTTAGCAGCAAGCCAAGGATTCCACAATCCACTATAACACTCCTTCACTAGCGGAGCAAGCCTTACAACTCAGGTACCAAATCCTACACTTGAGAACAAATCCATACAACGCTCACCAAGAGCCACAAGGATCGTTAAGATGCCTGGCAAGTTCGGTTCACAAAGAACCTTCACCAAACGGCTCCTTTGCATTTTAACAATTTTTTCTCAAAGATTTTTAGTTTTACTTCTAAAATATCATGCTCTTTTTTAGAATTTTCAAAAAACTCCTTATTTTCCCTTTTAAGAAAATTATTTTCTTCTCTCAAAGAGAATTCCATTTGTTTTGACAAATTAAGCTCTTTCTCAAAAATTTTGTTCCTTATTTTTACTAGAACCAATTCATCAAACAATTTAGCACAATTACTTACTACTTCATCATATGAAGGAATATATTCATCATCATCTGAACTACTTTCCTCTAGTTGTTCATTTGCTACAAAGCCACAATGTGCTTCTCCTAGTGTGTCTTGGTGAATATCACAAAATGTATCTAAGGTTAAGTCCATTTCTTTCCTAGGTTCTTCATGGGTGCTTTGAAGCAAACCCCACATTTCCTTTTCAATTTCATATCCGTAAACACAACTATATTCAACTTCATTTAAAGCACAATAAATAAAATGTTTTGTTTTAAAATTCAACTCTACTAACCTTATTTCTGTGCTTGACATCTCCTCAATTTCTTTTGGTTCCCCATCTTCATTTTTGAAGATGTAATCTCCCTTTGTGATGACTCTCCACATTTGAAGATCATATGACCGGATGAAGGTCGTCATTCTAATTTTCCATTCCGGGTAGTTGGAACCATTGAACATTGGAGAATTGGTCACATATTGCCCTTGGGAAGAGGTGTCCATTAAATACGTCATTTGATCTTTTAAGCTCTGGATTTTACTCCGAAAAAGCAAGTGCCTGGCTCTGATACCACTTGTTAATCTGTCTAAGCCCCTGGAGTATATATGTCGTGCCCCGCAGCGGAGTTATACAATAGAGTCAAGAGGGGGGGTGAATGGACTCTTTTCGCGTATTTTAATTTTCTTTACCAAATAAAAATCTTGGCAAGATTCAAGCAATTATATCACAACAAATCAAGTGTAAATCATGCTCAAGACAAGTAAAATAAAGAGAAGAGTAGAGAAAGATCAACATCAGTATTTTTATGTGGTTCGGCACCAAGCCTACACCTATGCCTTAACACTAAGTCAAGGATTCCACAATCCACTATAACACTCCTTCACTGACGGAACAAGCCTTATAACTCGGGTACCAAACCCTACACTCGGGAAAAAATTCCTACCACGCTCACCAAGAGCCATAAGGATCACCAAGATGCCTTACAAGTTCGGTTCACAAAGAACCTTCACCAAACAGTTCATAAAGAACCTTACAACAAGAAGATGGTTACAAAGTAATGTCGTTCACAATGTGTTGATAATAATTACAACAAAATCTCACACTGCTCTCTCATGGAATGAATCAAACACAATTAGTGAGCAAGAGAAATGAGCACATGTAATGAAGAACTAATATGCAATGTGCTTAGGTTTTGTATAAAAAGATGTTTTTCACTAATAATGATCAAAAACCTTAAAAATGATGTTAAATCAAGTCTAAGGACTTGTATTTACAGCCAAGAACTCATTCTAGCCGTTAACTATTCGTTGGGAGTGAATACTATTGGCCTAACAAGGCTTAGAATCTTATTTTGATGACAACAAATCAATGATACTTAACATATTTGGTTAAGTGAAGTTTCAGGGATAAAATAGTTTGATAAAGGACCAAGGTCTCAAGTATTTGAAGAATTTATTAAAAGCTTGGACTTAAAGATATAAGATCTGATGAAACTATAGTTTATTGAAGAAAGAAGTCAAAATAGACACAAAGAATGGAAGAAAAATGCATGAAGACCTAGTGCTTAGAAAGTGTTAGCTTATAAGAAGTCTTAGGTAAGTATTTCACGATTTCAATACAAATGTTTGAAACTCTTAGGACCTATATTTTGACTTAGAGACCTATTTTTGAAAACCATGGAATATATATATTTAAAAGTCTCATTTAAGTTTTCCAAGATCAAAAGTTAAAGTGTTGAAATCAAAGTTTTTGAAAATTCATAAAAGTTGTAAGCTCTGACGACTGATGTAGCTTGATCAAACGACTAACCTTTTTATGCTGACAAAGTTAAGAAAACAGAATCGAGATAGACGATTGACCACTTAGGCTCATGCGAATGACTCAGTACTGTGTTTCAAAAATTTGCTGAACTGTAAAGGCTCAGGCGACTAACCCTTAGGTTATAGGCGACTGATCTTCATATTTTAAAATTTAAACAGTGAGGGAAAGTTTCTAAAATTGATTTCTTGGACTCCAAATATGGAGAAAACTTAGGAAACACTACAAGAAACTTAGGGAACATGGATGAATGCTTCATTACTCTATAAATACATGTTATTTTCACAAATTACATGTTATTTTCACAAATCAAATACAATAATCACAACAATCAAGCATACACATCTTGAGAATTCGAAATTCCCTACTGAAATATTTTTTGAAGTTCTTGCTGTGCTTGTGTTGATTCAACTCACGGTTTCTGATCGTTTCAACTAAAATTTTCAAATCAAATCAAAACCATGGTGCTATTTATTTGAGCTTCATTCATTTATATTGTTTATTGTTGAAGTATCTTGTATTTCAATTGTACAAATCTGCTCTAATTGAGAGTTTCTTTTGTACAAACAAAATTGTTCTCATGTCTTGTTTTTTTTTACGATTTAGGGATGTTGGATGTAGGTTGTTGGTTGAACCTTGTAAAAATATGGTCTACAACTCCTCTCTACTCTCTTTAATTTATTGCAAGTATATAACCTACGTGTAAGATTATTAAATACTTGTTGTATATTGGAAGCTGCTGAAATGCTAAGTGTGGTTCATATTTGAAATCAACACATTATCTTATTGATTGTTGGTTGGTTTAAATTGAAAAGTAACATTGAATACTGATTTTGAATATCACAAGATGAAGTTGATTTTTGTTAAATTAATCAAAGGAAAGTTTAAGGCTTTACAAAATCAAATCTTTGAATTATAACTATCCATTGTTTAAGAAAAATATGATTTTGAATAATTGAAACTCTAAGATTTTAATCAACTTGGTCTTTAACACCATAAAAGATCGAACTTAGATTGATTATTGACTAAACTTCAAAGGATTGTTGATCAATATTATTTTGTTTGTGTGATTGCTAAATATCAATTTGTTGGGTTAATACTCAACAAAAAATTTTGTAAAACAAAGTTATAAAGAAATTTTAAAAACCCAATTCATCACCCCTTTTGGGAATATACCTAAATTCTCAAATCTCATTCATTTGGCTCAAGTTCTAGCCGTTTCTTCCCATTGCTGTGTTGGGTTCGAGGCCACTAGTCGACTAGTCACACTCACTAGTCGACTAGGCAGACCCACTAGTTGACTAACAGCATTCTGCAATCGTTAACAGTCTGCCTGAACTGGTCAACTAGTTGCACCCATTGGTCGACTAGTGCCTTGAATCAAAAAACGTTATCAACATAAAAGTTATGAGATTTTTTCTTAACTTTCCAAGGACACCAAGATTGTGTTTTTTGGATTCTTCTAGTAAAAGTTATGCCCAAATACTGAAGGATGTTCAGAAAATTTGATAGGTGCATAACTGATGTTTTAAACCCAACCCAAAAGCCTTTTAATCACTTAAAACATTCTTGGACAAAAGTATATAAAATATATAAAGTCTAGTGAAGACTAAAACTTGTCCCAGTGAGTTTTCCCTTAAATATAAGATATCTTGATTATGAAAATACATTTGAAGCTTGTTTTGATATCTTATAAACTTGGATGTCCTTTGTAGAAAATATACTTGACTTTCTTGAATCTTTAGGACATAAAACTCATTTTGTTAAAATCGGGACTAAGTATGAAAAAATTTATAAAACTAAGATATTGAAAACTTGTCCCTTTGGAAAACATATTTTGAGTTTAGGATTCTTTTGATAAACTCCTTGAATTAACTTTGAAAACCATGAATGTTGAGTTTGTGACTTAAGTGAAATCTTATAAACTCATGTGTCCTAATATACATGTGCAAATTGCTCAACTCTTGCTCATAAATTATGTATGAAACAAAATCGCAAGAGTTACAAAATATACTACCTCAAACACTCCCCAAATACATATAAGACTACATTAAAGCTTCCTTTGGTCGTGCTGGAGTTCTTCCAAGCACGTGTCCATTTGATTTTCTTATTCGAACGTCAACTTGGTTCGATCTTTGCCTTTTGACCAATACTTTATGTATTTGACACTTGAACCTATACTAAACATGATCTGCAAAGATGGAATGCAGTAGGAACAACATATAGGTTTGTATCATCAAAACATATTAAACATGATGATGTAACCACCAAAGCTAACAATCTTCTCATTTTTGATAATGTCTAACCTATTAAGAATTTACTTGATCTTTGCATTTGAGTTTATACTTACCATAACTTGATATGTAAAGATAAGTTCACTTAGAATCACTAATGAGTTACTATTATCAAAACAAGACAATTGAACTCATGTAGCCACTAAAGCTAACATGTATTATATATATGTATATATTAAAATAACATAGTATTGCATATTTAGCTCTTATATTAATGTAATATGAACAATGTAATAATTTTTTTTTACAAGTTCTTAATTAAGTCACTAGCATTATATTATAGTATATTGTAAAATGATATGAGAATAGAAGGATGGAAAACTACCATTTAAGTGCAGGGATACTATTTGGTAGCTTGTGGCAAGAGTACCAAGAACGAGAGATCATTCTTTATATTTTAATAGAAAACACTCATTTCCTTATGCAAAACGTTAAAGACTATGTAGCTATGCCTATAAAAATATATCAACATTTACATTAACATATGCACATGCTTACATACACAGGTTATACCTTGATATGCAAAATAAATTAAACAACAAAATATCTCAATTAAAAATTGTAAATTTATGATCAAATGTGAATAAATGACAAAAAAATATTTCAATTAAAATTACCCTATAAATTTAACAATTAACTAGTGACATGAGATTCTTAGTATTAATTTATAAATAAAAAAGTCTCTAATTATTTTTCATAGAAAGTATATTGTTATTTTCAAAAAAATCGAGTGGGCGTAAAAGGGTTTTATCCCTTCTAAATACTTTACCCGAAGAAGCTTTTGAAAATTAAAAATTAATTCAAGCTAGAATTTCGATGATTTTATTTATGACACATCACATGTGAAGGTGAAAATGGCAGGCGCTGAAATTTGGAGAAAATTGGGGTTAAAATAGTAAAATATACAGGCTCGGCTAGCTAAGGCCGACGTTGCAGCCAGACTCGGAGACATAATTCTCGACCCATGGGTTCGGACGAGACCAGCTCGGACCACGGCCGATCCCTCCAACTTCTGCGGGAAACGAGGTGGGGATGGGCCCCACCCGAGGCACACACGCACCTTAACAATCCCACTTCTGGAAAGGAGCACTATGGTACGTTCACTACGGCGATTGCACGCACTTGGGCTGAGCCAACCCTTGGAATTCCAACGGCCAACAAATTTTGACGAGTTTTGATGGACTCTGAGCCGTCCAATCATGTCAAAGTTTTTTCTCGAAGGTCAAGCGAGAGCGCTATATCGTCGTTGATTTAGTGGGCCCTTGCCCACGTTCTTCATCTAACCCGACGAAGGTTATTGATCACAACCGTTGAATTGAGATAAAGCGAGATCCAGCGGCGAGGGAAGGACCCGCATACCAGGCTACCGAGTAATTTCATTCTGTAATAAAATTCCTATGCGGACCAACCAAAAATGAAACTTTGTTTTTAACTGTCTAAGCTGGTTTAGCTGACCAGCTATCTCAAAAATGAGACTTTTCCTCTCTGTCTCTCCCACTTCATATAACTGATGCATCTCTTCACATCCTATTAATTCCTTGCCTTCTCTGAAAATTGGACAATGGGTTTTCTGTTTTCTGTCGCAGAATTTGAAATTTCCAAATTTTTTCTGGGAATCCCAGAAGCCATGGATGGGGAGGAGTTTAAGCTGTTTCTGGGAAAGTGAAGTGTTCTGAGAAAACTGTTTCTGGGAAATTGAAATTTCCATTTGGTTTTTCTCTTTGATTAATTTAAATGGGTAGTGGTAGTAGGAGGAAGAGGAGGGATTTTGATTTTACAGAGGTTGCGGAGTTCTTGAAGCAGCTTAGGGTGGAGAGACCCCTTCTCCCCTTTGGGATCTCTCTAATTATACTTCTTTGGGCAATTGAAAAATGGGTTTTTTCCTTCTCCAATTGGCTACCAATCGTAGTCGCCGTGTGGGCAACCATCCAGGTGACTTCATTTCTTAGCTCGTATCTTTTCTATTTTCTCCTGGAGTTATGTTGTTCCTGGGTTTAAGATGTCGCTGTATGTACCCTCTTTTTGTGTGTGTGTGTGTGTGTGTTTTTTTTTTTTTTTCTTTCTTTTGGGGTTCCTGGGTTTAAGTGTAACCTTGCAAGTTGTCTTTTTGCGAACTTAGGTTTTAAGCTGACTGTAATAAGTGTTTTTTTCCCACAAAGACAATGACCTTGACAAGTGGTTTCTGCGTAATCAAAAACCCATTTGATTTAATTTATCTGTTGTTAGAATGTAAGATATTAATCGATATTTTCCCCCTCCTCGCTGCTCTGCACATGGAGCAATGATGAGATTATGACCAGTTTAGGAATTTAATTTGCATCTTTGGCATGATATATCCGTTTATCTTGTCTGCAGTATGGTAGTTATCAAAAACGAATCCTTGTAGAGGACTTGAATAAAAAGTGGAAGCAAATCTTATTAAATACATCGGTACCTCTTTCTTTCCTTTACTTATTTCTTTTCTGAAATTTGAGCACCATATATTGAGTTAGATTGTGATATATATATATATATAATTCTCTGAGTGGCTGCATAAAGTGTTGATATTAAGTGTATTTATTTTTGCATTTATACAGCAAATAACGCCGATAGAACACTGCGAGTGGCTGAATAAATTGTTGATAGGCATTTGGCCTAACTACCTTAGTCCGAAGCTTTCAATTAGGTTCTCATCTATTGTTGAGGTGTGTTTCCTTCACTTAAGTTTCCTTGAGGACTAGGTTTTATTTTGTGTTTTTTCATTCCATATATCTTTGGTTCAATATCTCCTTGCTTTTCAAATTCGTACATTCTGGTGGGTTAGATGCTTAAATTGCTAATGACTCACAAGGTTTTGAGCCTAAACTCTGTGAAAGGAATTGTAATGGCATGCCACTTGAATAACTATATTAGATATTAAGATGTGTTTACTCCCTTGCAATTACACAAGATTGTCTTGAGTGGACCAAATCCAGAATAACTCTAATGTATAGTTTGACGTGATGAGAGCATGTGAATCCAAGCTTGTAAAAAATTTAATCAGATTATATTTGTATCATAATCAAACCATAGAGGAAAAAAAAAGCAAACTCTTAGATCTTTGTTCAATTGCATTTCTATCCTGAGCAATCTATTGGCAGGCCATGCATAAACCAGTCCGTATACTTTTATTTGTTTATTTTACTGCTCAATATTTTGTATTGACATTTAATTCCAGTGGTTTTGGTTGGTGAAAATAATTAGATGTCCCTGTGGTACCATGCCTTCCTAGCCTCTCCCCCAACCCCATCACAAAAGAAAATAAAATAAAATTAGAAGAGAAAGAATAGGAAATACAAGTTATTTGACCTGGTTTTCTTGGATTTCAAGAAATAGAAATGCATGTGATATATAATTGGGAAAATTGTATAGTAATCCTTTGAGGTTTTTGATATTTGTGCTTACCTTCTTGAGGTTTCAAAGAATGTACATGCTACCCTTTTACTACTAGATAATGAAGGGACAGTACAGAATTTTCCCTTTCCATGGTTCTTATCAATCTGCTCTGAATTTTCCTGAGCTGGAAGTGTGGGTTGAGGATTCACTAACTGGGCATCTTCCATACCCTCTACTAAAATGTTTTCATGTGAGAGGATCTCTTTGCCACTAAATATCACTGGAATTAATCCTAACCTTTCAGATTTCTAATTGAGGGATCCTACAAGGTGCAATGTATTTCCACCTTGCATGCTGCATCGAATTGGTATCAGTCCTTGGTTGATGAAATGGGTGATATGACACTTGCAATCTCTAGAGAAGAGCAAAGGACAGTTTATGAAATGGTTCAGATGCAGGATGATTGGTTGTAAAAGACTCAGATTAGAATAAGATGTGAAAGCTTTTAGGTTAGTAATTGACTTTGAAAGTTGCAAAACTCTGCTTAGTGGAGAAATTGAAGCTTGAAGTAGTGGAGCTCCCGCAACCATATTGCATTTTTGGTCCAATAAAAGGAAGGAAGTACTGAAGACAATGAGGTGCATGATTGGTTTTTTCAATTGGGATATCCTATAAAGAGTCTGTTTGGTGTGACGTAATATTGATCATATGCCATATTCTACTTTTTTGTCCTTGATAAAATGATTGAAGTTTTATCCATGATATGCATAACAATACCTACACTTTCTATGTTAAAAAAGTGAGAAGAAGAAGCTAGTTTTAAAGCCCATGAAGGATGTTCATGGGGCAAACATAAAGGATGAAATGCATACCGACAGTTTTGATAAAACGGGCCAATATGTCACTTAAGAGAAGGCTTTGATGGAGCTATCAAGGTCTTCCTCAACTGTAGATCTCTATGAAAAATGAAGCTCTTGGTACATTCAATTAATCTAAAGATGCGAGCGGTGCTACAACAGAATCAAGCTATGACACGAATGTTGTTGAACCCATTCCCATGAAAGGTTGCAAAACAAGAAGGCTTTTGACAATGAGCCTTTAGATAATAAATTTTCGAAGTAGTTTTTGCTACCAAAGCCGAATCAAGAGTGCAATAGCAACAAAATGAGTTTTGAAGGCCTAGAATGCTGGAAATATGCAGGATTTTGAACAAGCTCAAGGGAAATCTACAAGCATGACCCAAAAAGAATATGCTAATCACCATTGCAAATTTAAAAAGGGTTAAGTGAGAAGTTGGTCTGTTAAATGCAGTCAAAAAGATGAGTTCCTAATAGGGAAAACCTCCAGAATGATTGCCTAAAAGGGAGAAGATGTGGCAGAACAAGAAATCAAGGGGCATGCTATTAAAGGAAAAAATATACTAATTTTTTATTTTTGGTATTGTGGAAAGGAAAGCTTGACCAACTCTTGGATGAGCACACAGGAGCGTATCTTGAGTGATGCCAAAATGTGTGAATAGTTAAAGATGGCAAGTCTCATGGTGGCAAGTTTCTTCTAATTGAAAGTCGAGGTGTGATCTCAAGAGGGGGGTGAATTGGGTATTTTAAAATTTTATGCGGAAGCTTAATCAATTTTAAATATTATGATTTCACAAGTACTCTAACTTCTCAATATGTGACCAAACTACACAATATTAACAATATTCACAGTTGATCAAAATCAATAAAAGTATGCTTAACCACAAGATAGTTTATGCTATAACTTGAATAAGTGATAAACTAACACAATAAAATTCCCAGCAGATAAAATCAATGTCAATATGCTTAGAAATATGAAAGAGTTAAGGTAGAGAGTGACACTAGATTTTTTACAAGGTTCGGCGTTCTGTGTCTGCGTCCTTGCCCCCAAGCAACCCGCTATGAGGATTGACTATACCCTCCTTCAATAGATGGAGAAACCTCTCACCTTCAATAGGCGGAGAAGCCTCTCAAGCGAAAACACCCTTTTGCTTGTCAATAACTCAATCCCAGAGTTGTTAGTATACACGAAGTAATCAAGAACAGATTTGTACAAGTTTAACTCTCTGAAAAGAGTAGATACATACACAATAAACACTCTAATACACTCTCAGAAGATGGTTGCAACGAAGCTCGAAGAGTTAGGCTAAGGCTTTCTGGTTTTGAAAAGCAATAAGCTTGAAAAGATGAACACACAAAAGCTTTTCGCAAGAACGGCGCTAATCTCAGTTAATAATGTGTAATTGGTGTCTAAAACACGTTTAGGGTTAGCTATTTATACGTAACTTTGAATTATAGCCGTTGTGCGTGTTTTAATGACTTAATCTTCAAGAATCTGAGAGATTTTCTGCTGTTGCGAAACTTATCGCAGTGCTTTGGTTGACTAAATTGAATGCTCGATCGCTCGAACCAATTTAAATCAAGAATTTTCAAAGTGCTAGTAGCCATTCAGTCGACTGAACTCTAAGGTTCGGTCGCTTCAATTGAGCCTTCGGTCAACTGAACCCTGAGGTTTGGTCGCCCGAACCAATTGTGTTTGGAACTTAAAAATGACAATAGCCATTCGGTCGCCCGAACTCCCTGATGCCAGACCAGTTGTCGACTTTGCATTCGGCTGACTAAGCACTAAGTCTTAGGTGCCCAAACTTCCTGAAATTCAAATTCATTTACATTTTTTATTCCAAAAATGATTTTAACCTTTTGAAATAATTTTTGGACTAATAAAAATATTTTTCAAAAATTTAAAAGGTATCTAAGGTCCAATTAAGTAACCTAAGAGTTTTGTAACAAATATCAAGTAAGATGTACTTACATGAATCCTATTTTATAATACACATAACAAACTAATTAGGTCTTCATGACCTTAAGCTTGGTCTTCGTCCAAGCTTCATGTTATCATGCATACATGATTGTCGTGTATGCTTCATGGCTTTCCATTTTGCATCTTCCATTGTGCTTTTATACAGTAATACCTGTATACACACTTAACGGTACAATTAGATGCCTTGGTTTGTCATTATCAAAATGAGATTAAGCTTTGTTAGGCCAACAGTAATGAGGGGGAATGATGCAGTTATGAACTACTAGAGCATTAGTTAATATTAGGGCAAAAGACATTGACCTCCCTTGAGACTTGGCAGAAAAATATTGACCTCCCCTAAGATTTTAAAAATTCTAGACACCTCTCCTAAGGTTTAAAAAATGTCACATACCTCCCTTAAGATTTGACAAAAAGACACAAAATTCCCCTCAAAGGACTTATCTTTTTGCAAAATATAAGGGGAGATTTGTTTCTTTTTGGCAAACTTCAGGGGAGGTCTCTGGAATTCTTGAAACCTTAGGGGAGGTCAATGAAATTTTTGAAACCTCAGGGGAGGTAAATGTAGAAGTTGGGCAAATTTTTGCCTTGTTAGTTGCAATAATAATTGTTAATTCTTGTCAACTAAGTGCCATTATTATGGTCTAGTCAAAGTGGGTCATTTCCTAAGTCCAACTTTATTACAAAGTTAATTTACAAGTCAAGTTCCAAATTTCATTTATTGGTCTTAGGGTGTGTTTGTTTTGGTGGCTCAACTAGCACCCTTCACCTACCTTTGGTGCAACAAAGGTGTAAGATAGGACTTGCCAAGAAGGAAGGCGTCAGCTCATTTGCATTGTATAAGGCTGTTTTGGTCGCTCATCATGGGTTAGGAATGGCTAAGCAATAAAAGGACTAGACTGCCTTTTGCTTTTCTTTATTCTTTTTCTTTTCTTGTTATATTTGTTCTTTTCATTAAGGGTGTTTGGTCTTTTAAATTATTGCTTTTTCCTTTATAGACGACAATCCAAATGTGAGAACCTACTATACAGTCCAGTCTAGTCCTATAAATCTTAGCCATCAAAACAAACGCGCCCTTTGAGTCTAGAGAAACATGAAATAGTTGTTGTCAAGAATAGTCGTATTCCTAGGAACATTTAATGTTCGAGTCTTTTAAAAAAAGGGCAGCCCCGTGCACAAAACTCCCGCGTATGCAGGGTTTGGGGAAGGGACAGACCACAATGGGTCTATAGTACGCAGCCTTACCTTACATTTTTGCAAGAGGCTCTTTCCACGCCTCTAACCTGTTACCTCCAAATCACACGGCAATAACCTTACCGTTGCGCCTAAGCTCCCCTTTTAATGTTCGAGTCTTTTATGTACTTATATTTATCTCATCTGAAATAATGAAGAGGCAGAACAGAGTTTTTCCTTTCCAATTTGCATATCAATTTTGATCTGCTCAGAATTATTGATAAGATTTTGAAGTTTGGGTTGAGTATTCATCCAGTGGCACCTTCCATACCCTCCATTGCTGCATTTCTCCATGAGAGGATCTCTTGGCTGCTAAATATAATTGGAACTAATCCTAATCTTTCATGTTTCTAATGTGGCAGTCCTATAGTGTATTTCCGCAACACATGCTGCATCATTAGACCCTCAGACGAGTCATGCTTTACAAGCAGAAAATGTCTACAGAATTTTTATATTCCTTGATGTCACATTTTATCATGGGCGATCAATTCTAAAATTTGATAGTTTTTCTAAATTATGAGACCTATAACATAACACATCAAGTGCCAAATCAGGGAGTATAAATGGATTTGGAGTGAAACTTTAGAGTATGAATAGCATTTTCCTGTGCAGAAATGTAAGTAGAAAAGTCTGCCAGCTAGTCTGCAGCTGCTTGCCCTACCCCATGAACATGTTTCAGGTTAGATGCCCAGACATCTGCTTATCATCTCTTTGTATGCCATGACTGCATCAAACTGGGCGTGTTGTCTACCCTCAGTTGTTTCAGAATGTTAATATTAAGGTGGGAATCCATCTCTGGATAACATCCTAAAGCCTGAGTCCCAGGTCGGCTCCAGTCCTTGTAATGCACTCAAAACCTCAGCCATTAGAACAGCATGATTTCAACACTATAATGGAAGCCTAAGACCCATCTTATTTCCATATCCCTGATGAGGCCTCCTGCTGTTGTCTATTGCTCCTCTTGGGTTGCCAATAGGGCTCTGGTCTATATTGATTTTGACAAAGTTCTGTAGGAAAGAGTTGAGGAAATGTACTTCATTTCTAGGAGGAAGCTCTTATGTTTGTTTTGAGTTATCTTAGAGATTCTTGAACTTGAAGCATGATAACTTGAGCTTAGTTAGTTGGGAGGCTAGCTTGATCATTAGAGGTCAGTTCAATTTTTATATTTCCAGATGTCCAAACCAGCATATGCAAAAACAGAGGGCAGGTGTATCACTGCTGAATCTAGAGCTTCTATTACCAAGATTTGTGAGCATGTAGTCCTCAAAATTCAAAGAAAATAATTCTGGGATCATTCTACACCTCAGACTGTCCCACCATATAACTTTGGCCATCGAACAATATTGGAGGGCTTGGAAGGGATCCTTACAAATATTCCCACACTGATCACAGATGATATAAGTTTCTATTAGATCTTGCTTTGTCAGTCAGGAGGCTGTTATGCATGGCCAGCCAGAGGAAGTACCTGATTTTCTGCTGGAACTTCACTCTCCAGTTCTTGTCCCATTTTGCAGTCTGAGTGGTCCTTCTGTTATGCAATGGTGTTTTGAGGCTGTGACCCAAATTCATCATGTTTGGAATTTTAAAGATTTTTGGGTAATGTAGTATTTTTCTTTTTTCAGGATTTTTTTTTTCTATTCTCGCAGAAATTTTTTGTAGAGGATTGTCTTATAAGGTAAAATTTAGAGTCTTTATGATTTAACAATTATGTGCTGTTTTAATTTTCAGGGATTTGACATGATTTCCTAGAGATTGTTTCCTTTGGGACTTGATATTGTTTCCTAGAGATTGTTTCCTTATTTAGTATTAGAATAAAGCCTGTATTAAGGCTTGATGTGTAACCATCAGAGGCAGATTTATGGAGAAATAAGCCCTAAATTGACTCTTGCTCTCTGTTTATTTTCCCATTTATTTTCTGTTACCTTCGTTTGGTTTTCCCTTAATTTTCTATCATTCTTTTCTTGCTGATTCTCTGCTGCCAATCAGTCCTGCATCAATTTGATCTCAGAGCCTGTTTTCAATCCTCCCTTGCTACCAACGTCTAACCACCATCCACCTTTTCCTGCCTAGCCATCAGGCAACCTTCAGTCCAGTTCATAAACCAAATTTCTTGGACCCAGTGTAATACAAGCCCAGGCTGAACCTACGAGCGCCTGTTAAAACCTACGTTCTTCCAGTTCATTTTGTTTTAGCCAAGCTAACTCTGTTGTCCAGCCCAACTCAGGTTGTACCAATCTGGACTGATCCAGCGCCTTTGCATTGACCCAGTTTAGTTTTCATAGAAATAAAAGAGAGCAAGAAAAAAACTATGGTAACCATAGACCAATTGTGTGTGCTTGAATTGAAGGTTCGGAGGAATACTTATGTCCTTGAAAAGATTGATCTATACTTGCAATGGTGCAACAAGGAAGTTGCAGACAAGAACATTGAACTAACAGTTGTTATGGCCCACTATAAATTGATAGAGAAGAAGGGTATTGAGAATGCATATGGTATCACTGGCCCAACAATAGTCATTACGGAGCAAACTACTCCATTAGTTATCGAATTAACTAGCCAAGCAATCAATTCACTCACAACAGGGTCGATCTAAATGAGTTTACTATTGGAGAAGAAGAGGAGGAGGAGAGGTCTGTGTCAAAACCAAGTTGTGACTATTTTATTAGCAACAGTATCTGAGGGCATAAGGGGCGTGCTAAAGTTGACATCTAAGACCAAAGACTCCGTGGGGGAACTTGAGGAGGAAATTGCAGAAATGACAGATGTTCATAAGTTTATCTTCAATGCCTCTGCCTACTTGCATTCGTGTTTATTTTGAAGTATGAGGATTATATTTTTCCATTGCAAGTTTGTTTGGTTGGTCAATTGTTCATCCTTCAAATGTTTTGAAATTGAGGTTGAATTTTTTCCAACCGGGGAGAAGGTTGCAATATAAGCTTCAAAGCTTGCGACCCAAATTCATCATATTTGGCATTTTCAGAATATTGGGCAATCTTGTGGTTTATTATTTTCAGGATTTTTCCTAGTTTAGCAGCATTTTAATAGTAGGATTTTTTAAGGTGAGAATCTAGTGGATTATCTAGGGCTCTTATGATTTAAAAATTTTACAATTATGTACTGTTTAGTTTTTAGGGATTTGACATTATTTCCAGAGATTTTTTGTTATTGGAGTCGATATTATTTTCTAGAGATTGTTTCCTTGTTTAGCATAAGGAGAAAGCCCATGTAAAGGCTTGAGGTGTAACCATGAGAGGCAGATCTGAATATTAAGAATTGAGCGCGAAATTGAGTCCTTGATCTTCTGTTCTGTTACCTTTTTTTGGTTTTCTGGTAATATTCTATTTTCTCAATGATTCTCTGCCACCAATCAATCCTACATCATTCTTTTTCAGCATTTGCTAGCCTACAGGCTGTTTCTTCAGCAAGCTATCCACAACAAGGAGCTCCCCGAATGCATAGCTGCATCGCTTCCAAAGAAAGGTTCAGATGGAAAACAGCTTCTAATCTCGGACACACGTCCTCTGGGAAGAAGCTAGCTTCATTCCTTTCTCTTGCATTTCTGCAGTAGCCCAAATTTTTTCTTCTCAGCATTTGGAATGGAGGTAACCACAAAATGGTACAGTGGGCTTTGATCATTCCCGAATTGATTATTTTTACCACTGCTAATCACCCGATCTGTGCCTCATTCAAGGAATTTTGTACCTGTTAAGGCTTGATATACATTGTTTGTCCACAACCTAACAGCTTAAGCTTTTAGGTGAAGTGGTAATCTAACATCGTATTAGACCTATGATTGCCAGGAGGTCCTAGGTCCTAGTCTCGCTGCTCGTGTTTATTGTTGTTTGTTAAGAATGATTTTATTCAGTGTAATGGGTATTGTTTATTGTTTGTTTATCTCTCCACATGCAACCCAGATGCATGTGTGGAGGAGTGTTAAGGCTTGATATAAATTATTGCTCCACAACCTAACAGCTTAAGGTTTTAAGTAAAGTGGTAATCTAACAGTACCTTTGAAGAAGCTTATCTGATGCAAACTAGATGTCGAAGGCTCCATTTCGAAAAACATTGACAACATTAAGACACTCACTCTTCATGATTTCAGTCAATAAGATGGGAGAATCATTACTGATTTTCCAACCTAGTTTTACCATCAGCACTAAATTACCACCAGCCCTCTTCCACTTTTGGTCAGTGAATCGGATTCCAATTAACGAAGTGAGTTTTCCCCATTCCCTTCCTTCCCCCCCCCCCACCCCCCCCCCCCCCCCAAAAAAAAAAAAAAAAGCTTTGATTAAGCTTGTCTATTTCCTCACAAGCACATTCTGGAATCTATGTTGCTTGCATTATGTATATAGGGGAGGAAGAGACTATTTCAACCAGAGTAGTCTTCCCTCTGAAAGAAGGCTAGTCAGATTTCTATCCTGCCAAACATGTTTTTACTTCATCCAATACTGTAGTGAGTAGTGACTGGCCCTGGTAGCCCTGGTAACTCTTTGATGAACAAGGCAGGTCCCATGATATTTCCTATTGCTGAAGATTAATGGAATTGCGCACATTCTAACCAAGGGTTCTCTTGTTTAGTGGCAAATACTTGCAAAGACACTGAATTTCATGAGGTCATCCACAAAAGGATATGGGAGACTTCTGAATCCCCCTGCAGCTATGAATAGGCTTCCAAACTTTGGATGGAAGAACATGGTTCACCATCTGTATCATTGGGAGAAAAAGGGTCTCCCTGCTGCAGCCCCTGGATGGTTTGAATGCGTCTGTAATCTGCATTCCAAAACAACCTGTATCGTGGTCATGGAAACATTAACTAGCATGAGGTCAACATATGTTCTCAAAAATCCACCATTCATTTATGTCTTGTGGAGGAAGCTCCAGCAAATCTGGTCACTAGCTTTCTCAAGGTCTATTGTCATTGCTATCCAACATCACATTGTTTCTTCATCTTCACAAAGTGAAGGATTTCTCACATCACAATGATATTATCAGACCCTTGCCTATCTAGATTGAAACTGCAATGGGTAGGAGCAATAATATACTTCCATAAATGACTGAATTGTGCCAACAGCTACCTTAGACATAATTCTGGGGTGCACGTTACACAAACTAATTGCCAGAAACAATGTTTTAAAAGGCATTATTGGGGCATGCCTCATTGCTTTCTCACCCAAAATACAGCAAGGGCGCAACTGCAAATGTGAAAATGGCCATTAGTGTATGCCTTCTCACACACCAGCAAGAAAACACACCTTTTATGTTTTTACTGGAGAAGCCTATGCATTATAGGTCCTCTTGTATTTTATTTATTTTTAAATCTCAGAAATATAAGAGAAAATATTTTTTAATCCCCAAAGGCATATGCCTTGGTCAATCGTTTAGATTCTTTAGAGTACAAAGCCTCCATTGACGAATGCTCCTCTCTTGAGACCTTTAGAGAAAATGCTAGGGTTCCTTCACATTGATTGATGTAACGCTCTTTGAGTTTACAGCATACTTTTCTAATTCTTTGAGTTGTGTGGACCTTGGTGAGTCTTTTCCTCTGCTTAGCATGAACATATTATCTTTATCTAGTCCTTTTGCATCTTCATCCTATTTGAGTCCTTCTCACCTTGGATCATCCAAATTTGCATGTGCACACATGACAACGACTCAAGGGAGGAGAGCCTCCTCTCTAGCTTCTACGCTTGTAGTTTTTTTTCCTGATGGTGTCCTATTTCCCTAAAATGATTTCTAGAATGAGATAGCTTCTTGTGAAAATAATTCTCATTAATCGAAACATAGGTACATGTTTGTATAAATAGATGTATAGTAGAAGAATAGCAGGAAAGAACCAAGAAGAAAAGAACCAAAGATGCTAACTTCTAAGGAAACTAAATACTCTAGGATATTCACATATTTACAGCCGAGATTCTCTTAGAAAAATAGGAAAGTTGACTAAACAGATTTGAAACTTTCCAACACTCCCCCTCAAGTTGGCTTGAAGATATCTTCCATGGCTAGCTTGCTAATGAAGTTTTCAAACTGTTTCTTCGGCAGTTCCTTTGTCAGTATGTCTGCTACTTGCTCAGTTGTCGAGATATATGGCAGACAGATTACTCCCTCATCTATTTTCTTCTTGATAAAATGCTTGTCTATCTCCACATGTTTAGTTCTATCATGAAGAACTGGATTGTGAGTGATAGCTATTGTAGCTTTATTGTCACAATACAGTTTCATTGGTAGTGAATTAGTAATTTTAATTCTTTCAGCAATCTTTTGATCCATAGTGCTTCACAAATTCCATGAGCAACAGCCCTAAAGTCTGCCTCTGCACTACTCCTTGCCACCACATTTTGTTTCTTGCTGCGCCATGTTACTAGGTTTGCTCCAACAAAGGTGCAATAGCCAGAAGTTGATTTTTTATCAGTGATACTTCTAGCTAAATTTGCATCAGTGTATACTTCAACTTGTAAATTCCCACCTCCTTCAAATAATAAACCTTTACCTTGAGTCCCTTTTAGGTACCTTAGAATCCTGTACACAGCATCAAAATGTTCGAATCTTGGTGAGTGCATAAATTGACTTACCACGCTTCTTGCAAAGGCTATGTCAAGACGTGTACGAGAGAGATAAAGGAGTTTCCCTACCAATCTTTGGTATTGCTCTTTGTTGATCACTTCTTCAGCCTTAGCTGGTTGGAGTTTTATGTTCAGCTCTATAGGTGTTTCTGCTGCTTTGCACCCTAGCAGATCTATTTCTCCAAGTAAATCAAGCACATGCTTGCGTTGGGGAACAAAAATTCCTTTGTTTGACTTTGCAAATTCCATACCAAGGAAGTACTTCAAGTTGCCTAAGTCTTTGATCTCAAATTCCTGAGCAAGGATCTTCTTTAACCTCTCTAGCTCATTGCTATCATCACCTGTCAGAATTATATCATCTACTTAGAGAATAAGGATAGCCAATTTACCTTCACTCGTGTGTCTATGGAACATAGTAAGATTGGCTTGACCTTGGCTGTAGCCATGACTCTTTACTACCTTCCCAAAGCGTTCAAACCAAGCTCTAGGAGATTGTTTGAGTCCATGCAATGATTTTCTCAATTTGCACACCTTGCCTTTGCCACCTTTCCCTTCAAATCCTGGCGATAGATCCATAAAGACTTCCTCCTCTAACTCTCCACTTACGAAGGCATTCTTCACATCTAGTTGATATAAGGGCCAGTTAGAGTGAGCTTCTAGAGAGAGCAACACACAGATTGAGTTCATCTTGGCTGCAAGAGAAAATGTTTCCTGGTAGTCAATTCCATATGTTTGAGTGAACCCCTTTGCCACAAGTCTTGCTTTGTACCTTTCTATACTCCCGTCAGCCTTGAATTTTATTGTAAATACCCATTTATAGCCAACATTCTTCTTCCCTTCTAGTAGGTCACCAATTTCCCAAGTATCGTTAGCAATTAGTGCATCCATCTCTTCTTGAACAACCAATCTCCATTCTGGGTGATCTAGTGCTTCGTGAATGGTTCTTGGAATAAACAGATGAGAAACATTTGAAGTAAAGGCCTTATGAGAATCGGAGAGTCTATGATAGGATAGATGGTTGGAAATAGGATGTGTGGTACAGGTTCTAACTCCTTTCCTAAGGGCAATGGGCAGGTCAAGATTAGAAGAATTATCAAAACAAGGACCTGGAGAAGAAAAAGTACCTTGAGTATGTGAAGGAGGACCAACTTGTGTAGGTGATGATGATTGGCCTTGCTCTGGATTTGAAGAAAGAGCTCTATTATTATGATGATTTCTTCTTCTGGTATAAACACAAAGCTCAGATGAGGGAATATTTGATAGTACTTCTCCTCCTATTTGTGAATCAGGTATGCCTTGTATAGGTAGACTAGGATTTCCATTATTTTCACTAGCTAAAGTATCGGTTTCTTGACCCTTTAAAGAGTGGATGTCAATGTCAAGGAAAACATTTGGAGGAGGCTTAGAGGTTTGCTAGAACTCATCTTCAATTTCCTTTTTCTCCCCCTGAAGATAGTTCTAACCAAAAAAGGGCTGGTTTTCAATAAAACAACATCCATATTAATATGAATTTTTCTGGTCAGAGGGTTAACACATTTGTACCCTTTTTTATTAGGAGCATATCCAAGGAAAACACATTTTTCTGCTCTAGGATCAAGCTTGGATCGAAGATTGGTAGGTATGTGAACAAAAACAGTGCATCCAGACACTTTTAGTGGCATGTTTGATGTTATCCGACATGTAGGAAACAACTTTTTTAGGTAATCTAAGGGAGTGATGTATTTTAGCACTCGAGTAGGCATCCTATTAATGAGATAACATGCAGTTAAAATAGCATCACCCCATAAATATTTAGGAACTTGCATTGAAAACATTAGGGCCCGCGCAACCTCTAACAAATGGCGATTTTTTCTCTCAGCAATGCCATTTTGTTGTGGGGTATCACGACAAGTAGATTGATGTTGAATACCCTTTGTTGAAAGAAATATTCCTAAACATTTGTTAAAATATTCAGTACCATTATCTGTTCTAATGATACTGACTTTCGTTTGGAACTGGGTTTCAACCATATTATAAAAATCCTGAAAAAAATTTTCAACCTCAGATTCGTCACTCAATAAGTACACCCAACACAAACATGTATGATCATCAATAAACGTTACAAACCATTTCTTACCAGAAGTAGTAGTGATTTTTGAGGGACCCCAAACATCACGATGAATTAAATAAAAAGGTTTGGAAGAATGATAATCTTTTGATTGATAGGTGCTTCAGTGACTTTTGGATATGTGGCAAACATCACAATGAAGAGAATTGCAATCCACTTTTTTAAATAAGTTAGGAAACAAATGTCTTAAATAGAGAAAACTAGGATGTCCTAGTCTAAGATGCCAAAGCATTATTTGTTCACATATAGAAACAAAACTAGTACTACTACTCAAACCTTGAGCTTGTTTATCGTTGAATAAACTCTCATTGAAGTAGTAGAGTCCATCAATCATCCTAGCACTGCCAATCATCCTTCCCAAGAGTTGGTCCTGAAATTCACCAGGGAAATCAATGAAAATGACACAACAATTAGAATACCGTGAGAGTTTACTAACAAATAGCAAGTTACAAACAAGTTTAGGGACGTGAAGGACATATTTGAGTTCTATTTTTTCAGAGATTTGGACAGAACCTGTTCCAGAAATGGATGAAAAACTTCCATCTGCAATTCTAATATTTTTCTTACCAGAACAAGGAGAATAAGATTGAAACAATTGTGAGGTACTGGTCATGTGATCAGATGCACCAGAATCAATAATCCATGGTGCAAGATTTTAGCAACAAGGGTAGGCACTAGAGTTATCACTTGTTTGGGCTAATGAACCAGTAGGAAGACCAGAGGCAGAAGTAGATTTCAGCAGTTGAAGAAGATGATCCACCTGCTCAGCACTTAGGAAATTAGCTTCATTGGCTTTAGGGACTGCATGATTGTTGCCAGAGGGTCCAAATTTGTTGCTCTTCTAGTTTGCTGGCTTTCCATGGAGTTTCCAGCAATTTTCTCGAGTGTGGCGTGGCTTATTGCAATAGTCACACCATACTCGAGGGTTTTCTTCCAACCTCCTTTGATTAGAGTGTGGCGTGCCGTTGTGCAAAAATATTGGCAGTAGCCAAATCTGTGTTACCAGCAGCATGAGGAGCAAGATTATTGGCAGCATATAGAGCATAATTTTCTAGCCTCATCCTCTTTTTTCTTCATCATCATACTCCTTTGACAATCTTCTCATTGTACTTAAGAAAATACTTCCCCGAGTGGGGGTAGAGGCTGTCTCCCTAGGATTCTTCCCCTTACTTCATCAAACTCATCATTAAGTCCAGCCAAGAATTTAAAAATTCTTGCATTCTCCACCATCTTCTTATTGTGATTGCAATCAGCAGGATTTTTCCATTCATAATCATTGAATAAATTCAGATCTTGCCATAGGCCCTTAAGAACATTGAAATACCTTGTTACACTGCCGTCTCCTTGATAAGTATTGCTGATCTTCTGCTGCAGTCCATAAATTTGAGAGTAATTCCCAAGGTCAGAGTACATCTGACTCACATTGTCCCAAAGTTCCTTTGCAGTAGAATAGCACATGTAATTAACACTAATCTCTTCATCCATAGCATTCACGAGCCATGCCATCACCATGGAATATTCTGCATCCCATCAACAGAAGAGATTGGGGTAGAGTTGAACAAGGAAGAGAACCCTATAGAGATTTGGGTCAAATTGGAGCTGCCAAGGGAAACTAGGGTTTACACAAGGTCAAGAGCTGGACCTAGCTCTGATACCATCTAGAATGAGATAGCTTCTTGTGGAAATAATTCTCATTAATCGTAACATAGGTACAGGTCTGTATAAATAGATGTACAGCAGAAGAATAGAAGGAAAGAACCAAAGATGCTAACTTCTAAGGAAACTAAATATTCTAGGATTTTCACACATTTACAACCGAGATTCTCTTAAAAAAATAGCAAAGTTGACTGAACAAATTTGAAACTTTCCAACATTATCTTCCTATTACCATTTGGAAAGGTAAACATGCTTTTACCCAACATCCAATTTCTAATTTCGTTTTCTATGATTTCTTGTCACTCATATTATTGTTTTATTAGTATTCTTTTGATGGTTGTTCTTCCAGAGTCAACCTCCAAGGTCTTATCTTATTATGGGTGGAGGAATGCTATGTTTAAAGACATGCATGGGTTACACAATAACAACACTTTGGAACTGATACCTCTTCTTGCTAATAAGTCTTTGTTTTGTTGTCACTAGGTGTATATTGTGAAGGTCAAGCCTAATGGTTCCATGGCTAATTGGTCTTGTTTCAAAAGGATATACTCGAGTGTATGGTTTCGATTATTCTAACACAGTCTTTATTGGCTCTTTAGCGACAACCTATCATTGACCTCTATATCAGTTTGATGTGAAGAATACTTTCTAGTTGGAGAACATGCTTTTTTTATTTTTTGATAAAAAAAAAAAAGAAGCAAATGTATTAAATTGAAGACATAATTATAGTTGAATTGAGTATAAGAAATAGTCCAAGAAAAAGTGCGAAAAAACCAAAGAATAAAAAACTTTAAAATTACATAAAAGCTGCCTTCCAGTCCCTGTGAATATCGAGCAGCAGAAGACCCCCGAAAACCCCAAAAGAATGAGCTCAAATAGAAGCAGGAATATGTTTCTAAATTACTGAGTGATTTTTGTGACCAAAATGGGATGACAAATGAGATAACAGCCCCTTATACACTTAAAAAATGGCATAAAAAAAGGAAAAATTAGAACATTAAAAGATATGAGGAATGCAATTTTAATTGTAGTTAGTTCAGTGCTGCCAACTAACATGTGGGGGGAAGCAAGTTTTGTCTGTCATAAACTTAATAGACTCCCAGACAAGGAAAATAGTAAAGCACCGTATGAGTTATGGAATAATTTGAGTTATTTGAAATATAGGATGTTTGGCCCAAACGGGATTACCAAAATTAAGAATAGAAAAATGTAAAATAAATAATTGTGTTTTTATTGGATATGCTCAACTCAAAATAGTGCAACTTATAAGTTCTTTATATTGAATATTAAAATATCTTATTGTTCATTTTGGTTTATTTTTAGGTACCACATTGTTGTTAAAGGTTATTATGATGTCAACTGGATATTAGATACAAACATATTAAATTGATTAGTGGATTTTGGTGGAAATCGCAAAAAGAAACTTGTTTATTAGGTCTATTGTGGAGGTTGATTTTTTTTTTGGACTAAGCTTAAAGGTTGAATTTGTAGTCCTTGAGAAAAAAATTAATGATGCTGGAACTCAAAAAGAAATTTGTCATTATGACATTATGTACATAGGTGTGACTAGTATCACCAATTTCAATTCATTGTGATTGTTTGGCTACCATATCTTGCGCAGATGATAACAACTATAATGTCAATTGTCAAGGGTAAACAGTCACCTAAGACATAAAATTGTGAAGCTGCTTGTTGGAATTCCACTTGTGAGTTGTGACACATCAGAAAAAAGAGTCAAGGGGTGACTTATGTACATGGGTGGGCCCAAGACCTAATGACTTAAGCCCTTGGGCATGGTTGGTATTCATCCATTCACATCAAGCCCATGTGCATGGACTTCCTTGCCCAAGGAGGAGCATTAGAGTTGATGGCTCATGACTATAATGAGTAGCAATGTAAATGGAGGTGCAAAAGCTAATTTTCCTGAATGTGCCAGCGGAGTGATTGAGGCCAATAAAAATCATCTGGGTTGAATAGATGGATCTGGATTGGTCAAGCTGATTGATTTGAAAGGCATCTGGAATGCAATTCGATGCACATACCGTATGGTATAAGGTTGACTTGGTCAACATTTAGAAAATTAGACTTACCCTAAGGAAAAAGATGGCTTCTGCTCGAATGGGGAGTGACGCAGTTGAGGGGGATATTTTTGGAAATTCTGCTCATGAGTTGTTCCACAGAAAAAAGAAGAAGAAGAAGAAGAAGAATGGTGACCACAAGGAGTGGCTCACAAACATGGATGACCAAGCTGTAATGGCTTAAGCTTTTAGGTCAAGTTGCTGTGTAAATCAAGCAGATGAGCAAGTTCCCATAACAAAACATAATTCATGGAACTACAACTTTTTAAGTTTTGTGAGGTCAAATAGGAATTTAGGAGATCCTTTTAATCAAGGACTAGCTGAAAATCTAGTACATGAAAGAGGTGCCTCTTTCATAAATCACTAATGATGGAATCTGACCCATGTGATTGGAGATCTATTGAAAAGGAGCAATAAGAAGTTTTGATTGGTTTGTTTAGCATATTATTTTTGTTCATCCTCAGTGTAAATTATGCAATTGCAACAAAAGTGAGGTTTAGTTTATCCTTTGATGAATCCATAGCCTGTTATTTGGCGTGTCTAGTTGCAATTACACATGTGATGGATTTTCTCATGTGAGTATGGAAGTGGGCTGCTTTCTATGGGAGTTTGTGGACTGAGATTCCCTAAATCACTCATGGAAATCAAGGTATAGTGCATGGCCAATCTGCGAGAATGTAATGATTTAGGGGTGATCTGTGTGATGTGTTTCTTGATTTTTGTGACAGCTCTTTGTTCAAGAATTTGATATTTATCAAGTTGCATACAAATCATAATAGATTTATATAAGTGCAATTTAAGCCATAAGGTAGCGTCACCTATCGCAATTTATCTCATGATTGCATAGCAAATTTTTTTTTTCTTTACTTTCCAATTTGAATCGCATGGGGGATTGTTGGTTTGCATAATTTGGTGTGATTCAAATTGAAGGTTTAGCTTTTGTATCCTTGGTTGCTTTTGGGTTTTCTCTTTTGTCCAACATAGGAAATAATAGTTTTACACTCCATTCGGTGGGCCAGCCGATATCACTCATGCATGCTGCCCTGCCCGACCTTGCCTCCGTTCGTGTGCGTGGGAACTTGACCAAAATTTTCTCTTTTTAAATTTTAAATTTTATTCTCTCCTTATATTACAGTAAAACGATACATGTTTTAGCCGTATATCCGTTAGGCTTTTTACTAGCTGTTGCAGGATTTAAGGCTGGTTTACATAATAGTTTTTATGTTTAATTCAAGAATGCAAAACTGTCTACAACCAAATTATTTGTTTTAATTTATTTTCTTCTTTCTTCTTTCTGTTGCAAATTTTGTTCTATAAATAGTAGTCACTTGGGTACTTCAGAGCACACTGCCGCACTGCTTGCTTACTTTTCCCCTGCCCCCTTTTCTGATATCCGTTGCTGGGTTTTTGTGTTTTGGATGAGTTGCTCTGACTGTTCTAAATTTGTGGGTGCATGCATTTCAGAACTAACTGAGTCTTCATAGAGCTCATATGCTCACTAGCCAGCTGCATTGAATGTGTGCAAAATAAGCTTTTAAGGACAATGGTCCATCCGTGCAGTATCTCACTGATAAGTTCATCTGTTACGTTGTCTTGCGTGCTGTCACCCTATTTTTGAAAACTCGCCTTCTCAGAAGATTTGGCACATGAGTGCCTAGAAATAACAGTCTCCAACTGGAGTGACTACACTTATCAGACCTTTCTCTGATTGCTCCTAGACCACTTTTCTTATTTTTCCAAAAATAGGATGAACTGACAGACCCTAAATCAATGAAATAATGTGCTTTAATAAAGTTGATGAATGACCACATTAGGAATGGTTATAAAAAGAACCTCCTGACTCTTGTAAAGAGGCAATCTAATTAATATCTTCTACAACAAGCTGAGCAAGATCATGTTATGGCGAAACTTGAATAACTGAGTCCCTAAAGTCTGCTTCTATTTTTGGGGTTTGGAATGGCGTAAAATGCTTTGGACAGCCACTGCAGGCTTCTTCTGTTTATTTCCATGCCTGACCAGCGATCACTTGATAAGGAATTAATTTCTGATACCATATACTGATGACATAATGCTGGAAGAAATTTTTTTCTTAATTTCATTATTTCACTTTATATGGCAAGAATAGCTCTCTTTATCTACTTGTTTCCCCCTGTACCTTGAGTTGACCACTTGTATTATTGATTCCTCTGTTTCAGAAGCGATTAAAGCACCGAAAATCAAGGCTTATTGTAAGTGTTCTACCATTTCCAGAAAGAGAACGTATATCAATAAATTGATGGGTAGCAATATTTATGAACGACAAGCTATTTTTTCAGGAAAGGATCGAACTGCAAGAGTTCTCATTAGGTTCATGCCCACCTTGCTTGGGGCTGCATGGAACTCATTGGTCAACATCAGGTGATCAGGTTTGGTTTCTGGTTGTGCTTTCTAAAGTTTATGCCACTTTTCATGGATTCCGTAAGGAGAAAGTTACCTTCTCCTGGGTCCATTAGTATGTCTTGGTATAATAGAATTTTATTCTGTTTCATTTTATTTCTTTTTGCTGATGTGGGGTTTAATGGTATTTTAAAGTTCTAATATAAGATACGGATACCTTTCTATGCGTTCTGATTCTGTTTTATGTTTTTACCATATTCATTTTTTCTTGCTTGAAGTAATGTTATAGTAAGCATTTAAGGTGTGACTTTGATGTGTTTTCCTAATAGTTTGAGCTGCAAGCTTCTCTATACAACACCTGTTATGACTAGGTGTCCAATACATGAAATCAGGAATAGATCTGTATGTTGATCTATCATTAAAAACTAAGAGTTTTTGAGTTTCCTATTAGGAAAGTAACATATCCGTCATCAACTAGGGTTAAAAAATTTGCATCCAGCAGAGATTTGTCCCAGGAATGATTTAGGAAAGCTGCTATGAGATGTGACTGGAATTTGAGTGATTTAAAATCCACCTAGGAAAGGTGTGCGAAAGATTAAAGATTCCCCAAAGTGGGGAGATAAGTGAATACAACGATGCAGATAGAGTTCCTGCCAGAACTGGACAACTGGTTCCTAGAAGATCAGCCGATCAATCAAAATTTTTAGCATTCGTTATTTTTAGCAGAACCAGATGACTAGTGAACGTAGGACCTATCAACCAGTCTGTCACGGGGCTCACTTTCCTACTTTGAATTGAGTTTGTTTTTGGTAGGTTTTCGAAAGCAATGAGATCAACATGTGGATGAGGGTTGGCTTGGAGAAGTGGACACCATTTCATGCTCTTTGTGGTACTGGGACACTTGGGGAGCTGGACTGCAAGTCTATGAATAGTTTTGTGTTTGTTTTTTATCAAAATATACTTGCAAGTTACACCATTTTTGGTGTCACATCTCTATTTCTGGTGCATGACCAACCATGACTCCGTCCAAAATCCAATGGAGGCACTAGGCCTGGAGAACAAATAGTTTTGCAAAGATCATTGTTTAAGTACAAGTAACAAGCTAGAATAGAAAAAGGATTTGTTGAAACACAAGATGCATACAAATATTCCATAATACAACCATAGAGTTCTTTATTTTGCCAACAGCCTCTTTACATTGGGCTTTACTTTGTATACAACATTTTTTTCCACATGTCTATCCAGTCCTATTCCACACTTATTGGACCAAATATGTTCACCAGCAACAACACATGCTTTGTGTCTTGATGCCAACCTGTAGTTCATGTCAAAACAAGTAGAATTCTCTTGAAAGTAGGGTTTTCTTTCCATCCAACTGAACCTGAAATTGTTAGGGAAGTAGGGTGAGCAACCACAAGCTCCATCCCCCCTTATTCATACTAGGATTTCACCATTTTCAGATATGATTTCTTTATATGCATGCATAATCATATTGTCATGAACATGTTCCTCATTCTAGGCAGTCTCATTATCTAGAGTTATGAAAACAAGATATCAAAATAGCACACAATTCAACATTAATTTAAGTTTCAACATACTGGTACCTTCTCAAACAAGTGCCAATTTCCAGCTTGGACAACCACCGCTCAAATAGCACACAATCCCTACTTGCTTAAATTTCACAAAACCACAGGCACGAAAACACACAGTGCCACAAGGCATCCATTGATACTGTGTGTGTGTGGAGGAAATACACTACAGAATATGTCAGAAGTGGAGGCTATGGAAGGACCAACTGGGTGAATCCTCAACCCACATTTCCTGATCTTAGGAAAATGTTGAGCAAAATTGATAGGGAAAATGGAAAGGGAAAATTCTGTATTGACACCTTTGGGCATTAAATGTGCCTAGAAAATGACTATTACTGATTAGATCTGGATTGACTTCTCTAGACTCAAAAGACCTCATATATAACTTTGGAACTAGACTCATAAATGTGCTTTGAAAATAATGAACTTGGACTTTGGAAAAGACACACACTAGACCATAATAATGACATCTAAATAACAGTGCTAAATATGATAACCAACAATAGTAACTATGCTTTTATTGGTGCAGCAATATTGCCACCCTCTATTTTCTTAAATTCTTTTTCACTTATCCATGAATTTTCTGTATTTGGTTACCCTTCCCACTTGACAAGAAATCGGTAATATTTCTTTCCTCAGGTCTCGACATTTCTAACTTTAATTACTTGCTCCACCCACTCCTTCTTTGAAAAAGTATGTACCAGTTCCTTCCTCTTCAAGCTGCCTCAAATCTTGGATATCACCATGGTAAATATAAATGTTAGAAACATTAAAGATTGGGGAGATTTCGAGCCCATTGGGAAGCTATACCTCATAATTTGCCCCAAATTTGCATCAAATTCTACATGTTCCAGTCTTCCCCTTTAGCTTGTGATAGGGACCAGTAGGAAATCTTTCTCTTCTAAGGAACACCATGACCAAGTTTCCCTCTTGATGCTCTTTGTTCCATTTGTGACAATTGGTGGCTTCTTTATAACGTTGATTCATCTCTTTCAGCTTTTGATGAACCTCTTCCTGGACTAACTTTACATTTTCAGCATCAGCAATAGCTTCGTCACTCACATGGGACTGATTGGTAACATCTACCAAGTTCACAACCTGGTTTGAGCTCCAACGATACATTTGATAAGGGATTTTCTCCTGTTCACAGTGTTTTTGTAAATAATTCAGCCTGTGGTTGGATAAATCCCACTGCCCAATGTTGTTTAGGGCAAGACACCTCAACAAATTGCCCAAACTTCGATTCAAACTTTTGTTTTTCCATTAGTCTGGGGATGATAGGTACTTCTGAACTGCAGCTTAGTTGTCAGCAATCTCCAAAGAGTTCTCCAGAAGTGGCTGAGGAACTTTGAATCTCTATCAGGTTTTATTGTCTTAGGCAAGCCATTTGACCTCTCAATCTCTTGGAAATATCGGTGTGCTACATGAGTAGCATCAGTTGGCTTTTGCATGCTGTGAAATGTGGACCTATAATGGCACCCAAGAAAGAGAACCAAGGGGGGGGGGGGGGTGAATTGGGTGTTAAAAGGAATTCATTTAATGTCTTTAAATAAGAAATAAGTTCCTTAGAATTGTAGTTTGATTAAAATACCCCTTTTTTAATAATCAAGCAATCGAAGAATATGTGACAGATTTTGAGATATATAACAAGCCACCACAAAAATGAAACCATAAGATTCTATAGTGATTCAGTTGACCGTGACCTACGTCCGCTCAAGAAAACTTGCTTCAGTTTTTTTCACTAAAATTAGATAAATAAAATACACTGAGCAGCTCACCACTCAGTAGGACAACCTGCCCTTTTTAATTTATTCTCTCTTTCTAGGCTAAAAAGCCTATTCCAGTGCAACTTTCTACTCCAGGCAACCTGCCCCAGGCCTCCTCAGGTTACCTACACTTTCATAATCAAATAGAAAATGAACAAAATTTTTCAAGTACTTTCTAGATCACACAAAATATTCTTTAGCAAGAAATTGGTGATACTAGAGAGACTATCGCTGTCTCAACCTATCAATAAGAAATAAGATACTACAATGAGCACAGTATCAAGAATACAAGTATCAGAAAATTTTGTGATAACAAGATCTTCAAGATTAGTCAGCTCAGAATTCTTTTCACTGGTGTATGTATTCTCAGATACTTATCCATGCAAAATGAGTCCATATTATATAGAACACGTAACTCCACTTGTCCGAACAACTAGCTGCAACAATAAATGCTCAACAAACAAGATTTTGAAGCAGCACTCAATATATGTACTGCTCAAGCTCAATTTCTCAAGGAATTTTGTTTCCAAGATGAAGTAAGGTGGCAAGAATCCTTAATAAGTCAGAATTCTATGCATGGCTGTAAAGCATACTCAATTTTCAAATTACATATGTTAGAACTATAATATTGTATGATGATCAGTTTTACTTAAATGCAATAACCATTCCAGATTAATCAAATATAATTATCAACATGTATGATATTCTCTTGAAAAGCAATGGAAGTAACTCTTTGACTCAAATAATAATTTTTCAATGAGTCTTATAAGACGCGTCTGATAATGTTTATGGTAGGTGCATCTTGTAGTGCTTTTTATATATGCACCTTATGGCGCTACTTATGAGTGCGTCTCATGATGCTTCTTATAGATTCGTCTTATGGTGCTTCTTATGCGTATGTCTCATGGTGCTTCTTATGAGTGCATCTTATCATGCTTTTCATAATGCTTCTTATGAGTGTATCTCAAGATTTTTTGTATAAGTGCTTCATAATATTTCAGTTATGAAGATTGAGAACGAACTTATTCATCATTGACACTGGTTTTGTCATACATCAAAATCTATTTTCCAACAAAATGTGCCTTTTTTAAGAAGTGGTCAAGCACAACCCAAATACAGAATCGATACCTCTCGCTATCCTGCCACCAAATCCATACTTATGTCAACCAATGAAACAGTAGGCTCTGGTAAAGATATGTAGAAACCAACATTTTGCTGGTGGCTTTTGGCAATTTAACATGTTTCACATCTTTCCACATACTTGTAAACATCTTGGCGTAACAGAAATACCTTTCAAACACAAATTCAGCATTTTATCCCAACCAAAGTGCCCAATATTATGCAATTCAGCAATTAGAAAGTCTCTTCTAGAATCAGTTGGATCACAGCTTGTTTCCCTTGAATAAACTCTCCTATGTTGTGCATCTGCCACCTTATTCGGTGAACCAGCCCATGGTTTCCACAAAATTGTTGAAATGTCTGTTGAAATTTATGCTTTCCATCACCCTCGAAATTGAAATGGCATTTGATTTCTGACTCTCATATTTTCATCAAAATTTAAACGAATCATCCGATATTTATCGAAATCTCAAAATTTTAGCAAAACTTGTTGAAATTTTAACTATTATGAAATTTCCTTGGAATTCAAATGTGAGATTTAGATGCAAAGCGAAATTTTTCTATGGATCTATATGTGTGTGTGTGTGTATATATATATATATATATATATATATTTTGGTTACCGAAACAAAATATTATTACAAGGGCTAACAACACCATTTTATTTAATCATTCACATCGAAATTATCTTTATTTGTATAATAAATAATATAATTGATTTATGAATTTCATTTATATTAAGAGAATATATTTAATACATATGCTATATTACGAATGTGTTTAATACACATTATATTACGACTACTACACCTCATACACAACATAGATGTGTTTAATTTATAATATATTTGTCCTAAAACTTACATTATCTTGTCTATTAACCATTTTCTAAAGCTTCATAAAAGAATTTCATGCTTGAATACTAATTTCCATCTATCTTTTTTTTTTTTTAAAATAAAAATCGAAATTGACATTGAAATTGAAATTTTCATGCTTTTGGAGCTTTGAAATTTAGTCAAATTGAAATTTCAGACCTTGAACCGGCCTTGTAGCACAATTGTTGGGCTTTTGTGGAGCCTAGTTACGTTAAATTTGAATGATGACCCGACCTTTCTTTAATGAGAGATTTCTATCCTAAGGCTTAGTCCATGCCGTACTCGTGGGGAACGCTCCCGGGAAAATTTTTTTGGGCTCATTTTGTAGCCCTTTCGAAACCCTGTCTACAGCATATAAAATCATTATTTTCGGGTGATTAGTGTTAAGCGGTCGCATTTCGCGAGAGAGCGAGAGGGAGAGCATTGTACTGCCGCACTCTCTGTATTTTCTTCTTGATAATAGTGAAATCCCTGCAACTCCGTGGACGTAGGAAAAATTGCCAAACCACATAAATACTGTCTTGTGCGTGTGATTGATTTTTCTTTGGCATGTATTCTTTGTCTATTTTGTTTCTCACAAGTTTTGGGAATTTGTTCTTAATTCCCAACAACTGGTATCAGAGCCTAGGGTTAGGTTCGAGTGGGAGCAATGGTAGAAGAAGCAGGAAAGGAGTCTGGAATAGAAAAGTTTGATGGCACAGACTTTGGATTCTGGAGGATGTAGATCGAGGATTATCTTTATGGGAAGAAGTTACATCTGCCGCTTCTAAGAAAAACCTGCTACTATGAAGGACGAGGAATGGACTCTCCTTGACAGACGGGTACTGGGAGTTATAAGATTAACTCTATCTAAGTCTATTGCACACAACGTCATGAAGGAAAAGACTACAGTAGATTTGATGAAGGCTTTGTTCGGCATGTATGAAAAACCGTTAGCAAATAACAAAGTACATCTGATGAAGAAATTGTTTAATTTGAAGTTTGCAGAAAATGCATCTGTAGCACAACATCTGAATGAGTTTAATACTATCACAAATCAATTATCGTCTGTAGAAATTGATTTTGATGATGAGATTCATGCACTGATCGTTTTGGCTTCGTTGCTAAATAGTTGGGAGGCAATGATGACGGCATTAAGAAACTCTACTGGAAAAGAAAAATTGAAGTATAATGATATATGAGATTTAATTCTGGCTGAGGAGATTCGCAGAAGAGATGCGGGTGAAACCTCAGGATCTGGTTCTGCCCTAAACCTTGAGACAAGAGGCAGAGGTAATGACCGAAATTCAGATTGGGGTAGATCAAAATCCAGAAACTATAATCGAAACAAAAGTAAATCTAGATCTGGCCAAAAGAGACAATGCTGGAACTGCGGGAAAATGGGTCCTTTTAGGAGACAATGCAAAAGTCTTAAAAAGAAGAATGAGGATGATTCTGCTAATGCTGTAACAGAAGAGGTACAGGATGCACTACTTCTTGCAGTAGACAGTCCATTTGATGATTGGGTTTTGGACTCAGGAGCTTCATTTCATACCACTTTACACCATGAAATCATATAGAACTATGTAGCAGGAGATTTTGGTAAGGTGTATTTGGCTGATGGTACAGCCTTGGATGTTGTGGGTATGGGAAACGTCTGGATGTCGTTGCCTAATGGGTCTGTTTGGTTACTGGAGAAGGTATGACATATTCCTGACCTGAGAAGGAATTTGATTTCTGTCAGACAGCTTGATGATGAAGGACATGCAATGTTGTTTGCTGGTGGCACTTGGAAGGTTACAAAGGGAGCCAGAGTATTGGCTCGTGGAAAGAAATCTGGTACTCTACACATGACCTCAAGTCCAAGAGATACAATTGCAGTTGCTGAAGCAAGTATTGATACAAGCTCATGGCACCGCAGACTTGGTCATATGAGTGAGAAAGGGATGAAGATGCTGCTGTCAAAAGGGAAACTACCAGAATTGAAGTCAATTGATTTTGACTTGTGTGAAAGCTGCATCTTAGGAAAGCAGAAAAGGGTGAGTTTGTTGAAAAGTGGCAGAACACCGAAGGCTGAAAAATTGGAGTTAGTGCACATAGATTTATGGGGGCCTTCTTCCGTTGCATCCCTTGGAGGCTCAAGGTACTGCGTTACTTTCATTGATGACTCAACCAGAAAGGTATGAGTTTATTTTCTGAAAAATAAATATGATGTATTTGAAACTTTTAAGAAGTGGAAGGCTATGGTTGAGACAGAGACAGGTTTGAAAGTAAAGTGTTTGAGGGCGGACAATGGAGGAGAGTACATAGATGGAGGGTTCAGAGAGTATTGTGCTGCACATGGAATTAGAATGGAAAAGACCATTCCTGGGACACCACAGTAGAATGGTGTGGCTGAGCGCATGAACATAACTCTCAATGAGCATGCTAGGAATATGAGGTTGCATGCTGGACTACCAAAATCTTTCTGGGCTGATGTTGTTAGTACTGTAGCTTATCTGATAAACCGAGGACCTTCAGTTCCCATGGAGTTCAGACTTCTTGAAGAGGTTTGGAGCGATAAAGAGGTAAAGTTTTTCACTTAAAAGTTTTTGGTTGTGTTTCTTATGTTCATATTGATTCTGATGCTCGTAGTAAACTTGATGCAAAGTCCAAAATATGCTATTTCATTGGCTATGGTGATGAAAAATTTGGCCATCGGTTTTGGGATGAACAAAACAGGAAAATCATTAGAAGTAGAAATGTGATATTTAATGAACAAGTTATGTACAAGGACAGGTCAACTATAGTGTCAGACATCACAGCGATAGATCAGAAGAGATCTGAGTTTGTTAACTTAGATGAGTTGACTGAAAGTACTATTCAGGAAAGGGGTGAAGATGATAAGGAGAATGTAGAATCACAGGCAAATCATAATACACCTGTAGTTGCGGTCCGTAGATCTTTCAGGACCATTAGACCTCCACAGCATTATTCACTTGCTTTAAATTATCTTCTGCTAACTGATGGTGGTGAGCCAGAGTGTTATGATGAAACCTTACAGGATAAAAGTTCAAGCAAGTGGGAGTTATCCATGAAGGATGAGATGAACTCCTTGTTGGGGAATTTGACATGGGAACTAACTGAATTGCCAGTAGGGAAGAAGGCTTTGCACAACAAGTGGGTATATATAATAAAGAACGAACATGATGGTAGCAAGCGCTACAAAGCCAGATTAGTTGTCAAAGGGTTTCAGCAAAAGGAAGGCATTGACTTAACAGAAATATTTTCTCCAGTTGTGAAGATGTTGACAATTAGACTAGTCCTGCGAATGGTGGCTGCAGAAAATCTACATCTTGAGCAGTTAGATGTGAAAACGGCATTCCTTCATGGTGACTTGGAGGAAGACATCTACATAATTCGGCTAGAAGGGTTCATTGTCCAGGGACAAGAGAATTTAGTTTGCAAACTTAGAAAGAGCTTGTATGGTCTAAAACAAGCTCCAAGACAGTGGTATAAGAAATTTGATAGTTTTATGCATAAAATTTGGTTCAAGAGATGTGAAGCTGATCACTGTTGTTATGTTAAGTTCTTTGACAATTCTTATATCATTTTACTGTTATATGTGGATGATATGGTTATTGCAGGGTCTAGCATTGAGGAGATTAATAATCTGAAGAAGCAATTGTCAAAACAGTTTGCAATGAAGGATTTGGGAGCTGCAAAACAAATCCTTGGAATGAGAATCATTAGAGACAAGACTAATGGTACATTGAAGCTTTCACAGTTAGAGTATGTGAAGAAAATTCTCAACAGATTCAACATGAATGAAACTAAACTAGTGAGCATACCCTTGGGTAGTCATTTCAAACTGAGCAAGGAACAATCACTGAAGACAGAAGAAGAAAGGGACCAATATGAGCAAGGTGCCCTATGCCTCAACTATTGGCAGCTTGATGTATGCTATGGTGTGTACAAGGCCAGACCAGACATTGCACATGCAGTGGGAGTTGTGAGCAGATTCTTGAGTAGGCCAGGAAAGGGTGTTACTATTGAGAAGTTGAAGCTGTGTGTAGTTTCAGTTGGTCTTCTAGCTTGAGGACAGGAGGATGAGTTGCAGGGATGAGGGATTGTTCATTTGGAAGATTGCAGTCGATATTGGTGATTGAACTAGTCTCCAAGTGGGAGATTTGTTGGGCTTTTGTGGAGCCTAGTTACGTTAAATCTGGATAATGACCCGACCTTTCTTTAATGAGAGATTTTTATCCTAAGGCTTAGTCCATGGAGTGAAGGCTTGGGCCGTCCCAAGTCGTACTCGTGGTGGTCCGGGGGCAAAAATTTTTTTGGGCCCATTTTGTAGCCCGTTTGGAACCCTGTTTGCAGCATATAAAATCATTATTTTCGGGTGATTAGAGTTAAGCAGTCGCACTTCGCGAGAGAGCAAGAGAGAGAGCATTGTACCGCCGCACTCTCTGTATTTTCTTCTTGATAATAGTGAAATCCCTGCAACTCCATAGATGTAGGTAAAATTGCTGAACCACGTAAATACTGTCTTGTGCATGTGATTGATTTTTCTTTGGCGTGTATTCTTTCTCTATTTTGTTTCTCACAAGTTTCAGGAATTTTTCTTAATTCCCCACACACAATATGATTGTATATTCTTGCGAGAAGACCATCCACTTTGCACATTTATGATTCAGTTTCTTTTGAGGGTTTAAATGACTTATAGCTTCATGATATGAATGTAAAACAAACTCTGTGAATTGGGTAACAGCACCATAATTTTAAGGTTTGGACAATAGCACGGAATTCCAGATCATAGTTGGGGTATTTCTGTCATGTCCCATTAAGTTTCTTGCTCAAATAAGAAATTGAATGCCCTTTGACTCAGAACAGCTCCAATCCCCATTTTTAGATCCATCACAGTCCTTTTGAAGTCTGGTAAAGCAAGGACAGGAGCTCGTGTCATTAATTCCTTAACCAGTAAGCTCTCTTCTCCCCTGGGAGCACAGCAATAAGTCTTGCTTTTAAGATGCTCTGCAATTGGTTCCATGATAGTACTGAAATTGTTGACGAATCTTCTGTAAAATGTGGCAAACCTATGAAAGCTTCTAATTTCAATCAATGAATTTGGGGTAGGCCACTTTATAATTGCTTGGACTTTACTTGGATTCACTTCTAGACCATAGGTGGAGATGGAAAATCCAATAAATGTCAATCTGTCAACCTTGGATATGCAGTTCTTCATATTTGCATACATCTGATTTTGCTTCAAAGCTTGCAAACAATCCTCAAGTGTCTGATATGAGCCTCAGGATCCTTGCTTTAAATTAGTATATTATCAAACTAGACAGCCACAAACTTTCCAAAAAAAGATCCAAGCATCTGGTTCAGAGGCCTCATAAAAGTGCTAGGTGCATTGAAAAGCACTAATGGCACTACAAGCCATTCGTAAAGGGCCATCCTTCGTTTTGAATGCTGTCTTCCATTCATCCCTTTCCCAAATCTGAAATTGGTGGTAGCCACTTTCAAATCCAATTTAGAAAACACCTTTGTGCCTCATAACACATCCAGCATATCATCAATTCTAGGTATAGCTGTGTAAAGAACCTGTACTTGATTGTTAGTTTGCTGACTGCTGTCCTGTCTGCATTCGCCATGTTCCATTTTTCTTTGTTTTAAGTAAAGCATACGGACTTAAACTTTATTGAACCAAGCACTTTGTTAACAGCTCCGAGATTTGTTTGTGCAACTCTTCATGCTCTTTTTGACTCATTCAATAATATGGGAAGTTTGGTAAAACTTCTCAGGTACCTAGTCAATGTGGTGTTGTATTTCTCTCAATGTTGGTAATCCATTTGGCAATCCAACCAGCATAACTTCCTGGAATTCTGCCCGCATCTGATTCACATGTTCTGGAGTTAAATGAGAATGGATTTCTAGCAACTTGAGCAGCATATAAACAAACTGCACATTACTTGCTTCCTTCAATAAAATCCTTCCTGCCCAAAGTGAACCAGAACATCCAGCCTCCCTTTTGACTGCAGCATCTTCATTCATTGGTTTTAGCACCTTCTTTTTACCATCGAAAAACAGAAAGAATAGGTGTTCGTATCACAATGATGAGCAGTCTATATTGCCATGGCTAACCAAGTAAGATGTGGCTAGCATCCATTGGCTTCGCATCATACTGAAGTGAATCTTTAATTGAATTGTGAATGGAAAAACCTACCAATCATCTTAAAGACACACGCACCTCATTTTGATTGTGAACCAAAGGATGCGATAGGGTCGTGGGTGTTTCTCAGTCTTGGGTTTCAACTTGTCCACCATTTCTTGTGCTACTAGATTCTTACTGATGGTGCTATTGACTACGAAGTTGCAAAGATTCCCCCCTGATGAGCAGCATGTGCAAAAAATGTTCTTTTGTAGCCAATCTTCACCATTTGTGGCTTGAAGAGCAAGCATGGACCTTTTAACAACCACAATTTTGCCTACTTCATCACCATCAATCCCTTCTTCTTCTAAGTTAGCTTCATACCCAGTACAAGTCTCATACTGAGCCTCATTTTCACCAATACCTTTTGGGTTTTCTGAAAAACTGACTTGTCCTGTGTGCTTGCTTTTTTGGGCATTCATTTCATCAATATCTAAGTTTTGAACACCTGTAGCTGTTAATAGTGTTCTGGCCCTGTGGCTTATAAGACTAATTTCTGTGACTAGCCTCTGTGTGGACTTGGTTCTGCCTTTGTGTTTTAATTTGAGGCTGCTTCAGGAAGAAACTGCCACCCATGGATCATGCCCGAACATCTTCAAAGTATTCCAGGTCATACAAGCTTCAACCTTCAAAGCAAGATGATGAGCATCACTATGAAAGGTTGCTGCAAAGTTACTTGATCATGAATTGCGAGTCGAAGACCATTGATGTATTGGCTTACCTTCTGAGCTTCTGTTTCAGCAAGATTACTCATTTGTATCAATTGATGAAATTCCTGTGTTTAGTCTTTCACACTCTTCCCATGCTGCCTAAGATTTTGCATTTTCTAGTTCAAAGCTTGCTCATAGTCCCATGGTAGGAATTCTACCTCGAGCTTCTCCTTCATTTTATTCTGTTGCTTGACCAACCTTTTGCCTTTAAATTCATGATAATTTTGCTAATGCCTCCACTAAGTAGAAGCAGATCCTCTCAAATTTTCAGCCACCAGCTTGATTCTCTAATCTTCTGGAACGTCTTTGTACTCAAAGCAGCTCTATATGATGCCCACCCAGTCTAGGGGTGCATCAGATCTCATGTCGCCATCAAATTCTGTGATGAGGATCTGAACATCATATTCTTCAGAGTTTTGAAGAGCTCATACAATCCGTTTCTCCCAGTTTTCAAGCCTTCCATTGAGCTAAACATGCCTTCTAAGTCCAGCATGACTTCCATTGCTGGAATCGTCACTTCCATCATCAGAAAACTGGTCGGATTCATCGTCAACTTCTCTTGTTCATGATCCTGTTTCCTTCCATTAGCTTGATTACTTGTGTGAAGATTGAAGGACAAATGCCATAAGGTTTCGAATTTTCAAATTTACTCTTGAAGATCATGAGAGATTTTAACAATTGCATAAATACTAGCTCTTAGGCCGTGGTTTGCTCTTCTGCTCCTTGAAGCTATCTAAAAATTATCCAAAAAAGAGCCTGCTTTGATACCAATTTGATGCAGTGTGCGTGAAGGAAAGAAACCGCTGATTCTTTCAGGATTGGATAACTACAGGGAGATATGGTGACAAAAGATCGTCTCCTGCTGAAACTCCGCAGTGGAGGCTATGGAAGGAGCCATTGGGTGAAATCCTCAACCCACACTTCCAGATCTGAGGAAAACTCTCAGCAGATCAAAATTGATGAGCAAAAATTAAAGGGACAATTTTGTACTGTCTCTTCATTATCTGGGCTAATGTACATACGAGTACATGACAACTTTGGGCATTAAATGTGCCTAGCAAGTGACTGTTGCTGACTATGGATTGGCTTCTCTGGAAAAGGACCTCATATAACTTTGGAACTGGACTCATAAATGAACTTTGTAAATAATAAACTTGGACTTAGGAAATACTACACATGATTGGACCATAATGACACCTAAATAACAGTAAACTGATAACTAACAATCTTCGCTATGCTTTTATTGGGGCGGCAGTATTGCATCATCCAACTAGTTTACACAACAGAAATTCGATGTATGCGCACACACACAGGCTATATCATAGCAAGCAAACCTTATCATCCTTACAAGGCCAATAGTCATAGCAAATAAATTTACCATATACCTAAAAAGTAATATGCAGCTATGAAAAGCAAAGAGAACATGTGTTGCTATATATATATATATATATATATATTAACCGATAAACAACTTACAAATCTGTTCCTATTAGGATTCAATTACATACATGTTTCTATCCTTTTCCATAAGAAATTCCATTTTTTATCCAAAATCCTTAGATGAATAATGAAAATTAAGAACACTTGATTATCAAAATTTTCAATTTATTTTGGTGTTCCTTTGAATTTCTGTATTTTCCTGACTTTTCCTGAATTTTCTTGATTTTCTGCAGAGTTTTCTCTCTCCTTCTGGGCTCCTCCCTCCCCCCCCCCTCTCTCTCTCTCTCTCTCTCTAGAGTTAGAGTTTACAGAAAAAATTAGCAGGTACCATGCATTGCTGCTAGTATGATATAGCTGGAACATATTAGGATTTGGGACAGCAGCAACTTGCAGCAAGTGAAGTCTGCAGCCCAGTGCCTGCTAATAGCTTAAACTTTTAAGTAAAGTGGTAATCTAACATAAATTAAATAAAACTTCAATGTCTCTTAACACTTGTTTGAGTGCCATTTTTTATTGACAACTTTCATCACATAACATTTAATTAATAGGTGCATTTGAGGAGGGTGAAGGTTTTGTTTTCCACCATTTCGCTTCCAGTGATTTTAACCTATTAAATAATGATTATTTTTAATATAGAGCATCAGGACCCCTTTCCCATATCTGTACAAATAGGTTAGAGTGTCTAGGGTTGGGCCAGGAGGGTGGTTTTCAATTATAGTTCCATACCTGTTTATTTATTTGGGAGCATTTTCAGATAAAGAAAGAACAAGAGTCGAAGAAATGGTGATGATTCAAATCAAGATTTCTCTGGTACTGGTACCCTTTCAATTGGCTAGAATCTGATACTTGAACAAGTATTTTATCCAGATTTATCTTATAAACTCTATTAGGAATCACTACATAGGTTTATATTGCATCTTTCAATCTTTCTGTAACTTTGTGGTAAAAACAAAATTATTTTGAATATGCTGTTTTGATAAAATGTTGAGAAAAATAAAGACTTTTTTTTTGTGATTAATAGAAGAAGAACTTCATTGACAGAAAGAAGAAAACATTACAAAGAGCGGGGGATCAGATATCCTCCTAAAAATGCAAAAGATAATTAGAACAAGATCCCCTCCAATCTCTCTGAAGATCAGACAACAAACACCCCTGGGAAAAAAGAATACGAAAAAACCGAAGGAGCAAGCTTATAAAACCAACACTATCCTGTAAAAGACACAAAGGGGTTGTTTTGCCATTTAAAATCCTTGCATTCCTTTCGATCCAAAAGATCCCCAGAAGAGCAAAGACAGTGCATCTCCATAAGACCAGCCTTTCATACTCCCAAAATCTCTATACTGATCTAACAAGAAAGTGTGAACAGTCCAAGAAAGCATAAAAAACTCATAAAAAACAGAAAACAGGTAGACTAAAAGCTACACAGCCACCCAACAGTGATGAAACAAATTGTCAGTAGTTTCACTGGACTCGAAACACATAAAGCAGATATACAGACTGATAGCCAAGGCCTTCACACCTACAACAAACCATTGGTATGAAGACTCTTAAGAGCGGTAGCCCACATGAAAGACCTGATTTGAGAGGAACCTTTGCCTTCAAGATGAAATTATTCAAGGGGAGAGAAGAAGGATTTGGGAATTTCATGAGCTGATAGAAAAAAGATTTTGTGGAAAAAAAAAAACCATAAATATACCCTATCCAAATACTCAAATCATTTCTCACTTGAGGAGTGAAAGACACTCTAATCAAAATGGTCGGGAATTAAAGAAATTGGTTTATAACTTTTTATGCGTTTGAATTTCTTAACTCATTGCAAGTGTAGAGCAAGGTATTGGAAGGGGGTTTTCCCATTGTGCGATTGACATTATGTAAAACTGCACTTGGAGAGGTCTCGTTTGGGCAATTCAGCATGATACTAAACTGCAAGTGCAGAATTGTTATTTGTGGTCGTAGTGTGAGCTGTATGAGATTGGTATGTGGGGATTTAGTTTGAGAGTGAGCGATGAAAGTTTGTAAACACTTTTGTTAATAATAGCAGATCGATTTTCTGTAGATCGAGGATGTAGGCCAAGTGAAAGGGCTGAACTGCATTAGATTTTGTGTGTTCTCAAGTGTGCTTGATCATGTACTTCCACCGCCCCAACCAAGGTCTTAAATTTTGATTTCAACTCAAATTTTAAAGCTCCAAAATACAGAAATTTCGACACAAATTTTTATTTCAATGTTAATTTCAATTTCAATTTGAAAAAATAAAGGAAATCAATATTAAAGCATGGAATTCTTTTATGAAACCTTGGAAATGATTAATAGACATATTAATGTAAGTTCTAGGACTTATATACTACAAGTTTAATATATCTATGTTGTGTATGAGGTGGAAAAATTGTAATATAATATGTGTATCAAACATTTTTTTGAGATAATGTGCATTAAACATATTTAGTTAATACAAATGAAATTCATAAATCATTAAATATACAAATGATGATAATTTAGACATGAATGGTTAAATAAAATGTTGTTGTGACTTGTAAGCTTATTTTTCATATAACTTTAGAAGCCCTCATAATAATATTTTGTTTCGATAAAATAAATTAAGAGAGAAGTTTCACTTCACTCCTAAATCTTTTATTTGAATTCCAAAGAAATTTCATTCTATAGTAAAAATTTTGAAAAGTTTTGCTAAAATTTTGAGATTTCGATAAATTTCGGATGATTCTTTGAGATTTCGATGAAAATCATGTAAGACGGAAATCGACTGCCACTTGAGGGTGAAGGAAATTGGAAAATTTGACAATTTTGTGGAAATTTAAGGCCTTGGTCGCGACAATAACGAATAGAGAAGATCTACATTTATTATCCTTGTTTGGCCTAGGACACAGCAGAGTTGCAACCGCCCAAATCAACTGAAAGTCATTTATTTATGGTAACATATAGGAATGAGTATCTGATACAAATTTGAGATGCTTTGTAAGTCATGAAATGCAAAATGGTGTAGATTATCAAAAGTGAACAACTGAAAATATACATATTTTTCTGTTAACAGTTGTCTTCATGTTCGGAATTACCTTACTTCTCTGTTGGGTTTGTTTCTCTTGTATTTTTCTGAATGATTAGTTAAGTGGTTTATCTGTCTTTGAGGTTTTCATAAAGCATATCTCTGTGCATTTGGACAGCAAGTCATGCATTTGGGTTTTGACTGGGACACCACTGACATGAGCATTATGTTACTTGCAAAGTTGGCAAAGCCACTGATGGGAACTGCTCGGATTGTGATAAACAGCCTCCATGTCAAGGGTGATGTATGTAAAGCAGCTTTCTTTCTCCAGTTTGTTTTTTTATTTTATTACTGCAGTCATGCCTAATGTACCCAACCACCAATGAAATCTTCTCCTCTCTTGTTATTTCTTTTATTATTACTATTATTAATAATTTTTTTGATAGTTGGTTAGCTGTGGTGATTTTGTGTTTAGGATTTGTAGGCTTAATATATGCATTTTTGTGTTTTCATTTGCAAGTCTTGGAAAATAAAATTTTTTTCATAAAGTGCTATTGCATGATTTTGAGTCTACCTTGGATTCACACCCAAAATTGTATGCTTTAAAAAATTTTAATGCATTATATTTTGTGTGTGGTTTCTACTAATTGTAGGGTGTGACTTAGAAAATTGCCTATGTGAAATAAGTTTGCTGAAAAAAAAAAAAAAAAAACAAAACGCAAACGTGTACTGCACCTGTGTAACACAAATTCTTTGTATACACAGTTGATCCCAAGCCCGGATAAAAGAGAGGGTTGTGTTAGGTAGCTGACCGCTAACGTAAAACTTTGTTAGATCTTATAATCATGAATTCTTACCAATTCACCTAGATTAAGGTAACAGACTAGGTCAATATAAAAAGGAGAGGGTTAATAAGTTAGCACAAGAAATTAAGATAAGATTAACAACTTGGAATATAGGGACTCTTAGGGGAAAAAGTATGGAAATAGTGGAAATAATGTTTAGAAGGAAAATTAACTTATTCTACCTTCAAGAGATGAAATGGGTAGGAGAGAAAGCTAGAGAAATTGAAAAATCAGGATTTAAATTTTGGTACAGTTGTAAAGAGAAACATAAAAACAGAGTTTGTATTATTGTAGATAGAGACCTAAAAGATAATATAGTAGATGTTAAAAGAAGAGGGGATAGGATCATTAAAATCAAGATAGTTTTAGGCCTATTAGTGCGCGTATGCTCCCCAAATAGGTTCAGTAAAAAATCTAAAAAGACACTTTTGGGAAGACATGGATGGTATTTTACAAGGGATACCAATGTTTGAAAAGACATTCATAGGAGCTAATTTGAATGGTCACATTGGCAAGGATAATATAGGATATAAGAAGATACATGGAGGCCATGGATATGGAGATAAAAATGAGGCCAGTGATACAATCTTAGATTTTGTCATGTCTTACGATTTGGTTATACTAAATACTTGCTTTATAAGAAGATAAGAACACTTAATAACTTTTAAGAGTGGGTACAATAAAAGCCGAATAGATTTCTTCTTAACTAAGAATGGGGACCGTCTATCTTGTAAGGATTGTAAAGTTATTCCAGGTGAAAGTTTGGCTACACAACATAGAGTCTTAGTATTAGATATACATATTAAAAAATGGAAGAGGAGGAGTAGCATAAATCAACACGCGAGGACTAGAAGGTGGAACTTGAAGAGAGATAATGTAGTAAATTCAAAGATAAAATGAACAAAGAGTGTGATTGGATAGTAGGGGATAAGGTTGATGCAAATACTATTTGGAATAAAATGGCAAATTCTATTGTAAGGATAACAAAAGAGGTTTTAGATGAGTCCAAAGGAAGATATTTGGGTAGTGGAGAGTCCCCTTTAGCAGCTCTGCATCAATTAGAAATGATAAATGTCTCCTTGCATGGTGACGTTGAGGGAGGAGGTCTGTATGGAGCATCCACCTGGGTTTGTTGCTCAGGGGGAGTTAGGGTTAGTGTGTCAGCTCAAAAAGGCTCTATATGGTTTAAAGTAGTCTCCCAGAGCATGGTTTGGTAGTTTCAGTGTTGTAGTACTTGAGTTTGGTATTTTACGGTGTGTTGTGGATCATTCTATGTTTTATCCTCATACTTCATCGGATAGGATTCTTCTTGTTGTTTATGTGGATGATATTGTTATTACAGGTGATGATGATAAAGGTATTTAAAGTCTCAAACTTTTTCCACAAACTAAGTTTCAGACCAAAGATTTGGGACCATTGAAATACTTATTGGGTATAGAAGTATCTAGATCTCATATTGGAACTGATTTGTCATAGAGGAAGTATATTTTTGATCTGTTGGATGAAAATAGATTGTTGGGATCTAAATCGGTTGACACCCATGGATCATAACAACAAGTTAGTACCTGATGTGGGTGATTTGCTACCTAATCCTAGACAACACCGGAGACTTGTAGGAAAGTTGAATTACTTTTGCAACAAGTGTTGTGAGTCAATTTCTATATTCTCCAAGGAAAGTCATTGGGATGTAGTAATTCACATCTTGAGATATGTCAAAGGTGCACTCGGGAGAGGTCTTTTATATTGTAATTAGGGTCACACTTATATACATGGATATACAGATGCAGATTGGGATGGATCTCCTTCCGACCAGAGATCCACAACCGGGTACTATATCTTGGTTGGTGGTAATTTGGTTTCTTGGAAGAGTAAGAAACAAATTATGGTGGCAAGGTCAAGTGCTGAATTAGAATATAGAGCTATGACTCACACTGCTTGAGAACGATTCTAGCTGAAAAACATGTTGGAAGAATTGGGTATTTCTCAGCCTATGAAGTTGATGTGTGACAATCAAGTTGCTCTTCATATTGCCTCCAACCCGGTCTTTCATGAGCGGACAAAGCACATTTAAGTTGATTGCCACTTTGTTTAGAAGAAACTTGTGTAGAAGCTCATTACTACCGCTTATGTGAAGTCGGATATGCAGCTTGCTGATTTGTTTACCAAAGCATTGTGGGGTGCTTGTTGTAAAATTCATTTGTAACAATGTGGGAGCATATGACATTTATGCTCCAGCTTGGGAGGGAGCCTTAGAGGTTATTTATGTCGTTTATTATTATTATTATTATTATTATTATTATTATTATTAAGTGTGTTAGTATGTTAATTAGCGAGAGTTAGTAATGGTATTATTGTCATTAGAATGTATATAATATTTATTATAATTACAGGGAGAGACCTATCTTCAAGTTAGGTCATTCATTTTAATCAAATCTTAAAATCTAGCAAACTCAATTTGCTCAAATACTTGCTTTTTTTCTATTAACATCTCCAAACACCTTTATTCTTCCTTTAACACCTATTTAATTCCTCTTAGCTTCTTCGTAAACCTAAAACCTTCTTGAACAACAACATCACAATTACTCCCAAGTCTCCTCCGCTAAATTATAAAAACCATGACAATTCATCAATGTATTCTCAAAAAAAAAAAAAAGTAGGGCTCCATCTAACCTTTCTAGTCTCCAACCCAACAAGAAAATGATCAAAAATATGTCTAGCTAGAATCTCGAGTAAGATGAGGAAACTGATCCTCCCATTCATCAGCCAAAAAAGAAAGTGATCTAACTAACTAGCTACCGCTCTTTTCCCCCAGCTGATCAAGTAAACAAAGAATTCTGCAACGTGTCTCTCTTAGACCACACCGGCACACTCCATAACGAAGCTGTAAAAAAACTGCATGCTAGATGAGAACTCCCACTACCTCTTTTTCCATTGCGAATATTACCATATTAAAGTCACTCCCAGTCACCATTCTAGGATAGCAGAATCCATACACAACACCAATTTCTCCCAAAACTGGGATCTAATTGTAGGTCTGGAAGGACCATAAGCCGAAGTAAACCACCACTGTCCCCTTTCCCCCACCCCCAACAACATTGGGAAGGGAAAAAAGCCCCTAATACAGTCCACCCTATTTGCCACTCATTCCAAAATGACCAAAATATGTCCAGATGCCCCTTCTTTTTTTGTGATAAGAAAAGAATAAATTTTATTAAAGAGAAGAGTAAGTACAAAAAAGGAGCATAAGAAATCTTCATCATAAAAACATAAGAGCAAACATCTGGACACACCGAATTCTCTCCAAAAGTTCCAAATAATTTATTCCACACCCTCCATGGAAGGAACAATGAAGAAACAATTGAGAGACAGATTCTGAAATATTGAAACATAAAGAACAAAATTCTGGAGTTAAAGCCTTGAAATGCTTAGAGTAGCCCAATCTTTATCTCCGTATGGCCAGATTTCTCTAATAATAACACCATCAACACATTCTGACCTTGTTTCCTGTAAAAGTAAAATATAAATCTCATAAGAGCCTTCAGACACCAATTCCTGGACCAAACCCCCCTTTTTCTACAATCTCATAGCCCTCTAACATTAGAACTCATTAACCTCATATTTTAACAATCATACCCCATTTACTGATTTCTTCCCTTCAACACCCCTCCCCAAGGAGCCCACCAATAGTTTATTGAGAATGCTTAATTTTTCAACATTTCCTGGACTCTTTTTCTTTCTGTCATGGGTTTTAGGTGAAACAGTAATTTTAACCTCCTTCCCTAAAGTGCTCACGATTTGGATCTCGATTGTTTTTTCACCCCCTAAAGGACAAAATGGCAATTTCCTTTCCCCATAGCTCCCTGCTGCTGGCAGAAAGAAATATATGATAAATTAGGCACACTACCTAGAATGGGAAGAATGCCTTTCAAAGGCTTAGAAACCCTTTTTGACATGTCCTCAAGGAGATGACTTGAGATTTACCCAAGACACTCAGGACTAACCTCAAGACAGCATAAGAAGAATCTGAATTAATAGGAATAATTGCCAAACTTCCTCAACTACAACAGTTTTAAGATCTGCAGCTTCATTCAAATGGAAAACGCTAGTATGTACATTCTCAGATTTCCTCAGAGAGTCCAATGTCACCCAGTCTCCATCTATCTCCCTCCACCCCCCTCCCCTGCGCTTATTCAATAAATAATTCACATTCCACCAATTTTAGACTCTCATATTATCATACTTATCTTACTCACCTTATTCCTGGGATGAAGGAGAATTAAGCTCATCATCTGTGAACACCACCTCCTTTCCTTTTACGACTATCACATCCTTTACTTTTCCCTTGTATTGTGTAGTTTCATCATCCTTGATTGTTATATTAGCCTGAGCCGAAGGTTCAAAGCTGCCCCTATCATTATCTGAAACTTCCTATGCGCACCCCCTTGACGCGAAAGTATTATCAGCAATTCATCAGTGGATCAGACAGAACACTTCGGCAACTATGGTTAAATATAGTGCTAACCATGGCTGAACTATCATGTGAAGAAGCCTGAGAAGAATATTAAGAGCCATCCTTGGTGATCCTTTGGATTCTAGCATATGCTTGATTCTTAGATGATATGGATTCACAGGCAATAATCTAATTGCAGATGGGTTGAAGCTCTGGACTCAACCCAACCAAAAACTTGGTAGTTAAGAACTCTGCCCTTGCCACTTAATCATCTCAATGTCATAACTAATTGGTTAGGTAGATGTTGAGTTCCTCCCACATATCCTTCAGAGTGCTATAATACTCACTAATGTACCCACCTTCTTGGCCATATTTGAAAACCTTCTCATGTAGGTCAAAACTACGAGTTTGGTTTTTATCTCGTAGAAGGTTTAGATCATCTCATTTCAGCCTTGGATGTTCTATAAAACATCATATTTGCAGCAATTCATGGATCCATGCTATTTCACCACCACACAAGCAGTATGCCATTCTTTTTCATCCAATCTGGAGATGGAGGAGAATGCAGCAAATATTTGGACTTCTCTTTTGTGTTAAATGTACATACGCTCACTGCCTGAGACCACAAAAGGTAGTTGGAGGATCCAACCAATTTGATGGCTTTGATCTGTACATTAATGGTATCAGTTGAAGCTCTCTCTGTAGATACTGTCAAATCCACCCACAATATGCTACAATAAAATGCACACCAGTGTTGGGAATGAACAACACAGCAACACTGCAAAATCAGGCAGCTCACACAAGCACAGATAGAACTTCAAAACTTCAAAGAGGGTTGCTCTGACCATGGAACTAAGATATAGTATGCTATGAGGAAGTACTTGACCATATGGAAGTAGGCAGACCATAACAAGCATCGTTGGCACTTGATAAACAACCTGGCAGCACAACAGCTACAGGTATGATGGCTGGCAGCAACTAGAAGCGATAGCCAGCAAGAACAGAGAAAAAAGTCATTGAGAACCAGTCAAAACCACCAGCAACTGATACAAGATTGCAGCAATCAATCATGAACAAACAGCATCATCAGGCCACAGAAGAAGTACATTAATGCAGTGGAACAGAAGAAACCTGAGCAAGAAACAGACTTATTATGTATACAAGTGACTGGATTGTGTTAGCAATGAGGAGGCATCAGATGATGAGCAGCCACCTACTGTACTAGTTTTGCACTATTCTTCGCCAGGGTGCAAGGAAACCTGACCCGAGGCCGTCTTTTAAGCTGAACAAGTTCTAGTGTGCTACCAGGAAGTTTAGTAATCTGTGCATGCTCTTGCGTTCACCAAGGGCGAAATTAATTTGATCTCAAATCATATTTCTTGCTAGTTAGGTTTACAGCCCTTTGGGACCCACATGATACTGGTATCTGATCACTGCATAGGATTTGTGGGGATCCTATGTGGAGGAATGTAATGTTGAGAGAAGTTATCTTCCAATTACATTGTTATGGTTGTGACTTGCATATTTATTATATGGAGATCATGGCAGTTCTAGTGTTGTTTAATTTATGATGGTCATGAAACTACAGTGAACATCAAGGTTGGGTCCTCCTGTTATGAGTTACCCTCTCAACCATTACCACAGAAGCCAAGACCCCTTGAGAATGTTGAGTTTGTGTTCCTTTTACAAAGCCCTCCAGTTAACCAGCATTATTGGCTGAACTTCTCAAAGGTGGGAGAGAATGATGGCGGATGGAATAGCCTAGTCTAGAAGCCCCTTCATTTACACAAACATCTTAATTATAGTTTATTTGATTTATTTTTGTTTCATTTTATTTATTTTAGGCAAGTATGCCTTCTTAAATTTAGGAATGTATTTGCCATATTTGTAAGAGTTGTAAACACATAGGGTTTGGTTTTTTTAATTGAAATTGTTGAATTTGAGTTTGGGTTTTACCCATTTGTCCATGTATGTGCCTGCACCACTGGGCTATGTATTCGTTTTGGGATCTTATGTGATTTCATGGTTGTAAAAAACAGCCCATTGTGACATTCTCTATAGCAGAAACCAAGTATGTTGCTGCAACATCATGTGATTGTCAAGCAGTTTGGCTTCGAAACATTTTGGAAGAATTGAACTTTCAACAAGCCTATCCAACAAGAATTTTTTTGTGACAATACTGCAGCTGTAGCACATGATATCTTGCTGTATGTCTAAGCAGCAAGCACTGAAGAGTTAATGACTTCCTATGTGATCTGCTAAAGGACGTCATTGAACTTGAGCATCACAAAAGTGCTGAAGCCACTGCAGGCAGATGCATTCACTGAGTTGCGGAAGAGTATGTAGTCTAGAGAGTTGAACAAAAGGGAGAGATTTAAAAGATAAATTAAACTAGAAGTATGTAATTGAGTTCATTTAAGTACTAAATTAAACTAGAAGTAGGTAATTGAGTTCATTTAAGTACCTAGAAGTTTAATCCTATTAGGAATAGAAAAGTTGTAAAGGTCAACCTTACTGGTATATAACTACATGTATGGGATTGGTTTTTATGAAGTAATTTCAATTCTTTGCTCTAGATTTTGTTGTGATGTATTTATTGCTCTAATGCTAAGGCCTTAGGAAACTGAAGCTTCTTAGGATCTTATTCTTTTAAGTGAATTTTTCATTTCACCAATTTACCATCTATTTCTTCGTTTTCTTCTCTCTGTCTTTGTCTCTGTGTCCGAGCATGTTTATGTGACTTCTCAGATGGCTTAATCATTTAAGATTCCTTATGTCACTTCAGGATATTTGACCCAATTTTCTTGGATATTGTTTTTTTTTTCCTAAATGTATTCTGATTCTTGAATCTCTTATCCCTCTCCTAACTACAATGTCATATCAACACAAATGATGTTTTTTAGTAGCTGTTAAGCTATCACTTAAGCTGTTAGGAAGTGAGTAACAATGTCCATCAAATTAACACCATATTCCTGTACATGTGTCTTTGTGGAGAAGTGAACTATTGAAGAGCCAGTCAATCTAAAAGCTTAAGCAGGTCAATAAGTTCCCTAATTTAATTTTTATCCTTTTAGAGGCACATGAGATTATTTGACGTTGGAACTGTGGAGAAAACTGAATCCCACTACTTAGCTTATGCTAAAATTTGTTTGTAAAAATGGAGACGACCAAGATTCAACCTTAGGACCTTTAAGGTCAATAAACCCATGATACCATATAGAGGAATTACTCAACCTAAAAGCTTTGGCTGCTAGGTGAGAGCCCAAGAATAGATTTTATTGTCTAACATGAACAGACCAACTATGATTGTCTTTAGGAATATTTACAAGTGATTATAATGCTATGCTCTCAAGCAATTTTGAGCCTAGCAAGTGACGAGGTTGGATAGCAGTGGGGAAGGCGTGTGTTTATATTGGATTTTATTGGGGGACATTACAGAAATGAGTTTGCATTGATATGTAAATTATAGCTTTAAGCTCAATAAAACTCGCCAGTACTGCAAGTATATTTTATCAAGCAAAGGTGTTAATGGAAACTAGTTTAAAACCATCAAATAGCCAGGAAGTATGCAGCCAGACTAAACTAGAACTTTATACCTTGTAATATTTGGTGTTTTAAAGTTTGCAAGGCTCTATTTTTGCAAGAAAATGTCCAAAGTAAACATTGATATTACAGTTAAGGGTGGGATGTTAGTCAGGGGTGTAGTATCCTCTTCATTATTCTCTTATTTACCATAAATAGAGGCCTGAAGGTGAAGATTGATTTTGAAATGTGGTGCTTTTTGTTTTTTATTCCTATGTTTCATTGGTGTTGATTGCTTGTGAAAACTTTCGACTAATGAAATGATACTCTCTTATGTTATACGTGATTTCTCCTATCTTAGAAGTTTGAACTTTGAAGTCTTCATTTTCAGCAGCAGTGCCTCTCATGTGTCATTTTTGCAGATGAGATTTCTGATAGTAACGCATCACTTCTTTTCGAACTGTTATTTATCTATGTTTTGCGTTTTACAGCTTCTCTTAATGCCAATTCTGGATGGGAAAGCAATTTTGTACTCATTTGTGTCTGCTCCCGAGGTAAGAATTGGTGTGGCATTTGGGAGTGGTGGAAGCCAGACACTTCCTGCAACAGAACTGCCAGGTGTTTCTTCTTGGCTGGTGCGTTTGCAAGCTGATCATATTTGAAAGTTGTAAAAAACACATAAAAATTTAATAAAGATGGGTTTTGTTTTTGTAGCAATGCAAGACATTTAATAATTGTTCATCTTGATGGAACTTATTTCCTTTATTTTCATGGAAGGATATCTTTTGAAAATGTGGAAAAACAAGGCTGATTGAGGAATCTTTATTCATTTCATACTATGCTCTACACCCATAGTTATGCATGCCTGTTTGCTGATGTGCTCATTTTCCTTATCTTACTTCCTGCAAAAGAAACAAGTTTTCAGTTGTCTTGTTGCACATTTAGACCCTCATCAATATTTTATTAGCTTGTGAAAGCCAATACTTTATATTGATAATATCTTCTTTTTATTCACACAGGTTAAACTTTTCACTGAAACCTTAGTTAAGACAATGGTGGAACCTCGCCGCCGTTGCTATTCTTTGCCATCTGTGGAGTTAAGAAAAAAGGCTGTTGGAGGTATTATTTATGTGACAGTTTTTTCAGCAAACAGACTTTCAAGGAGCAGCTTGAGAGGAAGCCCTCCTAGAAAGCAACAAAGTTATACTACAGATGGTTCTTCAGAACACCTTAATGGTAGAGATCTACAGACATTTGTGGAGGTTGAACTTGAAGAACTAACAAGGAGAACGGATGTCAAACCAGGATCAAGCCCCAGATGGGACTCGACATTTAATATGGTTTTACATGAAGATACAGGAACTCTTCGATTCCACCTTTATGAATGTACCCCAGGCAGTGTAAAGTATGACTACCTAGCAAGTTGTGAAATTAAGGTAACTTGATAGCCAATGCCATGGTTATGTATGTGTAACCATTTCTAGGTGGTGCAATTAAAATGCTTTTTATGTTTTATGTGTCAACTGTCACCACAAATTGTGGCAGATAAATTTATTCTTTTTTATGTTTGGCAGTCTGGATTAGAATGCGATTTGGCCAAAAATGTGCTAAGATGTGTCATCATAAATGATCAAAATAGTACAAGTTTAACTCCGGTGAAGCCCATCCTTTATATATCGTAATATAACTATTGCTTGCCATCACTTTTATCATTTTAATTCTGAAATTGTCAATTTTATTAGAAATGTATCACTTCATAAATTTCACATTCCGTGGGAATGTGGTGTCATCAAGTTCATGTAAAAAGCCAGATTAATGACACTTAAAAGACAATTTTTTTTTTTTTAGCAATGTGTCTCACAATTTACTTTTCTTAGTTCTTAATCTCGCTTTGCATCTGCTAATGTGAATTTGTATTCCTCCTGAGCAGATGAAATATGTAGCAGATGATTCCACAATGTTTTGGGCAATAGGACCTGAATCCAGTGTAATAGCCAAGCATGCAGAGTTTTGTGGAAAAGAAATTGAACTGGTTCTTCCATTTGAAGGACTTGGTTTAGGAGAGGTACAATCTTCACTGTTCCCTTACATATATGTGTGATAAGCTACCAACTTGACCCCAAAAGCATAAGCTGTTACGGAATGGACCAACAATGTGGGTCATTCGAACACCCTCCAATGCCTCTGAGCTACCACTTGAAAAAAAAAAAAAAGGGTGGTGGGGGGGGGCGCCTTAAAGCTACTAGCGAATGGACGTGCAATTTATATAATCCTAACAATTTATACTTGCATCAATGTATTTGCTTTATCTGATGCAACATAGCATGCCATTTCATGAAACTATTTCTTGATCATGGTTGTGAGCTTTGAGCCCTTATTTTTTTGCTTTAGTGATTGATAAATTCACTAGGAATATCCAAAACGAGATTCCTTGGTGATGAGCTCGCTAGGAATATCCAAAACGAGATTCCTTGGTGTATGTTGTTTGCAAAATATATCGTCTTGATTGATTAAAGTAGGACTAGATTAGAATCTAAGTTAGAACTTTTGAGAACCACGTTAGAGTTTAAAGGTTTTAGGATAAGTAGAAATAAGAAAAAATATATGAAGTGTAATTTCAATAATGCATATTGGAGATAAAGATTAAACTTGATAATCAAGGAATTAATTGCACCAATAGATTTCAATATCTTGGATCCATTATGCAAGCAGAAGGAGAAGTCGAAGAGGATGTAATACATAGAGTTAAAGGATGGATAAAATAGAAGAGTGCTTTAGGCGTGTTGTGTATTGTAAAATACCCTTAAAATTAAAAGAAAAAGTTCTATAAGATGACTACAAGGCCAGCCATGCTTTATAAATTAGGATATTGGCCAACTAAGAAACAACATATACAAAAATTTAAAGTTGCCAAAATGCGAATGTTAAGGTGGATGAGTGGTATAATATTAAAAGATAAATTAAGAAATGAACATACACGTAATAAACTAGGTATAGGCAGTGGTTGAAGACGTGATAGGGAGGGGCAGCTTAGATGATTATGGCATTTGAAACGCAAGCCGAGCAGTGCACATGTAAGGAGGAGTGAGGTGGTTATTGTTTCTAATAGTAAAAAAGGTAGGGTTGGACCTAAAATAACCTACATTGAGGTAGTGAGGAAGGCCTTAATTGCTCTTAAGCTAGCAGAGGACAATGCCTTTGATTGGGTGAATTGGCAAAAAAGGATTCATGTAGCCGACCCCTCCTATTGGGACTTAAGACTCGTTGTTGTTTTTTGCTATTGGTTGTGAGCTCAAGTTGATCTAGGATGTTTTGGTTTTGGCCCATTATAAAAATTAAAAGAAAAAAAAAACATTCTATTTGTTGGGAAAATAGCCAAAGATATCTGCAACTGAAAAAAAAAAAACTGAAATTGAGAAATCAATAGCTGATGAGGCTCAAGTGTCCTAAATGTACCATCTTGAAGGAAAGCATTCATTATACTTCTGCATCACAGTAGCACAGATTTGATTGGTCTTGACTTTGAACAGTGTCATCAAGAAGAGATATAGATCATTTTTCAGAATTGCTTACTAATAACAAAGATGAAGAATTCTCTTTTCTTGGTTTTCTCAATCTGAAAAAATCATGCATACTCAATGAGGTTCAAGTGTTTATCTTCACATTTTTTCTAGAACAGATAGCAGTTCCATGATAGTTTCATGTATTTTGCATTACTAGAAGGTGCACCTTCAATATTAATTTTTTATTTTATTTCAAATAAATTTTGCAGTTGAAAGTGAAACTTGTGTTGAAAGAATGGCAGTTCTCCGATGGTTCACATAGCTTGAACAACTCTCATTTGCGCTCACGGAATCCACTCAATGGATCATCAAACATTGTGGCAAAAACCGGAAGGAGGATTAACGTAATCATTGTAGAAGGCAAGGATCTTATCCCAAGAGAAAAGGCAGGAAAGTGCAACCACTATGTCAAACTACAGTATGGGAAGGTAGGTCCTTTTTCTTTCACGATACAAAAATTGTATTACTTTTCAGCTTCCAGTTGCAACCTTTTCTGGACAAAATATTTATTCTGAATTCACCCAGTGATACATTTAACTTTTGGTTTTCAGTATTAAAAAACTTTGTTACTTGTTCATTGGGTTAAGTTTCTGCATTATCCTGATAATGCTGATATTTTATTTTCAGACTCTTCAGAGAACGAGGACTGTCTCTAATGCTTCAAATCCTTTCTGGAATCAGAAGTTTGAATTTGATGAGGTAGGGGGTGGTGAATATCTAAAGATAAAATGCTATAGTGAAGAGACTTTTGGAGATGACAATGCTGGCTCTGCTAGAGTAAATCTGGAAGGACTGGTTGAAGGGTTAGCAAGGGATGTTTGCGTCCCCCTTGAAAAAGTGAATACTGGAGAACTGAGGCTGCAAATAGAGGCAGTGAAAATTGACGACCATGATGTATCAAGGGTATGTTTTCGATTCCTGATCAGAAAGTCTACAACAGAGAACTAATAAAAGAAAGCACAAAATTAAGTCCCAGCCTATAATTTTGAAGCATTAAGTTTGTGGTCTGTGCTTTTGTATGCATACATATCCACGCCCTTGCTGTGACATTTTAGGCCCAGCCTTCCAATGTAGAATGGATTTAGGTTTTAGCCTAGCTGAGCTTGGTCTTGAAGGCAAATGGTATCATAACTAAAACAAACCCTCTTTTTTGATGGCCCCTTCTAAACTTGAAAGAACCTGGTCTGAGCTTCATTTTGAGCGTTCAATCTTTGAATGGAACTGGACGAGGCCTGCATTAAATAGGGGTTGGCAAGGAAAACCAAAAGGCCCATCTGAACTGTAAAATTAAACCAAACTGAACTGAATCAAAAAATTGGTTAACCATTTGTTTGATTCAATTTTTAATTTTTTGTTTTTTTCATTATCAGTTTGGTTTCAACAATCTCAATAACCACGGTTAAGCAAACCAAAACAATTTCTTATAAATATTTTAAATATTTATTCTATAAATACAGATTATATATATGTATATATATATCGATTTTTTTTGAAATATTTACATTTAATTCTTTTTTTTTTGGGCATGAAAAATGTAATTTTTGAGCTAATTGATTCAGTTTGGTTCAATCTTTTTGCTGAACTGAAAATTCGGTTTGATTAGCATTAGTTAACGGAACCATGCCCGCCCTACTATTGAGTACCCTGGCAAGCGACCCTATTTGCAAACCAAATACCTCCTAATTGTTTGCTTGTGATTGTTGATGATGATCTTGTTCAATAGCATAACCTTAAAATTTCACAGTTTCCAAATTTTGGTGGTTCTGCAGGGTTCAGCTGCAGGCTCAGGTAATGGTTGGATTGAACTTGTTCTCATTGAGGCAAGAGACCTTATTGCTGCTGATCTCAGGGGAACTAGTGATCCATATGTGAGGGTACAATATGGAAATTTGAAAAGAAGAACAAAGGTTAGATACATTGCGTTTAATGTAACATGTTAATTGCTCTGACCTAGAGTATTCTTTTTTGTAGTTTCATGGTTCTTTTCAGCATGCCATGGTCAAATTTATTCTATAGTTTAGTAATTGGTACTGTTAAAACGTGTTGAGATTATATATGCCATCTTAATCATTAGTTTATTACCAATTGTTCTTTGATTTATTGGAAACAAATTGGGTATCAGGCTCTTGCCGTGCACAAGCAGTCATATTTGGCACATTGTATAACGTTGTAGAACCACTATGGAATTGGTTGCACTTTGTCGATTTTCAGTGCCAAATGTCACCACTTGAATGATGTTGAACCATTAGATTTGAGTAATATTTTTGTTTTTGCCCTTCCTGATATGGCATTGTGTGCATACAGCATACCAATGGTAGGACTGGCTTCTTACCTTCCATTATATGCACGACATGCGGGAAATATAACCAATATTATCGTAGGGCCCATTAGTTGCTATTGACTATCGATATTATGCCCACAGTTAACCTGAAAGTAAATATTTTTAACAAATGTAAGCAAATTATATGTTCCATTTTCTTTTGCTATGTTATTTACTAATCTAATTATTTTATTTCTGTGTTTTAACCTTCATCCTAGGTAATGTATAAAACACTGAATCCACAGTGGAATCAGACCTTAGAGTTCCCTGATGATGGCAGTCCCTTGTTGCTGCACGTGAAAGACCACAATGCTGTATTACCCACTTCAAGCATTGGTGATTGTGTTGTAGAATATCAGAGATTGCCCCCAAACCATATGTCCGACAAGTGGATACCCCTACAAGGTGTGAAAAGGGGGGAGATTCATATTCAAGTTACGAGAAAAGTTCCAGAAACACTGAAGAGATCTAGTTTGGATTCAGAATCATCGTTAACTAAGGCACGTCAGATTTCCAGCCAGGTGAGAGAGTCTTGTCTGTTTTGGAAATTTATCTCCCGTCTTGCTTGTGACATAACTCTTAAGGCATCCCAAAATATTTTTCTTTTTCATTCTCTCTGACATGCCTTTATTTTTATAAAGATCAGTGATTAGAAAAGCTCTAAAAGTTAAGTGCAGATTTAAAAAAAAAAAAAGCACTTGAAGACCTGACGAGATGACTAGTCTTATCTTTTCCCTTCTGACATTTCTTTGAACTAATGCTCTTTATGAGTTTGACTCTTTTTTCTTGTTAGAATACCACTTTACCTAAAAGTTTAAGCTATTAGGATGTGGGTCAACAATGCATATCAGACCTTAACACTCCCCCCGCACGTACAGCCCAACAGCACATGGAGAGATTAACAAACAATAAAAAAAACATTCTAGGGAATACAATAAAATTTTTGAACACTACATAATAAATGCAGGCAACGAGACTAGAACCTACAACCTCTTGGTAACGAGCTCTGATACCATATTAGAATACTACTTTACCTAAATGCTTAAGATGTTAGGTTTTGGGACAACAATGTGCATCAAGTTTAAACATTTCTCTTGATTTTCCTTCCCTAGAAGTCACTGAATGATCCCAAAACTCATTCTAACCAACCTCATCTCCGCAATATCACCGAGTCATACACTATTTTTGCCCCAAGTAATCTTTTATTTGTACCATATTGCTTGTCTAAGAAAAGGGAATGTATATGTTTTTTCCTCTTCACAATCTATCAATGAACTGCTGATTTTTTTGCATTGGAGCATCTTAAATTCTTTATCATGTCTGACACATCTTGTTCAAAATGACTTTATTAGATGAAACAAATGATGATCAAATTTCAATCTTTAATTGAGGATAGCAACGTTGAAGAACTCTCGACAACCTTAAGTGAGCTGGAAAGCCTCGAGGATATACAAGATGAGTACATTGTACAGCTTGAGACTGAGCAAATGCTCTTAGTTAACAAGATAAATGAGCTTGGTCAGGAAATCTTTAACTCGTCACCTTCATCAAAGAGAAGATGTTCGAGCAGCCTTTCACAATGAGTGTAGACTCACTTTGTTTTTTTTAGCACTTGATATAGTTTACTTGCACGAACCGTTATTAAGGACAAATCCGGTTTCGCTATTATTTAGACAAGATTTGCTACTAATTACGACAAATTTGGTTCTCCAATCATTAAGTTGTCATATTGTATCATTTAATCATTTTGTCCAAGTGTATATGGGTTTTCTGTTGTATTCTTTTCTTATTGGGCTTATATTGATTACTATTATTTTGATTTAGAAAAATTGAGATTAATTTTGATTAAAAGAGAATGTTGTTTTGCTCAATATATAGAGTTGTGGTCATGAAGGTTTATTGAGTTATAGGCATCTTCCTTTTTATTTTTTCTTTCTTTCTTTATTTATTTATTATTTTGTTATTTTGTTATTTTTTATTTTGTATGTGTGGGTGCGGGGTTGTGGATACAGAAGTTATGATGGTTTGGGGCTCTAATTGGGTTATACATCTAACTCTGCAAAGGCTAGATGCTCTCTCCTTTCTTATATGTATTTCAAAAGAGGGTCCCCCTATTGAAAAGCCACGCACATAAAGAAGGAAATGAAGCCCTAATTCATGTTTCTAGTTCTAGCAAACAGATCTCACTGCACTATTCTATGCATCAATGGCTTGGATAGATAACGGATAAACTTGATTTAAATAGTTATGATTGTAGATTCTAGAAATTATAGCATAATATTTAACATGTATTTAATCTATAGCTGTTGGAACTAGAAATTTAATTCATTTGAAAATATTTTTTTCTTGACTAGTGAAAAATTAAAACTCAGTTTTTAACCTCAACTAGTTTGGCCGCTGACCACCCATAGCACAACTTGTTTGTCTTGGATGACATAGGGTATTGCAACATGTTCTAGAATCTAGTTGATGACACAACTAAAAATAGATATTTTCTATTTTCTATTCACAACACCCCATATCCGTTATTTTCTATCAATCTCTAATTTTGATCTTTCTTCCCAATATGATATTATTGTGCAAATATAAGCCAAAATTTTGTTATGGTTCAATTTTGGCCAGTAATAAATACTCCGGCTTTGCAATATTGATCACAATTGTATATATATCATTACTATGAAAGTTCCCAAGGATTTCATTAGAGGAGCGTTTCGAATAAAAATTGTTTGTTCTTGTATATCTCTATTAGCTTTTCAAATTAATCTTGTATATGCATATAATTCAAAAGAATATGTGAGTAATTCAAACACAACATTTCTCTCTTTTATCAACTGCCCTACTGATTGATATGTTAGATAATGGATAAACTTGATTTAAATTGTTATGATTCTAGATTCTAGAGAAGAGGCATTTTAGGGTCATAATTCCCTAAAGTGGAATCTATGTTTTTATAGACAAGGTAGGTTAGGGTTACTATCCCCTAAGATTGAGCCTTTACTATGTGAAAGGAGGTATTTTAGGGTCATAATTACCTGAGGCCGAATCTTTGTTTTTCTAAATGAGTTAAGTCAAGGTTACTATCCTTGAGACCAAGTCTTTGATATGTTAGAGAAGGTGTTTTAGGGTCATAATTCCTTGAAGCTGAATCTTGTTTTTTTAGACAAGGTAGGTCAAGGTTATTATCCCTTAAGACTGAGTTTTTGTTGTGTGAGATGAGGTATTTCAATGTCACAACTCCTTAAGGCTGAATCCTTATTTTTCTAGATGAGGTAGGTTAGGGTTACTATTCCTTGAAATCAAGTCTTTATTGTGTTAGAAGAGGTATTTCAGGAATGCAATTCACTGAGACTGAATCTTTATTTTTTTAGACGAAATAGGTGAGGGTTACTAGCCCCAGAGACCAAGTATTTGTTGTGTTAAAGGAGATATTTCAGGATCACAATTCCTTGAGACCGAATCTTTGTTATTCTAAATGAGGTAGGTCAAGATTACTATCCCATGAGATCAAGTTTTTGTGGTATGAGAGAAGGTATTTTAGGGTTACAATTCCTTAAGGCCAAGTCGATGTTTTTCTAAACAAGGTACGTGAGGGTTACTAGCCCCAAAGATTAACTCTTTGTTGTGTAAGAGGAGGCATTTCGGGGTCACAATTCCCTCAAGTTGAATCTTTGTTTTTCTAGATGACGTAGGTTAGGGTTACTATCCCCTGAGATTGAATTTTGGCTATGTGAGAGGATGTATTTCAATGTCACAATTCCTTGGGGCCAAATCATTGTTTTTCTAGACAAGGTAGGCTAGGGTTGCAATCCCTCGAGACAAGTCTTTGTTGTGTGAGAAGAGGTATTTCAAGGTCACAATTACTTGAGGCTGAGTATGTTTTTCTAGATAAGGTAAATCAAGGTTGCTATCCCCTAAAACCGAGGCCGAGCTTTGGTACATGAGCGCTTTGTTGACCTTTAGTTGATTGTTTCTTCCCCTTTATTTCATTTTCTCTCTGCCAAAATGGACATTTCTTTCTTTGCCCAACACTTTTTTTCCTAAGCAGGGTCATTGTCAATGCTTTTTTTCCTAAGCAGGCTTTCCACTTAGGAGCTAGGGGGTCGAAACCCTGATGTGCTCTTAGTTCTTTCTATTTTGGCTTTTCTACTTTGTTTTTGGAATTTTTTACTATAATAAGTGATTTGGAAAGCCTAAAATAGTAAGGTGGGGTTCAACAATGATTTTAACCTTGTGCATGCAAATCAAATGCGGGGCGAGGGGGGTGGAATCATTACCAAAATAAAGAAAGTCACAAATACTTACGCCATCATTTGTGAATTGAACCAAAGGGGAGGGAACATGGCACGATGAGTCCAAAATGAGTTGTTGCAAGTTATATCTCTATGTAGAATCGTTGTAGGGTGGTAGGACATCAAACCACAAAATGGGAACATCGAACAGTAAGTCCAAAAAGAGTTGTTGCCAATTACACCACTAGATAAGATCGCTACAGGGTGACCAAAAGGACTTTTGAGGCAGATCGTAGGATGGGAACATTGCGCTGTAAGTCCAAAAGGAATCATTGTGAGTCACATCACAAAATAGGATCATTGTAAAGGTGGCCAAAAAGTCCTTCGAATCAAGCTATGGTATGGGAACATCACATGATAAGTCTAAAATGTAACGATCCAAAAAAAAAAATATTATTGGAGATATATATATATATATATATATATATATATATGTGTGTGTGTGTGTGTGTGTGTGTGTTCTCAGGAAGTTTTGAAACTTCCTGAGAAAGCAAAGTTTACAGAGGATGCCCCCCTTCAATTTCGTTCCTCTCTCTCTCTCTCTCTCTCTCTCTCTCTCTCTCTCTCTCTCTCTCTCTCTCTCTCTCTCTCTCATCTCTCTCCTCCGCCTTCCCTCTCTCTCTCTATCTCTCCTCAATTTCCTTAGCCAAACGTGCGCCGTTCAAAAAATAGAAAATACTCTTGGGTTCCATTCTCCACCACCGACATTTTAATCGGAATGGATTTATCGTAGGAGGGTCATAGGCACCACTTCTAGGATAAGGTAAATCCACTCTCTCTCTCTCTCTCTCTCTCTCTCTCTCTCTTCAATTTCTCCCTAATCTTTAGCCAAACTGAAGATCAGAAACTACCACGATGATCTAGGAACGTTTCTCTATAAGTCTAGAGGAATAGATTTTTGGATTAGGCTTTCAAACCACCACTCCAAGGTTAGGGTAAGATTTAGGGAATTAAGAAAATTTGATGTTTTTTGGAGTTTAATCATTTATTTGGAATTTTTGGGTATGGGGAATGTTAAAATAGTATTTTACCTAGGATTGAGTTGATTAAATTAGGATTTATGAATTTAGGATTCGTGTGAGCGCTGCGAGCACAGTTTTGGGATCCCTGCAGGCGTAGCTTCGGGAAAATAGGTAAGGGGATTAAGTTAAGTCAGGTTTTTATTAAGTTTGAACCGATAAACTGCTTTATATATATATACTTGATCTCAAGGGTTATTTCAAAAATCGACTGTTCAAAGTGGACTTTATAAATTTAGGATATATGATATGCTATTTTTGGATAAAATGAACGATGGAAAATTGGGTTTTATCTTACAAACTTTATATTGTGTTTTCTTAGTAGTTTTAATGGCTATATTCAAATATTGAAATTGTGTGGTAGGTGAGCAATCAGTATGGGTTATGGTATAACTGAATTTGGGTATGGTTGTGAAAAATACTGAATTATTTGTGAAATATACTAGAATTGCCTTTGTAAAATACTAGATTTTATTTAACGGCTGCAGGTCAGGTTTTACTTGATAGCCAGGGGCTGGGTTATATTTAATGGCCGAGGGCCAAGTTTTATTTAACGATTGTGAGCCAAGTTTTGTTTAACGGCCAGGGGTTGGGTTTTATTAAAAGGTAGGCTGTAAATGAAATGGGATTTATACTATAGTTTTTATTACAAGAACCCTAAAGACCATTTGTATTGTGAGCACGGTACTGTTGCTGAGGAATTATTGAGACCATGTGCACCCAAACTATACTGAGAGGTGTAGGGTGGTCTCCGCTATTTAGCCTGCGTAAGGATGAAGTACCTTTCTTGGGGACCTAGGTTAGGAAGTGGTAAGGCTAGCGGACCTGTAACTTAGTTGTGGATATCTGCAGATGTACTTGCAGATGGTTACTTTGACTGTGTCTGGGCTGATCCCCCAGAGCATAAGTCCAACCTTCAGGCTACACAACCCGTACCATGGGGGAAGTAAATGGTGTTTAGTCCCAGGAAGTGTCTTTTATGCATATCTGTTAATTTATGTAAATGGTGTTATTATTTATTGAATTGGTTTATATTTAGGAAGCAAATGCATATTTTTCAACTGTAAAGGTGTGAGTATTTGTATATGAATTAAAATGCATGAATGTTTATAGCGAAGTAAACTCTCTGCCCAAGGGCTTACTGAGAAAGATGAGTACCCTAATAAGTATCAGTTGTAGCCATACCAGATTGCATGACGTATTAGAGCAGAGGGGAGCTATATGTATGGGCGTGTAATCTCCCTTATCCTCAGAAACTTTCGCTATTAAATAATTGTATGTGTGTGTGTGAGTGAGTATGGTCAGAGAATGATTTTATAACTATGGTTAATTAACAACTGATGATATTTTTTATACATTAAAACTCACGTTGGCCACACACTAATATTAACTTAATCTGCCTTACTGAGATGTGTCTCACACCAATATGCAAATAATTTTTCAGGACCATCTTAAGATCAAGCTTAGTGAACTCCAGGGTGGGGTGAAAGCTAGTTTAGTTTTTGTTAGTGTCTGTAAGAACTCTAATGTATTTAAGTTATGTTTGAAATCCCTAGATATGTAATATGGGCGTATGGACTGAGTTAGGTTTCTTTCTTTTGGCAAGGATATAATATGGACATTGAGAGACTTATATGCATGTTAGCAGTTTAGAACTTTGGTAATGTTTTGAGAGAATGTATCATTTATTTCCGCTGCCTTTATATGATAAATATGGTATCAAGTACACAGACGTCACTAAAGTAGCACCTCGGGCCCCACATGGCGGGTCGGGGCATTACTGGTTGTATTAGAGCCTAGGTTTGCTAGGTTTTGCAGACTTCGATGGTTAATAATTAACAGAGTATAGGTTGAGATAGGTTATTGATAGGAATGGGTAGATTAGGCGAGTTTTGGTCTGGAAGCTTAGAGATGGTGGTCCTTTGACGGTCTTCTGTGTTTTTCCTAGAATGACGATTTCAATAAAACCATGGTAAATCCATTGATGGTTTCGTTTCTAGGTTAAGAGGCTGGAACTTGGAAATTTAAGTGGGAACGTTAGGTCAGTTGAGTATATGCATAGTGTTGGTGTTATGGTTAGAGGTCGGTACCTTGTTGGTTTTGTAGCAGAATTGTGTAAATGATTCCTTTAACTGCAAACTCAAATGTTATATTATTTTGTCGTTCCATACTTGCATCAACCGTGATAAATGTGGAATTTCTAAATCGGTTTCTATCCTATCTTAAGGTTGGATTCCAAGGGAAAAGACATCATAGTTGGAGGGAATAATCACGTGGATACTTCTAGTGAGGATGATGTCGATGCCTCAGCAGTGCTACAAAGTATAGTGCGACAAGTTAGGAAGGAAACTTGGAGGGACTCTAGAGAGCAAGATCAACCACTGGTTAGTCGGGGCTGCACATTTCAATAGTTTACCCAGACAAATCCGTCGGCTTTTGTAGGAGGAGCGAACTCGGACGCAGTTGAGGATTGGGTTCAAGAAATAGAGGAACTGCTGGATGTGTTGGAGTGCACAGAGGAGCAGAAGGTGCGGTATGCCACTTTTAAATTAGTGGGGGAAGTGAAAAAGTTGGTGGAGTTCGGCAAAATTGGTGGAGGAACAGTGACCAGAACCTGCGGCTATTGCTTGGAGCCATTTTAGGGAGGTTTTCTTTGACAGGTACTTCCCTATTGCTACCCGAGAGGTTAAGGCAGAGGAGTTCCTGAATTTGACTCAGGGGAACTTAACCTGTGATACCCCATGGATCAAAGGCTTAAAAGATTAGATGTTATTACCCATATCAACAAGGTGCACCTTTCTTTTCGGGAGTCTTCCCATAAGAACTTCATAGTTAAGCGTGCTTGGCTTGGAACAATCTTGGGATGGGTGACCACCTGAGAAGTTTTCTTAAGAAGTGTGTGAGTGAGGGCAAAACACACTGAAAAGGACACGTGTTAATTTGTGGGGCTAGTCATTAGTCCAATAAGGCCTGCGCCCCCTGTTGTCTAGTCCAGGTGGAGGAGGAGAGACCCAGTGCTCCCTGGAAAACCCAGGTTAAGGCATTACGAATGGTATCAGAGCCAACACCTAGTCGGAAGTGTGATGAGATTCACATCGCCTAGGTTTGGAAATGTGGGTTCGCAACGAGGACGTTGCATTCTATAAGTGGGGGAGAATGTGATACCCTATGGATGAAAGGATTAAAAGACTAGATGTTACTACCCATATCAACAAGGTGCACCTTTCTTTTTAGGAGCCTTCTCATAAGAACTTCATAGTTAAGCATGCTTGGCTTGGAGCAATCTTGGGATGGGTAACCACCTAGGAAGTTTTTTCAAGAAGTGTGTGAGTGAAGACAAAACACACTGAAAAGGACACGTGTTTATCTATGGGGCCAGTCATTAGTCTGATGAGGCCCGCCCCCTGTTGTCTGGTCTAGGTGGAAAAGGAGAGACGCAGTGCTCCCTGGCAGACCTAGGTTGGGGTGTTACATAACCATATATCAATATGCGGCCAAGTTTATGGAGTTATCCTACTTCACTCCATATATGATCCTGGACGAGCCGAAGAAGGCCCGAAGGTTTGAGAAGGGTTTGAGGCAAGAAATACGCGAATAGGTGGTGGCGTTATTGACTTAGAGTTTTTATGAGTTGGTGGATAAGGCCATGGCAGTTGAGGCCAGCATTCAGGAATGTGAGAAACTAACAATAAACCAGAAGAAGAGGCCTTTGCCTTAGGGATTTCATACTAGTACTAGCTAAGGTACATGGAGGAGGCTTGGTAATTTCACGGGCCAACAGCAGGATATGGGATATCGAGCCCATCAATGGAGTCCACCACATTCTACCTGTCTCAGATGCCATTAGAGGCATTAGGGCGAGTGCAGGGGTGGACCAGTTGGCTGCTATCGGTGTGGTGGGGCCGGACATATAGTGTGAGACTGTTGCGTGACGTTGACTCACACTCCTCCACAACAATAGTATTGGGTACATAACCAAGCACCCGAGGTAGTCACTAGAGGGGCACCGCCCAGGCACGGGTGTACTTGCTTAGCCGGGAGATGCGGAGAACGCCGGTGATGTGGTGACAAGTACTGTTTCCATTTTTTCAAATAGTGTTGTAGTGTTATTTTATTCATGTGTGACACACTCTTTTGTATCTCGGGGATTGGTTAAATTGTATGAGATAGAGATTCAGTTGTTAGATGCCGAGTTAGGTGTGGTCACGCCAGCAGGGTCAGTGGTGGTGTGTAGTAAGGTGATCAGAGACTACCCAGTGGAGATTCAAGGGAGAATGCTGTCTGCTAGCTTAATTGTCTTTGACATGCATGGGTTCAACGTCATTTTGGGGATGGATTCGCTAGCATCCAGTTATGTGAGCATTGACTGCCACAGGAAGGAGGCAGTGTTCAGACCTCCTAGGGAGCAGGAGTTTAAATTCATCAGGTCGTGTGTGCACTCTACACCACAATCCTTTCGGTAATTCAGGAAAAGAGGTTACTTCTAGAAGGTGGCCAGGGATACCTTGCATTTGTAAAAGAAGCACCGAAGGAGGGACTTAAACTGGAGGATATCCCAGTGATAAGGGAGTTCTCGGATGTCTTTTTAGAGGACTTACTGGGATTGCCTTTTGATTGCAAAGTGGAGTTTGCCATTGAATTAAATCTAGGGACAAAATCCATTTCTAAGGCTCCATACAGAATGGCTTCGGTTGAATTAAAGGAGTTAAAGGATTAGTTGCAGGAACTTCTTGACAAGGGGTTTATCAAACCAAGTGTATTACACTGGGGAGCACCGGTGTTGTTTGTGAAGAAGAAGGATGGGTCAATGAGGATGTGCATTGACTACAGGGAAATTAATAAGATGACAGTGAAGAACAAGTACCCGTTACCCCGTATTGATGATATGTTTGACCAGCTAAAGGGGACGCGGGTTTTCTTTAAGATCGATCTGCGATCTGGGTATCATCAGGTGAGGGTTAGGGCTGAAAATGTTTTGAAGAAAGCATTCAAGACTCGGTATGACCATTATGAATTCCTGGTTTTGCCATTTGGATTGACAAATGCTCCTGCAATATTCATGGATCTGATGAACAGGGTCTTCCACCAGTATTTAGACCTGTTCATGGTAATGTTTATTGACGATATACTGGTGTATTCAAAGAGCCCATAGGAACATGAGGAACATCTAAGGATAGTACTTCAGGTGTTGAGAGAAGGAAATTTGTATGTTAAATTTAAAAAATGCGAGTTTTGGCTGGAACAAGTTGCACTTTTAGAACATCTAGTGTCCAGGGAGGAAATTTCAGTGGACCCAGGTAAAGTAAAGGCGATAGTGGATTGGGCGAGGCTGAAGAACGTGCACGAGATTAGAAGTTTCTTAGGTCTGGCAGGATACTATCGTCAGTTCATTAAGGGGTTTTTGAGGCTATCAAGTCCTCTAACGCAGCTTACGAGAAAGAAAAGGAAGTTTGAGTGGAAAATTGAATGCGAGCAGAGCTTCCAGGAGTTGAAGCAACGACTAGTCACTGCCCTAGTGTTGACCATTCCATTAGAAGAGTGTGGATTTGTGATCTACAGTGACGTATCTCAGAAAGGACTCGGGTGTGTCTTAATGCGGCACAGAAAGGTTATTACGTACGCTTCTCGCCAACTCAAGGAGTATGAGAAAAATTATCCTACACACGACTTGGAGTTGGCAGCGGTAGTTTTAAAAAGGGTTGTTTGCGAGTTTAACTTAAAATTGTTGGGTTAATGAAGGATTTTATTTGAAGTGATATTTAGAAAATTTCGAGGGCGGAATTTTTATAAGGAGGGGAGAACGTAATGACCCAAAAAAAAAAAAAAAATCTTATTGGAGACTAATTGGAATAAGATATATATATATATATATATGTAAGTAATTTAATATTTTAAAGTAATGATATTATAACTTAAACATATATATGTATATATGTTCTTAGGAAGTTTCAAAACTTCATGAGAAAGCAAAGGTAACAGAGGATGCTCCCTCCCTTTCAATTTCGTTCCTTTCTCTCTCTCTTGTCTCTCTCCTCCGCCTTCCCTCTCTCTCTCTCCTCAATTTCCTTAGCCAAACGTGTACCGATCAAAAAATGAAAAATACGTTTAGGTTTCATTCTCCGCCACCGACATTTTAATCGAAGTGGATTTGTTGTAGGAGCATCGTAGGCACCACTCCTGGGATAAGGTAAACCCACTCTTTCTTTTTAATTTCTCCCCAATTTTTAGTCAAACTGACGATTAGAAACCACCACGATGATCTAGGAGCATTTCTCTACAAGTCTAACAGAGTAGATTTTTGAACTGAAATTTCTAGACACCACCTCAAAGCTAGGGTAAGATTTAGGGAATTAAGAAAATTTGATGTTTTTGGGAGTTTAATCATTTATTTGGAATTTGTGGGCATAGGGAATGTTAAAATAGTATTTTACGTGGGATTGAGTTGATTAAACTAGGATTTATGAATTTAGGGTTCGTGTGAGCGCCGCAGGTACAATTTTGGGATCCCTACAAGAGTAGCTTCGGGGAAACAGGTAAGGGGATTAAGTTAAATCAAGTTTTTATTAAGTTTGAACCAATTAAACTGCTTTATATATATATATATATATATATATATATATATATATATGTTTACAAGTCCATTAAAGAGTTTAACCAAATTCTTCATATTACATAACCAGAAAAAAAAAAAAATTAAACATAGAGCTATATATATATATATATATATATATATCCATTCCTTAACCACTCACAAAACTAACCCCGCCCTGGAGCTTTCTAAACTCGATTACCTAAAGGACCTGAAAAGAATAATAAATCACTGGAGTGAGACACCACTCAGTAAGGAAGAAAAAGCTATAACAGTGTGTGGTAGAAAGTTTAATATACTCAAGATATAATCATTTATTATTGATCATCAATAAAAGCTAACAAAACACATCATTAATAACATAACTGACATCTAATTTCATACACACATTCATAATTATTTTTACTAATAATTCCTGAGAATAGGGAAGACTACCCGCCCATACAAGTAGCTTCCCTATGTTTTAGTACTAACACCAGGGCACTCATCTTATTTAGTAAGCCCTCGGGTTATGTATCCAAGTTAAGTCTCTGAGAACAGGAAAGCTTACCTGCCCATACAAGTATTTTCCCTCTGCTCTGGTTCCAACAGAAAATTATCAGGGCACTAGCCTTCTCAGCAAGCCCTCGATGGAGAATTTTACTTTACCATAAATACTTATGTAATTAAATTTACACACATCCAATGCTAATTATTTCAAAGAGATCCACATGTATACTCATATCACAACCAATACACACAAGTTATACACATTCTTCATTCACACCCACACAGGGTCCATATTCACACAGAATTTAACGTCCACACAGGACTCACATCCACACAGGTTACTACACAAGCTCTCAACCACACAGGTTACAAATTCACACACACAATCCCATTCATAGTAAATTTGTAAAACAAACTCCTCATTCCACTACCAATGTTTTACCCTCTTAATATAAACATCCATATAACGACCTCCTAATACCATTGCCAACGTTATATGGCGATTATATCAAATATAATATAACGACCTCCTCATACCACTACTAACACTATATCGCAATTTACATGAACCATAAAACAATACACATCCATTGCATAACCCATCATCCAGGCACATAAACACATTCACCACAGTATTCACAATCAAACAATAATCACTGTTGAGTAATATTCACAACCAATCAGAATTTACAACCCAAACAGTAGCCATAAGTGTACAATGATTAAAATCAAGCAGTACTCACAACCATTTAATTATGAATGTTATTTTTATACCACATGGTTTTTTTCCAAATAAGATATATTTAATTAAAATCATCTTTTGATCCAAAAGTATAACCATTCAAAAAATTATACCTAAATATATATATAAGTTTATATACTCAACTTTAACCGGTTTAAAAATTAATTAAAAAGTTGCTATAACATTTTCCCCTTACTTGCTCCTCAGGATTCTTCCTAAAATCGAACAAGAAACGAGACCCTGTATTCCAAAAATCCTAACTTAATTAGTTTAACCCCAGGATATTTAACATTTATCATCTCCTAGGCCCGTGCACTCTCAATACTTAATTTAATATTAAAATACCTTACTTACCCTGGTTTTGGAGTGGTGCTCAAGTATTCTAAACTGAAAATCTACTTTGCCTGTATTAGTCGACAAGGTTAAGAAGAACATTAGTCGACGAGGTTAAAATGTTCGTCAACGAAGCATTTAAAAACCTGAATTTTTCCTACTCTCGGTAATTCCTAGTCGACGAGACACATGTACTCGTCAACGAAATTTAGAAGGATGTTCGTCGACAAAGAGAACAAATTCATTGACGAGTCCCTGCTTTTGATACCTTTTTTAAATTTCTTTTCCCCTTTCTTTTATTTTCCTCCTTTTACCTTTTATTTATTTTCTTTTATTTTTCTAAGTTCAGGTTATTACATGAATAATCGATATAGGTTATGGTATTACTGAATTTGGGTATGGTTGTGAAAAATACTAAATTTTTTGGGAAATATACTAGAACTGCCTTTGTAAAATATTGGATTTTATTTAACAGTTGCAGGCCGAGTTTTACTTAACGACCAAGGGTCGGGTTATATTTAACGGCCAAGGGCTGGGTTTTATTTAACAGCTGTGAGCCAGGTTTTGTTTGATGGCAAGGGGGGGGGGGAGGTTTTAATAAAATGCAATTTGAAAATGAAATGAGATTTATACTACAGTTTTTATTACTTAAATTGCATGATATGGTTTAAGAACCCCGATGACCAGTTGTATTGTAACACGATACCGTTGCTAGGGAATTATTGAAACCATGTGCGACCACACTATACTGAGAGGTGTAGGGTGGTCTCTGCCATTTAGCCTGCGTAAGGATGAGTTACCTTTCTTGGGGACCCGAGCCAGGAAGTGGTAAGGCTAGCGGACTTGCAACTTAGTTTTGGATGCCTATAGACATACTTGCAGATGGTTACTTTGATTGTGTTTATGTAGAGACTCGAATAATTATCATAATTTAATAAAAAAAAGGAAGAGTAGAAAGAAGAATTAAATAAAGAATATAATAGGGTCTCATCAACGAACATAGGGGATTCGTCGATGAGCACACATGAGGGGCTCGTCGACGAGATGATACCGAGAGACTATATGTTAGTTTCTGAACTTCGTCGACGAGGAGTAGGTATTCGTCAACGAACTTCCTTCGTGGCCTCGTTGATGAAGCCCAGAGTATAAATAGTCCTAAACTAGAATTTTTACGCAAAATTATTCAACAAAATCCTCTCTCTCTCTCTCTCTCTCTCTCTCTCTCTCTCTCTCTCTCTCTCTCTCTCTCTCTCTCTCTCTCTCTCTCTCCTATATGGTTTTCCCCTCTTCTCTCTAAGATTCTGGGCCCATTCTTCGCTGAATCAACGATCTGAAACCGACACGACACTCTTAGAGAAGTTCTCTTCAATTCTGCTGGAGTGGATCGTTGGTAGGATTAACTTGAATCTCGTCCTAAATTCAAGGTAAGGGTTTTATTTGGGAATTGGCTTTCTTGCAGTTGTAGAAATTGTAGAACTCGAAGAAATACTGAAGGTTTTTCCTGGGAGATGTTGTTTTCAGGGTGTTTAACAGGGAACCCTGCGGGTATAGGACCAGTCATATTAGGGCCTTTCCAGTAATCAAGTAAGGAAAATATGCTATGTTAGTTTAAATAGAAATTTTACAAGTAAAATATAGTATATATTCATGGGTTTTTTAGAGAAGGACTTTAGACAGTTTTATAAATTATGTTTAATGAATTTTAGTTTGTGTGGCATGAGAATATTGTTATAGTACAGGATATTACACAGCTTTTTATAGAGTTATGATTATCTAGTTTCTACAATATCATGTTATATATAAATTACAAAGTTATTACAAAGTTATGGTTACATAATACTTACAGAAGCATGTTTTACAGTATTTCTAGGATCATGTTTTACAGTGTATATAGACAAGAAAATGTTTTTACAGCTTTCATAGTGCCATGATTATACAGTTTTACAGAACCATGACATACAGATATACAGTTTATTATAGAAATACAGTTGATATAGATACAGTTTGTTATAGCATCATGGTTAATACAGTTAATACAAAATCATGGTAAAATAAATAGATTGTATATAGAAATGTATTATATAGTAACAGACCCTGATGGACCATTACAGATCAATTTACAGAGCACGGTACTGTAGCTATTTATAGTACAGAGATCAACCACATAACTCAGATAGTATGTGGATTTATAGTAGTCGATTGTGCCTATGAAGTGGACAGGCTCCCCGTCAATTAGGGTTGAGGAGGCCGATCTGACTTTTGTAGAATAGTGATTTATCTTGGTAGGCCAACCAGTGATGAATCCCACCCATGGGCCGCACAACCCTATCATGAGAGGTTAAATCATGACATACAGTTGTCCATCCAAGAAGTTTTCTCAGTTATTATATGTATATACAAATTTACAAAAACAGTAGATGTATCTATGAATATTAGAAGCATTATGAATAGAAAATTTATGAAGACAGATATGTTAAGCAACTTAGATAGAAGCTAAATTATATGTTATTTATACCTGTATTCTCAGATTTAGTTATTCATGACATTTTTAAATCATATTTTTACAGAAATGTAACTCATTTGTCACACACTAGCAATAGCATATTTTGTCTTATTGAGCGTTGTCTCATTCCAGTGATTTAATATTTTTTAGGTGATCCAGCTAGGCGAGTAGATCAGGCTCGCGGGTAGAGGGGGCTATAGTACTACCCTATATGAGGGTGAGTATTTTGGGAAGTTATTTTGTATAGCCTTAGTTTCAGTTGAGAGTATTTTGGGGAATAGTTGTGTATGTACAGTTTGGGGAATATTCTGACACTCTGGTATTGTAAATATATATGTGAATATGTTTTTATGTATATAGCTTCCTGCTGCTTTGGTTGATGGTTTGATTTAAATTAAAAGGTATCAAAGCAGTGGAATTTCAAAGTATTTTTGAGCAAAAAAATTCAGGCTATAGAAATCAAGTCATTAGAGTCTAGGTTGATCCCCCAGGGCATAAGTCCAGCCTTCGGGCCGCACAACCTGTACCATGAGGCAAGTAAATAGTGTTTAGTCCTAGGGAGTGTCTTTTATGCATATCTATTAATTTATGTAAATGGTGTTATTATTTATTGAACTGTTTATACTCGAGAAACAAATGCATATTTTTCAACTTTAAAGGTGTGAGTATTTGTATATGAACTAAAATGCATGAACATTTATAGCGAAGTAAACTCTTCGTCTGAGGGCTTGCTGAGAAAGGCGAGTACCCTGATAAGTATTAGTTGTAGCTATACCAGGTTCCATAATGTATTAAAGCATAAGGGAGCTATATGTATGGGTGTGTAATCTTCCATATCCTCGGGAACTTACGCTAATAAATAATTTTGTGTGTGTGTGTGTGTGTGTGTGTAAGTATGGTCAGAGAATGATTTTATAACTGTTAATAATATTCTGTATACATTAAATGCAATGCTCCGAACCCTTAAACCTGAGTCCAGTGCGTTATACCTGATAAAATCCTAATAATCCATAAGCCATTATATACGCAGCAGAAAACATAAACATGATCTCCAAAAATATAATACTATGATACATGAGTTTACTACTCCTATCCAAAATCCATATTATCCATCCATCACCTGTATTCACAAATCTACATAACTCCCAAAACATTTCTCTAACATGACACATCTTAGTAAGGGAAGAAACAATATATAAAAAATAATGTGTGGCTAACATGAGAATAAAAATATCATTTTAATAACATTTGCAAAACATTATCATAAACACTAAAATCATTTTCTGAAACTAATCAATCACATGAAAAGATTTAACCCACAAGATTACCCAAGGATAGGGGCGATTACCCGCCCATACAAGTAGCACCCCTCTGTTCCGATACTTAGGCAACTCTAAAGTCACAACTAAAGCATACTAGGGCACTCAACTTACTTAGTAAGCCCTCAAGTATTAGATTGATCTCATACTCACACAGTTCAACAAAGGTTTACCAGCGAAGGCCCCAAGGATAGGAAAATCTACCTGCCCATACAAGTAGGTTCCCTCTGCCCTAGTACGTTATGCAACTACTGCCACACCTGAAGTTACTAATGCACTCGCCTTTTCCAGCAAACCCTCAAGCAAAGAGTGTGCCCCACTCAATCATAATATGTTCTACGTGCATAGATACTTCTAATATCATAATACATTATTCTTTCTATCATTACTCAAACATTCACATCAGTTCATGTTCTTAACTTAAACATTGCATTGCATTTTCACTTTAAGTAACCTTCAACATTACATCGTTCACATTTGTCATTTCATTTCATTTTCATTTCATTCATTCGTACTACAACCGCTCTTTAGCCGTCATCAATTTGTCCACATAGAAATGCGCTAGAATCTGCTAACACAACTCCTTTTAGCTGTCATCAGTTAGTCCACATAGAAATGCGCTAGAATCTGCTAACACGACTTTCAGTTGTAATACATTTATATGGTTGCATTTAACATACACAAGCAGCATGGTTCATATTATATTTTTATTCTCAAATCTTTACTTACTTAACCGGCATCTCATACATTTAACGTATATTTGTATAGAACTTACATTCACTCATGCCACACAATTTAACAATAAAATTCATACATATTCCTGTAAAATAGGCCAACCCACATTTAGCATTTAAATACTGAAAAATATAATTTCCATTTCTTACATAATTTCCCAAAAAATACCTTTCACTTTCATCAGTTCATTTCCACATATACTTAGCTAGATAAATGGTCCTAGGCTCAGAAAACATAATTTACATGGTTGGCGTTTTATACCCATATGAAATTATATATGTATATAAATAAAACGTAATCCATTTTAATTCATGGAAACCTGATTTAATATATAATTTCCCCTTACCTGACTTATGAACTACGCTGGTAGGATCCCTGAACCGATACCCATAGCGTTCACTTGGACCCTAAATCAAAAATCCTAATTTAATTAAAATAAATCCCAAGTGACTCAAATCTTAAGAAAAATATTTATTTACTGCTTCTTAGGCTCCAAATAACAATATTCATTAAGAAATTCCCAAAATAACTCACTTACCCTGATTTTGGGATGTTTCCCAAACCTCTCAAACCAACGATCATCTCCTACAGCCTTGCAGAGAATGATCCTATGAACCTCATGGTGGTTTCGGATCGTCAAACAGGGTCAAATCTGGCCTGAAATCAAAGAGAGAAGGCTGGAAAATCATTTTTAGAGAGAGAGAGAGAGAGAGAGAGAGAGAGAGGGATCTCGAATTTTCTCATTGAAATAAAGAAAACTCTATTAATAGGCAGGGCTTCGTCGACGAGACACGTGGGTTCGTCCTCGTCGACGAGTCACTGAAGAGACTTCGTCGATGAGAAGATACCTTTGTCGATGAAATTCAGAGTTTCAAAATTACTCTCTCGGGATTCCTTCATGGATGAGGGACTGGAGTTCATCGACGATCTCTAGAAGGACACTCATCGACGAAGACAGGACATTCGTCGACAAGGCCTACTATTCCTTCTAAAATCCTTCATTTTTCCCTTATTACCCATTAATCCATTTCATTTATTATATTTCTTAATTATTTTAATTTCTAAGTCATTACATTCTCCCCTCCTTAAGAAATTTAATTTTACTAACTAATCATCCTTCCATATTACTTGAATTCATTTGCTAACTACAATTATAAGAACTCAACATATATATCATCATATAAATCATGCAATCATTCTTCATTAAATTAAATCATCATTATCTTAAATATAATCTCATACCTACATCCCTAATGGCATCCTCTTCAGCTTGAAGTGCATACAGTCGGGGTGGAGCACCTCTTCCTAATGGTACCTATTGTTTTCCCTGATGCTGATTCTGAACAGATACCATAGGCAATGGTACCCGATAGTTTTTTATTGATATGCCCTGACTTACCGCACCTAAAACAATTCGAAGTTCCAAATCAGCATTTGCCCCTATGCGTTTTATTACACTTCGAGCATACAGAGTCCACTGTTTCTTTTCCTTTCTTCCCTGATTCCATACTAACCTCAGACTGAAAACTAGACAGTGCAGGTCTCTTCTTCTACTCTGAAAGCTCAGTGCCGCTCTAGATACTCTTCTCCAACACCGAGACCTTATCAACTAGTTCTGAAAAACTCTGGACTTGAAACCCAACCACCAGCTCATAGATTTTGCACCTCGGGCCTTTCTTAAATTTCTTGGCTTTCCTCACCTCATTTGGGATAAAAAATGGAGTGAAACGCGACAATTCCACAAATTTAGCCGCATACTTGACAACCGTCATATCCCCTAGGTCAGATTAGTGAACTCCTCAATCTTTCCCTATCTGATAAATGAAGGAAAATACCTGTCAAAGAATAGTTCCTTGAATCTCTCCTAGGTAAGAGCTATCTTTACCACCCTTTGATCCTCTAGTAGCTTCGTAGAAAGCCACTAGCGCTTCACCTCTCAAGTCATTTTAAATGAAGCATAACAGACCTTCTGCTCGTCCGTGCAGTCGAGTACAGCCATGATCTCCTCTATTTCTTGTACCCAATTCTTTGTAGCCATTGGATTAGGTTCTCTTGTAAAGGCCGGAGGGTTCATCCTCATAAATTCTTTAATGCTGCAGACCTATCTTATAGCTGGACAATTTTGTTCCTTAGGTTCCTTCTTCATTTCTGCCTTAACTTGACGGATGATACCCCGCAGCACCTTAGAGGTATCTATTTCTTCATCACTAGAATTCACTAAATCCTCTCTTCCTTCAACCTCTACATTCTCATCTTCAGAATCCATCTTGAAAAATAGGGTACAAAAGAGATAAGAATTCCATATTATAACTCCAAACAACATAATCATTAAATTAAATCCAATACAAATCCAAAATCTCCATATAAGGACCAATCTCACGGCTAAGAAACATCATCGTCAATGGATTTACCATGGTTTTCTAAGACCATTGACTGAATCAAAAAATCACAGAAGTCCGCCAAGGGATTTCTGCCTCCAAGCTATAAGATAAAATCCTATACTTCCCTACACCATACCTACTTCTCAACACCTAACCTACCCATCTCTTATTTTTCATCCTAACTCATTCCTATACTCTACTTTAAATCATTTCCTAAGTTCTCAAAATCCCAAAAGCATTGCTCTAATACCAAAATGTAACGCCTGGAAACCTTAAACCCGGGTCCGATGCGTTATACCTGATAAAATCTTGATAATCCATAATCCATTATATACGCAGCGGAAAACATAAACATGATCTCCATAAATATAATACTATAATACCAGAGTTTACTACTCCTATCTAAAATCCATATTATCCATCCATCACCTATATTCATAAATCTACATAACTCCCAAAACATTTCAGTATTTTCACAATCATTCTTTCCTCAACAGATTTAAAACATAAAGACATAAAATATAAAATATTTACATCCCCAAAATATTATCAAAATATACCCTTTCTCTTTATAATCCTTAAAAAGGTTAAAAACCCTCGAGCTCTCTAAGCACGACCTCGAGGATGTCCTGAAAAAGAAATAATCATATTCAAGTGAGACACATCTCAGTAAGGGAAGAAACAATATATTAAAAATAGTGTGTGGCTAACATGAGATTAAAAATATCATTTTAATAACATTTGCAAAACGTTATCATAAATACTGAAATCATTCTTTGAATCTAGTTAATCACATGTAAAGATTTAACCCATGAGATTACCCAATGATAGGGAGGATTACCTGCCCACACAAGTAACACCCCTCTGCTCTGATATTTAGGGTCACAACTAAAGCATACCAAGGCACTCAACTTACTCAGTAAGCCCTCAAGTATTAGATTGATCTTGTACTCATATAGTTCAATAAAGGTTTACCAGTGAAGGCCCCACGGATAGGAAAATCTACTTGCCCATACAAGTAGGTTCCCTCTGCCTTAGTACATTATACAGCTATTGCCACATCTGAAGTTACTAGTGCACTCACCTTTCTCAACAAGCCCTCAAGCGAAGAGTACGCCCCACCCAATCATAATATGTTCTACGTGCATAGATACTTCTAATATTATAATACATTATTCTTTCTGTCATTACTCAAGCATTCACATCAGTTCATGTTCTTAACTTAAATATTGCATTGCATTTTCACTTTATGTAACCTTCAGCATTACATCATTCACATTTGTCATTTCATTTCATGCATTCGTACTACAGCCGCTCTTTAGCCTTCATTAATTTATCCACATAGAAATGCACTAGAATATGCTAACACAACTCCTTTTAATTTTCATCAGTTAATCCACATAGAAATGCGCTAGAATCTGCAAACACGGCTTTCAATTGTAATACATTTACATGGTTGCATTTAACATACACAAGCAGCATGGTTCATATCATATTTTTATTCTCAATGCTTTACTTACTTAGCCTACATCTCATACATTTAATGTATATTTGCACAGAACTTACATTCACTCATGCCACACAATTTAACAGTAAAATTCATACATATTCCTATAAAATAGGCCAACCCATATTTAGCATTTAAATACTGAAAAATATAATTTCCATTTCTTACATAACTTCCCAAAAAATACCTTTCACTTTCATCAGTTCATTTCCACATATACTTAGCAAGATAAATGGTCCTAGGCTTAGAAAACATAATTTGCATGGTTGGCATTTTATACCTATATGAAATCATATATAAATAAATAAAACGTAATCTATTTTAATTCATGAAAACCTGATTTAATATATAATTTCCCCTTACCTAACTTCTGAACTGCGCTGGTACGATCCTTGAACTGATACTCATAGCATTCACTTGGACCCTAAATAAAAAATCCTAGTTTAATTAAAATAAATCCCAAGTGACTCAAATCTTAAGAAAAATACTTATTTACTACTTCTTAGGCTCCAAATAACAATATTCGTTAAGAAATTCCCAAAATAACTCACTTACCCTGATTTTGGGATGTCTCAAACCTCTCAAACAAACTATTAGCTCATACAGCCTTGCAGAGAACGATCCTACGAACCTCGTGGTGGTTCCAGATCGTCAAACTGGGTCAAATCTAACCTGAAATTGAAGAGAGAAGGCTGGAAAACCTTTTTTAGAGAGAGAGAGAGAGAGAGAAAAAGGGATCTCGAATTTTCTTGTTGAAATGAAGAAAACTCTATTTATATGCAGGGCTTCATTGACGAGACACATGGGTTCGTCAACGGGCCACTGAAGAAACTTCGTTGACGAGAACATACCTTCGTCGATGAAATTCAGAGTTTCAAAATTACTCTCTCGGGATTCCTTTGTCAATGAGGGCAGGATTTCGTCGACGATCGCTAGAAAGACACTCGTTGACGAAGATAGGACATTCGTTGACGATGTCTGCTATTCCTTCTAAAATCCTTCCTTTTTCCCTTATTACCCATTAATCCATTTCATTTAGTATATTTCCTAATTATTTTAATTTTCAGGTCATTACATTAAAACTCACGTTGGCCACACACTAATGTTAACTTAATCTGCCTTATTGAGATGTGTCTCCCCCCAATATGTAAATTATTTTTTAGAACCATCTCGAGATCGAGCTTAGTGAACTCTGGGGTGGGGTGAAAGCTAGTTTAGTTTTTGTGAGTGTCTACAAGAAATCTAATGTATTTAAGTTATGTTTGAAATCCCTAGATATGTAATATAGGCATATGGACTGAGTGAGGTTTCTTTCTTTTAGCTGGGATGTAATATGGATATTGGGAGACTTCTATGTATGTTAGCAGTTTAGAACTCTGGTAATGTTTTGGGAGAATGTATCATTTATTTCCGCTACTTTAATATGATAAATATGGTATCAGGTACATAGACGTCACTAAAGTAGCACTCTAGGCCCCACATGACGGGATGAGGCGTTACATAAAAGGAGTTATTGTGGTTGTACTATTGGGTAGGATCACTACAAGGAGGCCAAAAGGACCTCCAAATCAAACCACTGGCTTAAACATTTTTCAATAACTGAAGAGACTCATTTTTAAATCGCATTGCTAGACAGAAGTATCACAAAATGTCTTAAATGAGTCAAACTTAGCCAAACCATGGGGTAAGAACTTCACACAATGAGTTTCAAAAGAAGTTATTACAAGTTCGACCAAGGGGTAAGAATATCATGCATGGTCAAAGTCCTACAAGTTGATCCATGGGATAAGAATATTGCATGGTAAGTCCAGAAAGAGTCATTATAAGTATGGCCACTAGGAAGGATTATTGCAAGTGGATAAAAGTATCTATGAGTTGGATTATTGAAAAAGAAAACAATGCATGTTTTCAATGATCTTTATAAATCATTTCATTGTGCAATATCATGTATTGAAAGGAAAATGAAAAAAGAATTGTAGTCATCAAGTCACAAAAGTGCATGTAATTTCTATCAAAAAGCATACATATAAAGGAAACTAATGAGAAAGCAACAATATTCCACCTCAATATCTAGCGAAAATGTAGGCAATAGAATAGAGATGGTATTGTCAAATTGATATATGCATTGAACATGGAAAAAAAAAACCAAAAAATGATGAATGAAATAATAGGGGAAAAAAATAATGCATACATACATATGTGTGTATATGTATGTATTATATTAGCAAGACTAAAAGAAACCAATATCTTCTCTCTTCACGTGGATCTCACTATCTTTTGCAAATCCCAAGAAATTTTTTTCTTTTTATTTTGACCAAAAGTAAGAAAATCTCATTTACAATACTATATTTTAAAAGACATCATAATGCCCTCTTTAGCCTGCAAAATCTAATTCTAATTTTCTCAATTTTTTTGAATTTGTTAGTTATATGATTATTTTTTAACTCTGTAATTTCTATTTGCTCAAATATGAATACAACTACATGATTTGTGCCCTTTCTAAGTTTTCTTTTCATAAACGCCTCAAAATCTCACTCCTCCTTTATTAGTTTCTCTTCATTTCATCAAACATGGGACCAACTACATGGACTCCTTTTCTGCCTCTCCACCTTGTTCGTTCACTTGACTTTTGAATTAGCAATGTTTGATCTTTTCAAAAATACAATCAAGAATGGCATGACCCTTATAGATTACATCTAAGAGTCCAGCCTTCATCTCTTGCTTAAGCTCCATGGTGGTATGCATATCTTCATCAAGACCTCAAGGGGAAAACCATAACCCTAGAGGTTGAGAGATTTAACACCATGATAGTTGCATGCATAATTCTTCCACTTAGATCAACAAAATTTTAAGCTTCAATAGTGAGTGAAGGTCCAAGCTTATTTTGGTATGTGTATGGCATTTCATTTGATCTTTGTGGAGGAGAACATGAAGATGATGTTGACTTTTTGAGTCCTATGTCGTTTTTTATAATGACAAATACAAGGTATTTAATGTTTTTAGAGTTTGTGTGCAGGATTAAATTGGAAAAATCATATGGCGGTACACAGTGGCTTGAAGAAAAAGAAGACTCTTAGTGTCCAATTTCTTTGTAATTCATATTCAATTCATTTGGTCTGTAATAATTTATATCGGTTTGTAATGCATGTCATGCATGGTAGTAACTATAAAGCTTAAATGACTTTAGACAAGACTTGAAAAGGCCTTAGAATGACCCTTAGGTTCCTACACACTTAGTGCATAAGACCCCAATAAGATCACATGTCATCAGGGGTAAATTTAAATTAAAGTATGGACCTTAGGCTTAAAATCATAAAGACTTTGGGCTACCGAACCAGGTAAGTCAAATTGCCTCGGTCGACTGAACTATTGACTGGTCAAATAGTTGACCTGACTTTGGGCTACTGAACTCAAAAGACTTGAGTGTCCATGGTCAACCGAACTATTATCTTGACTTTTCCCACCTTTCTCGGGCGCTCAAACTTCACGCTCAAATTCACCTCGAGCGAACAAATGTTGAAGTTCAGTAGACTGAACTTTTGATCAAGCGATCGAGCATTTTGTAAAATCACCTAGTTCAGCCACCCAAACCTGTCCACGGGCACCCAAACTAAAAAAACGCCTTTTTTCTTATGTGTCTATTTGGGCGACCGAACCTATGGCTCGATCGACCGAAACTCTTGGGTTGGCCTAATTTTTACCTAGGTTAATTGGGGTTAAATAGGGTTAATTTTTTAAAACTTAATTAAAATAATTTTAACAATTCCCTTGGTGTCCCCAACGGTCATAATTTGTGTCATGTCTATAAATATAGGCTCATTTACAAGATTAATAGGGGATTGTGATTTTGATTAGGAAAAATTCCTCTAAATTTTTTGAGAGCCCTTTTTCACACTCAAAGTCAAATACTCATCCTTTGTTCATTCATTTGAAAAATCTTATTAAGTGAGAGTGTTGTAAGGCATTCTACACTTCCCAATTGCTATAACTCTCATTGTTGCGATCGTGTGATTGATTTTTGATTGAGAGTTTAGCCCTAAATTTTCCCCCCAAGTTTAATTAATTATCTTTCTATGGGGAGAACTTTGTAACTTGTGAGTCTTGGCACTTGGGTTGCAAGACTCACAAAGCTTGTATTGTGATTGTGCAAAAATTATTTTCACAAGCTTATTTTTCAATATATCTCTTGTGCTAGAATTTTGTGAAAAATCTTTTTAGAGATATTTTGATTACTCTTGATGAAAATATTTGAAACCCTTATTGTGGTTTTTAGATATTGACATATTGTTTCAAAGATTGCTTGGATATACACTCTTGCTATTGATTGATTATTGACATTAAATTGACTGTTGTTTCACACATCGTTGCACTGAGCTTACAGTTCTTATCTATTTGAGGTGCATTGATTATTGCATGTACTTATTTGTAGAGAGTAGAAGAATCATAGTAATTAAATAATAAAGAAAGTAGAGAAAAGGAAAAATTCCAAGGAGGACTCAGTAGGGTCTCCTCGATGAGTGCAGAGTGTTCGTCGATGAGAAGCCTTCTTGGGGACGTCAACGTGGACGCGTGTATCATCAGTGAGAAATTACCGAGAGGGCTGATTTCAGGGTCTGGAATTCATTGATAAGGGATAAGTGTTCGTCGACAAACTCCCTTCTTGGACTCATTGACAAGGTGACACGTCTCATCGACGAGGCCGCACCTTATAAATATACCAACCTCGGGATTTCAGCTAGAAATTTTCATGCAAAACTCCTCTCTCTCTCTCTCTCTCTCTCTCTCTCTCTCTCTATAATTTCGTCTACTCTACCTTCTCTTTGGATTTCCAGCTTCATTCTTCTCCGGTTCGATGATCGGAAGCCACCACGTTACTCCTGGGAAGATTCTTTACAAGCCTGTTAGAGTAAATTGTTGGTTAGGTCAAATTGGGCACCATCCCAAAATTTGGGTAAGTTGGTTGTTTTAAGTTCTATAAGGTATTTGGTATTTTTAGACTAAGGAAAATGTATTAGGTGAGATAATACTAGAGTTTTGTGGGGAAAATATGAATTTCAGGGTGTTGAGGTGGGAACACCATAGGAGCAAGTTTGGTTAATTTTGTGAGCTTTTCTGTAAGTCAGGTAAGGGGATAAATTAAGTCAGCATTTTGCATGAAATTATTTATTGTCATACAACATTTATTTTCAAAAAAATACGTATATTATAGAATTATGTTTGAGAATACTACTGTTGAACAGGGAAATGGTTTTAACACATTTTATAAGAAATATGATTTTAGAACAGATTATGAGTTTAGAAGGCTACTTACATTTGTGTGGCATGAGTATAATTTTCATTAAAATTATGTTATATTAAAATATTATGATTTTTCCAAGATAAGCATGTTATAACAATTTTCAGGAAAAACCATTAAAACAGTATAGGAACTATGGTTTTAGAATATTATGTTAAACAGTGCAAGAATTTCATGTTTATTATGTTATGAATTATGCCAACGTAGATGTCATGATTTTTACGTTATGAATTATGTTGGCATAAATGTCATGATTTTTACATTATGATCTATGTCGGCGTAGACGCCGTGATTATGTCTGATATGTAAGAAATCATGAAATATGATTATGTCAAATATTACTCTGAAATACGAAACAACAATGTTTTAATATTATGAAATGTATTATATGTTATCAAAACCTGGATGGCTTAGTTTAGTTTTACGAAGCACGATATCGTAGCTATATGTTCACAATTATGTTTATGTTAGTGCTACCACACATCTCAAATAGAGTGTGGGAGATAACAGTCGATTTGGCTTTATGAGAGTGTTGTAGTTCCCTGGTAGTCTGTCATAGGTGGAACAGACCCATCGTACTTACACACCTATGTTTGACTTAGCATGGTCAACCAGCCACTGCTAGGTCCTGCCTACGGGCCGCACAACCCTGTCATGTGGCAGGGGCAAGACATGATAACAACTAGCTATCTATCCTGAGTAATATTTCAGTATGGTATAGTTATATAAGATGATTTTCCTATACAAAAATTTAGTATGTTAAACTATGTTATGACAAATCATGTTTTATTCATATATGATACAAACTGTTTTTACTAGATATGAATTATATACTGTTTATATGTATAACACGAAAATACTCATGTTGCCACACACTGATATTAGTTTATCTCCCTTACTGAGAGGTGTCTCACCCCCAATATTACTATATTTCAGGAAATCCTGGTAGAAGGGAGGATAGAGCCCCATAGCAATAGAGGTTGACTGAGTTGCCCTGTCAGAAGGGTAAGTTGTTGAGCTAGGGTCAACTTGGTTTTTGGTTAAGATCCTAGGATACCTTGATGGTCTTTTTAGGACATTTGCATAGATAACAGATTTAGTAGAACTCTGGTATTTTGTTTGATGTGGTATGACATGTATGTAGTTTATGTTTTTCGCTACTTAAGTATTAAAGATGTATGACAGGTATATCCCTTGTACCCAAGGGTTCAGGTTGATCATGACTTTAGCAGTTTAGCAGGTTATTAGAATTATTATAAATGTTATTATGTGGAAAAATAATGATAAATGTCAAAAAAAATAAGCAAGTCGTTACAGTATTGGTACATATCTGCTTAGTGTAAGAAGCATCTTAATTGTACACAAATTTTATATTATCTGATCGTATTCTAGGCATGGCCTAAGGAGGTGTTGACCCAGCCCGTAAGGATCGGTAAGGCCTTCTCCTTCCCGTAAGGAGAGTTTGTAAAGGTTGAGGTCAGCCCTGGAAATTTGACCTGGTTGTAAACGGTGCCGCTCCACCCGTTAAGTGAGCAATAGTGGTAATCATCGGGCTTGTGAGCTTAGGCGGGGACGTAGGCAGTATTGGCCAAACCTCGCTAACATTTCTTTTTCCTGCTTTTAATTTTCGCAATTTAAATTTCAACACTTGAATTTTGTGATTTAGTATTGTGAATGATTGGGTTTATAATTGCATAGACAGACCCTAGGTTGCATAATACTGCTGATTTGGATAATCCTAGGAGGAGAAATTTTTAAATACCTAATTCATCCCCCCTTTTGGGAATACACCAATTCCAACAATTGGTATCAGAGCCTCATTGCACTAGACTTAAACGTTTTTGCAAAACATCGTAATGGCTCACTTTGGTGTATTCCCATTCGGAGAGGGATGGTCATCTACCAGTCCTCTTGTATTTTGTGGTGCAAATTTCACCCACTGGAAAATCAGAATGAGCAATTTCATAAAATCTATAAATTGAAGGGTCTGGCAAGTGATTGATAAAGGAATTTGAATGCTAGTAGTTGAAAATGATAATAGTTTAATGCATGCAAATTCACATGCCATGGAGTTATTATATTGTGCTTTAGAGACTGATATTTTTCATAAGATTATGGCATGTAGAAGTGCACAAGAGATCTGGGTTGATCTGGGTAGGAGATATGGAGAGACCCAAGTAAAAGAGATCGCTACTCTAGAAGCTCCAAGCTCAAATGAGCAGGTAGTGGCAAATCATAGGTAAATAGATTCAGCAGATGAAGAGGTATATGATTCTCACGCTATATTTATGGATGATTCATATGTTGAAAACTGCTTTACATCATATGTTGAATCATCTACTAAATATTGTGATAATACTACTAATGATGCATGCATTGATTCATATAACAGTTATCATAATATATCTTGTGACGAATCATGCAATGAAAATGAAAGCATGCCTTCTTGCAAACAAATGGAAAAGACTTTATTTAAAATGCATAAGTATCTAGATAGAATGTCTAAGCAGAAAATCTTTTTGAAAAATGAAATTAAAAGGCTGGTAAAGCAATTAGAAAATTTAAAAGAGTATCATGCCATCCATGAAAAGAAAAAGATTAAGAACATAATGAAAATTGTCTACTTGGAAGGATGTGAAAAGAAGATTCATAATAAACCCTTAGGAATCAAAAAGAAAAATCACTTTAAAAAGGGTTCAGGCTTGATTCATAATGCCCATAGTCATTCAATTGCCTCATCAAATGAAAATAGGAGATGTAACCAAAATTCTTCACATGCATATAATACTTGCTTATATTACAAAAAGAAAAGGCACATCAAATCTTCTTGTAAATGTAGAAGTGTCAGAGGATTAAATAAGAAAATGACGTGGGTAATGCTAAAGGCAAACCTTTCAGAACCAAAAGATGAATGGATTCAGATTTAAATTACATATCATTTAATCCATCCTTAAATTTTAGGGTTAGGGGTAATGATGTCTAAAAGGCTTGGGAAGTGGTTTGTGGCTAAAGTTAAAATTCTAGAACCTTAAAAAACTGAGATGGAAAACATAAATCATATCCTGAATAAACTCTTAGAAGCATGGCAAAGAAAATCCACTTCCAAATGGACAAGGCGCATCTGCCTGGTAAATAATTCCTATTTCTTAAATCTCACTTAATTATAAATCTTTAGTTAAGCATATTTTGCCCATTAATCAAATGTGAGCTTTAGGGATTCATCTCATGATATATATTATTTTTCCCCAAACTCACCTTGAACATAAAGTCCAAAATAAAAATATAATAGTCATCACACAAGTGATAAACACTGATCATCAAAAATTCCCATTTTATAAATGCTTATTAAAAGAGATCCTTCCTGAATCAAATTGAGGCATCCCTTTAGGGATTAAAGTTTTATCATTGAATCAAAACATTCACTTTGAACCTTAAAATATAAAAATCCTCTATTTTGGTTCACCATCCCATCTATAGGACTTTTTACCAAATCGCAATCATATCTGGTAGAGATTATACCTATCCATCGATTTGTATCCTTGTTACAAATCATGATCATATCTATAGGATACTTTCCATTTTTCGAAGAGCATTGTTCAAGAAAATTCATATACTCATAAATGCTCTTTGCCTAAGCGGTTGGATATATTCAATTCCACGCAAATATCCTAAATCATGTCTACTCATAATGAATACTCTTCGAACTTAATAGAAATTTTAATCCTTAAGAGTATTTAATCCTATGCCTCTCACACTAATAGAGATTCAAAAGAGAAGAGACATTATAGGCTTAGAACACTCAAAGAAATATTCATTGTGACTTTTTGGTCTGGTAAGCCTAAAGCATTCATGCCAAGATTAAATCATTAAAAATTTTAGAACACTTGACTAAAGAATTTGAAAATTAGAAAAGGTAAAATTCGGCTAATTGCTTAACTCAGGGGGAGCATTTATCTTTCATGATTATTTATATCATATGCTCTCATGATTTTATCTTTTATGCCCATATGCCCTTATATGAAAAGCACCGAATTCCTACTATTCATTTTGTGTTAAATGAGTATATCTTCTCATGGATAGTTTATATTTTGTATCATTTGTTGATTGCTACATGAAATTAGAATAGCTTCCAAGAAGGGGGGGGGTGAATTGGTATTTTTAAAATTATTTTAATTTTACTTCTTAATTATCAATCAATCACAACAATTAAATATATAAACAATTCAACCACAACCAATCAAGATAATCAAAAACTCAATCTTTATCACAATAGCCTTGTAATGAATTGCTGAATTTGTATAAGCCCTGTATTTATTCCAAACTCACAAGTTTTCCTTATGTTTAGCTTTTAAACAAACTTTTAGATTAATAAGTTTAGGTTGATCAACCAACGTAGTCCCTTTCGGTTTCCGCAATCAATGTTGATCAAACCAAAAACAAATTATCCTCCGGTCTATTTAACAACTAAACACTTAGAATTAATCAATTAAAAGCATACACGTAGATTATAAGTCTTTGCTGAAAAAGTAAAGAATAAAAAAAAAAGAGACACAAGATTTTACAAGGTTCGGCTTATACCCAGCCTACGTCCTCGCCATTGGCAAACCACCAAAGGATTTACTAGTTTAGTTCTGTTGACGAGTGGAACAATACCGATTACAAAACACTCCTTCTGTTAGGCTAGAGCTTGCCTCTCCAAACGATATTCCCTCGTTTGGTCCAACGATTCTAGAGCCCTGAATCGTCTATGAATAAGAATCAAGATGAAGAGATTTTGTGTACAAGAAAACACTCTCATAGCAGAATAGGTTAGTACAACAATTCAGCACAATAATACTTCAAAGTAATTCAAATATAAAAGAATTTGAAGCTCAATACTTAGTATGAATCACCAAATATCTTTCAAAATATGAAAGATTCTGACTTTGAAAGCTTTGCTTCGAAGGTTGAATCAGTAGCAATTCAGTATTTGAACACAAGAGAGTTTGAGTGCCTTTGAGAACTTTTGATTTCTTGAAAATTGCTTGGTGTATCAAACCTTTGAAGATTGGGGCTATTTGTAGATGTTTAGAAGTAATTCCATACCCCCAAAGTTTCCTTGAAATAGTTTCCATATTTTTTAAAATAATAGTGTCTAAAAATATTTATTTAAAAAATCTTCCTATTGAGTTTTTTTAACCCAACGTTCGAGTGGCAGTCGCCTATCACAGAACAAACTCTCAACTCAGAATACTGGCAGTCGCCTACTAGAACCAAGGCAGTCGCCTGTCTTGTTCACGCAGGCGCCTGACATGTTTAGGCAGTCACTTGTCTTGCTACTAACTTTTTGAAAAACCCTTTTCTTAATTTGGCAGTCGCTTGGCCCTTCTTTAAAAAAAAAAAATTTCTTAAAATATTCTTGAGAGCTTTAATCCAATTTATATTTGAAATTGACTTGAAGTACTTACATTTAGAATATCTACAAAAATGATCATTTGTTCTTCAATCTTGTTCTTCCATCATCTTTGAGTCTTCAATCTTTTCTTTGAGCTTTCACCAATATATCTTTAATCCTCATGCTCTTTAAGATCTTTTTGTAATCCATAATCTTTATTATGCTCTTCAAATTTTCTTTTTAATCCATAGGCTTCCTTATGCTCTTGAGCTTTGTCACTTCCTTTAAGCTTTTCCTGAAAAACTTTCACTTGAGCCATATTAAACACATCATTGATTTGTTATCATCAAAATAAGAATTGTAAGCCTTATTAGGCCAACACTACCCGATTGCATGCTTAGTTTAGAATGCCTTCTGTATGGCAGATGCAGTTGATGTGAATTGCATGCTGGTAATGGATTTTAGGTTGTTGCATGATTTATATGAATATTCTATTGAGACATGCCAGCTATCTGGTATAAGTTTTATGGGAAAATGTCCAATTTACATTAATAGATTTTTCCTAAAGTAAAACCTTGTACAAAGATGATTATGTTAAAATAAATGATAAAATATTTTTGAAATGATGAGTGAAAACTAATTGAATATTAAATTTCATCCTAACATAATCTTCGAATAGTTAAAGGAGCTAAGCTCCATTCCTAGAGAAAGAGCATAAAGAACTCATATGCATCATGCTTCACTTTTTGAATATTGAGGCTCTTCTAAGAACCCTAAATATCATATCCCGCTTTTAAACCTCTATGTTTTTTTTGTAGATTGTTCTCGGTTATGTGCTTTATTTCATGCCTTAATATATATTTTCTTATGCATGTGTGACCTATAAGGATGATTATACTGGTTGAATGGTAAAATGAATAAATCTTTACCAGTATATTTATTTTAAAAGGATTTAAAATGAATAGATTATACTCTTGACATACTCTGTGAAATCAATCTTGATGAGTATAAGTGGTTCATTTCATCTAAGCTATAATTCAAATCGATAGGGGAAGCATACAAAACTAACTTTCTATCTTATTATGCTCACCAATTTGTTTAGCTTAGATTTGTTTTGAACTCACTGAGGCATGTGCTTAATTGTAATGTCTTATTGAATATGTTTAAATGATATATATTGCTTTGTCACAGTCATTTGATTTTCCATATGATCTTGCATATGATTGTTAAATCTTTAGCATTATTATGGTTGTGGTTTTCTAGTTATATTCTAGTATATGCTTAATTGACAAACCAAAAAATTTGTGCTTGCTTGATCTTTAAAGTTTTTTTTTTCAACAAACACACCCCTAGTATCTCTTGACATCATCCTAAGAGTGATATATATAAATAGATGAAAGAATTTCTTGCCAAATAATAAAAGTATATGTAAATAGATATATATATATATATATATGTATATATATATATATACATATATATATATCTATTTACATATACTTTTATTATTTGGCAAGAAATTCTTTCAAATCAAAAATCCTTTATATCTTGCCTTATTATTAGTCATATATATGTTTTTTTTTTAAATTGCATAAGTGGTTCGGTAACTACTCAAGAAAATGCATGCAAACTAGTTCATGTTTATACTCAAACTTATTTTTTTATATGCCACATGTCTTCAAATTCCAAATTTCTGTGGGTCTTATGAAATGCTTAAATTGCAATGGTTTGAGGATATTTCTGGTTTGATTATGTTTTCATATCATTTAAATCTTTAAATGACCAGTTACACTGTTTGTGTGCTTAATTGCCATATTTTTCATAAATAATTATATTTATTTTTTATACCCTTTTTGTTGATGCCAAAAGGAGGAGAAATACACTTGCAAAAATTGGTATGCATATTATTAGGGGGAGCTTTATTTGGCTTTACCCATTTTTGCATTGGTATTTGTCATCATCAAAAAGTGGGAGATTGTTGACTTTTTGAGTCCTATCTCGTTTTTTATAATGACAAATATAAGGTATATAATGTTTGTCGAGTTTGTGTGTAAGATCAAATTGGCAAAATCATATGGTGGCACACAGTGGCTTAAAGAAAAAGAAGACCCAAAGTGTCCAATTTCTTTGTAATTCATATTCAATTCATTTGGTCTGTAATAATTTATATCGGTCTGTAATATCTTATGCATGTTATGCATAGTAGGATCTATAAAACTCAAATGACTTTAGAAAAGACTTGAAAAGACCTTAGAATGACCTTTAAGTTCCTACACACGTAGTGCACAAGACCCTAGTAAGTTCACATGTCATCAAGGGTAAATTTAAATTAAAGTATGGACCTTAGGCTTAAAATGATAAGGACTTTGGGCGACCGAACCAGGCAAGTCAAATTGTCTCAGTCGACCGAACTATTGACTGGTCAAATAGTTGACCTGACTTCAGCTGACCGAACTCAAAAGACTTGAGTGTCCACAATCGATCGAACTGTTATCTTGACTTTTGCCACCTTCCTCGGGTGCCCAAACTTCACGTTCAAATTCACCTCAGGCAATCGAATGTTAAAGTTTGGCAGACCGAACTTCTAATCAGGCGACCAAACCTCGAGCATTTTGGAAAATCACCTAGTTCAGCTACACGAACCTGTCCATGGGCACCCGAACTTCAAAAATGCCTTTTTGCTTATGTGTCTATTTGGGCAACCGAACCTATGGCTTGGTTGACCGAAACTCTCGGGTTGGCCTAAGTTTTACTGAGATTAATAAAGGTTAAATAGGGCTAATTTTTTAAAACTCAATTAAAATAATTTTAATAATTTCCTTGGTGTCCCCAACGGTCATAATTTGTGTCATGTCTATAAATATAGGCTCATTTGTAAGATTAATAGGGGATTAGTGATTTTGATTAGGAAAAATTCCTCTGAATTTTTTGAGAGCCTTTTTTCACACTCAAAGCCAAATACTCATCCTTTGCTCATTCATTTGAAAAATCTTATTGGGTGAGAGTATTGTGAGGCACTCTACACTTCCCGCTTTGCTATAACTCTCATTGTTGCGATTGTGTGATTGATTTTTGATTGAGAGTTTAGCCCTAAAGTTTCCGCCCAGGTTTAATTAATAATATTTGTGTGGGGAGAACTTTGTAACTTGTGAGTCTTGGCACTTGGGTTGCAAGACTTGTAAAGCTTGCATTATGATTGTGCAAAAATTATTTTCACAAGCTTATTTTTCAAATATCTCTTGTGCTAGAATTTTGTGAAAATATTTTTAGAGATATTTTGATTACTCTTGTTGAAAATCATTGAAACCCTTATTGTGGTTGTTAGATATTGACATATTGTTTCAAAGATTGCTTGGATATACAATCTTGTTATTGATTGATTATTGACATTAGATTGAGTGTTGTTGCACACATTGTTGCATTGATTATTGCATGTGTGTATTGATACATATCTGCTTAGTGTAAGAAGCATCTTGATTGTACATAAATTTTATATTATCTGATCGTATTCCAGACGTGGCCTAAGGGGGTGTTGATATAGCCCGTAAGGATCGGTAGGGCCTTCTCCGCCTGCCCCGTAAGGAGAGTTTGTAAAGGTTGAGGTCAGCCTTGAGAATTCGACCTAGTTGTAAACGGTGCCGCTCTACCCGTTAAGTGAGCAATAGTGGTAATTCTCAGGCTTGCAAGCTGAGAGGGGGACGTAAGCAGTATTGGCCAAATCCCGATAACATTTCTTGTGTCTGCTTTTAATTTCCACAATTTAAATTTCAACACTTGAATGTTTGTGATTTAGTATTGTGAATGATTGGGTTTATAATTGTATAGACGGACCCTAGGTTGCATAATACTACTGATTTGGATAAACTTAGAAGGATAAATTTTTAAATCCCCAATTCACCCCCTCTTGGGAATACACCAATTTCAACAGATAACAATGGCAAAAGACTAATTTTGGTTTCCTTGAAAACATGTTGTGTTATAAAGTCTGAATATGAGTAATTTCATTTTTTTAAATGTATATATATATATATTATGATTGGGGTCTACTAGTTTACATATATAAGTATATTGATGCAGTTTGTGTTAATTTGTGATTAATTTCATTGTGGATTTGTTTTTGAAATTAATGCATGATCTTTGAAATTATTAATATATTTGTTGCATTATAAGTGATTTGTCGACTAAAATTTATGTGAAAGAATCCAGTTGTAAGGAAATATTTGTTCATGGTGACATTCCTTAGGGACAACACAATAATTTCATTATGAACTAATTTTTTTTGTAATTTAATTTTTTTAATTGTGTTGGAATTGGTGTATTCCTAAGAGGGGGGTGAATTGAGTATTTAAAACTTCCTAAGTTGATTTCTATTTCACAAGTAGTAATACTCAACCTAGGGTTTGTCTATAGAATCCCAAATTCGCAGATAAATAAATATGTGGAAATTAAATCATACGCAGCATTCACAAAATAACATACATGTGCAAGAATGTAAATTGCGAAAATGTAAAGTGCACACACGATATGTTATCGAGGTTCGGCCAACTCTGCCTACGTCCCCGCCTTTAGCTCGCAAGCCTGAGGATTCCACAAATGCTCATTTAACGGGCGAAGCAGCAGCGTTTACAACTAGGTCAATTAACGGGGCTGGCCTTAACCTACAACCGCACCTTACCAAGATAGTGCACTTAGCTTTCCTAACCAGGTTTATGCCAATCCGGGACTATTCAATAGGGCTAGTCTCCTTCTTCAAACCCATGCCTAGAATAAGACAGATATAAAAATTTACGTACACGCAAAAGCAGATATGTACCACTATGCACAAACACTAATCAATGCACCTCAAACAAATAGGAACTATAAGCTCAGTGCAGTTTGTGTACTAACACTCAAAGTAATGTTTATATTCAATCATGCACAAAGAGTGTATCAACAAGATAATCTTTAAACCAATATATAGATGCAAATCTCAATAACAATTTAGGGTTTCAAAGATTTTCACCAAGGTAATTAAAATGTCTCTAAAAATATTTTCTCAAGATTCAAGCATAAGAGATATTTGAAAACTGAGTCTGTGAAAAAAATTTTACACACTCAAAAATCACAAACTCAATGAGTCTTGTAATGAAAATGCAAAGACTCACTAGCTCCAAGATTTTTCCCACACAAAGATTTATCAAATAAAATCAGGGGAAAAACCTTTGCTTAACCCTCAATCAAAAATCAAGTATACAAGAAATATATGAGGGTTTCTAGCAATAATAATCAATGAATAGAACACTCACAATGCTAGATTTATCAAAGGAAGTAGTATGAGTGTATGAGGTTTGTATAGCACAATAAGGCTTAGGATTTTTAGACGATTTTTGCTAATCTTATGCTAATCCTTGCAAATGAACGCCTATATATAGAAGAGGGCTAAATTATGATCGTTGAGGACATAGGGGTCATTATTAAAATGTTTTAAAACCATTTAAGAAAAATAACCCCATTTAACTCGGTGAAAATTTTGACAGCCCGAGAGAATTGGTTAATCAGATCTAAGGTTCAGTTGACTAGATTGCCAAGTTCAGTTAATTGGGGGATTTTTGAACTAAAGGTTTGGTCGACCATCCAAAGGCGATTTTGAACCCTCCGAGGTTTGGTCGTCCAGACTTAGTTCGGTTGACCGAACTTCATATACTTCATTCAACCAAGTCATTTTGAACTTGGAGGTTTGGTCGACTAGGGCGTTGGAACTTCCCACGTGTCGGTTTTGTCGACTAGGGCATTGCAGCACATTCTGTGGTCGGTCGACTGAAGGGTCAAACTATTGATCCTAGGGAAGTTTGGTCGACCAAAGTCCTCTATGTATTAGAGTTCGGTCGACCGAACACACCAACTTTGGGCATTTCAGTCCTATTCCTCTTATGCAAAGTCCCTAATCACATAATAATCAGTTCTAAGTTATTAGCGAACTTTTTTCATGTAAAGTTGTGTGTCCTAAGGTCGGTCTAAGGCCTTTTAAGAGCCGACCAAAAAAATTTGGCGTCGGTCGACCTCCCTAAGGTCTTTCTAAGGTCTTGAGCTTATAGTCCTATATGCATGATATGTAGATTATTACAGACCTTTTAGAATTTAATTATTACAGACCCAAATATGAAAATACAACAAGTAAATATGTCGGGGTCTTCATTCTTTTTCAAGTTGCCACATGCCATCAATATGATCTTGCTAGTATTATCCTGCACACAAACTTGATAGACATTAAATACCGAAGTATTTTGTCATAATCAAAACAGGGTATGACCCATAGGGTCATCAATCTCCCCCTTTTTGATGATGACAAATACTTGCCTACTTCTCCCCCTTTTGGAAACAGTAAAAAGGGTCTAAATAAATATTTAAGTATATAGGCAAATAAAAGATAATTATTATTCATATACAAGATATGGTTTGAGAAGATTTTTAGAAAATTCGGCAGCATGCCATTTGAAAATAGAGCATTTCCCATAAGTATATGTATAGAAATGACCTGTTTGAGTTTTAAATAGCAATTATTCACAACAATCAACTCAAACAGTCCAATATGTTCAAAAACAATAAATATGAGTATAACTTTCAATCATCCAAAAGATAGAATAGTCATATAGTGCAAAATTAATGACAAAGATAACCTCATAAAGTATGAGATATAGCAATTAAGCACACAAACAATATAACTAACCATTGCAATTGAAACATATCATAAGACTCGTGGAAGATTGGAGTTTAAAGTACATGACATATGATAGCAAATAGTTGGTTTGAGCACAAACACAATCTAACAAGTTCGCATGCATTCATATGAGAAATTATCGAACCAGCTATGCAAGTTAAAACCATATAGTATACAATATTAATAAGGTAAGAGATAAAGAGTTTTTTATTTGAAATAATTTCTTGCCAAAAGTACATGTAAATAAATATGTGTGTGTGTGTGTGTGTGTATATATATATATATCCCTCTATGATATTTGCAAAAAGTACTGAGGGTGTGTTTTGCTGAAAAAGAAGCTTTAATAAATAAAGCAAGCACAATTTTTTTTGTTTCGCATTTTAAGCATACTCATAATATAATCAGAATCATAACCATATTAATCTAAAGAAAATCTTAACAGTCAAATGCAAAATCATATGGCAAAGACAAACAACATGTGGCAAGGCAATATATATCAACGTAAGATTTTCACAAAGATCGTTTCATTTAAGCACATGCCACACCTGATTCAAAATAGATCTAAGCTAAAAGTATTTGAGAGCATAATGAGATGAATATTTTAATTTTAGATGCTCCCCCTATCGTTTGGAGTCCTAGTGTAGATGCAATAAACTACTTATACTAGATAGAGGATTATTTCATTATGCCTATAGTATAAGTCATTCATCTTAAATCCTTTAACCTAACCATACTAATGATTTATCAACTATATTATGATTAGTATGGTCATCCCTATAGGCCACATATGCATCTTAAAAAATATATTAAGTCATGAATTAATACTCATAGGCTTTAAGCACTGGATATGATGTTCAGGGTTCTTAGAAGAGCCTCAATATTTAAAAAGTAAAGTATGATGCATATGAGTTCTTTATGTTATTTCTCTAGGGATGGAGCTGAGCTTCTCCAACTATTTGATGATTATGTTAGGATGAAATTTAATTATTTAATTGATTTTCACTCATCCTTTCAAAAATATTTTAACTTTCATTTTATTATAATCATCTTTGTACAAGGTTTTACTTTCGAAAAATTCTTGTCGAAATTTTGGCAGCATGTCGTCTGTAAATCGGACTTTTTCCCATAAAACATGTACCTGATAGATGGTTATTTTCAACAAAATATTCATATAAAGCATGTAACAACCTAAATTCCATTATCAGCATGCAATTCACATCAACTACATCTGTCATGCATGAGGCTTTCAATACAGGCATGCAATCCAGTAGTATAATCAACTCAAGATATTCAACATAGCTTAATAGTAGTTCGTGCTAGGAAAAGACATAAACTATCCATCAAAGAAATTTTAACCATTTATTGAATCATGGATAGGGTTGCAATGCTATACACATATAAGCATAAAGGCATAAACGATATAAGAATATGAAAGCATTTTAATTTATATGACCATGAAAAATACATGCTCCCCCTCAATTATGTACTCTACTCATTTTATGTCATCATATGCTTTAAGTTTTTTGGCCAAGTGACTTAAGGGTATTTAATGATATAAACTTAGCATTTTGATTATAGGCTTAATGGACCAAAAAGTAGCAATGAATTTCTTTTCTGTGTGCTAAGCCTATCTTGCCTCTTTTCTTATGAATCTCAATACATGTGAGAGATACAAATTTGAATGGCTTTGAACTTTTAGTGACTGTGCATAGGTTTCCTTAAAAATATGTTTCTTCTTCTAGATTGAGACCTAGGCGATCATATTAGTCATTCAACTCATCTCTAAGTATTTAAAGCTCTAAAAGATATGACTTAATGATTTGAGAGCTTGTGAAGGGAAGATAAATAAATACTCTTTAAAAATTTAGATCACTGATGGATACAAAAGACTATTTAGGATAGACAGGACATTTTTCAAAATATTTTCGTGATAGTAATCATGTCCAGCTATGAGCAAAGAGTGTCTAGGAGAGTATGAATTTTTGAATACAACTCTTTGGACAGTGGTATGTATCCTTTAGATATAATTATAATTATGAAGCAAGGATACAACTGGTGCGTAGAAGGGATATCTTATTATTAGCACTCAATATATATTAGTCAATTATGATCAATAGTGCTTCAAGCCTAGAGTGATGGCTAAGCATTTTATTAGGCATTTTAGGCTTTCAAGATGAGTTTAGGATAAAGATGTTTAACTAGAAGGATTCATTTCCTAAAAATCAAGCTTGTGCAATGGACAAAGTATGCTTGTAATGACCTAGATAATTTTAACTATTTAAAATAATAAGAAAGAAAATAAAAGGAAAAAGGGAAAAAGAAGAAAGGAAAACGAAATTTTAAAAAGGGTAATAAATAGGTGCTCATCGACGAGCAGGATTTTCTCGTCAATGAGAGATCTTGTGAGCCTCGTCGCCGAGTATGAATGTCTTGTCGATGAGGATTAACCAAGGGGGTTTGGGTTGTTCTGAAACTTGTCAACGAGCTTACGGTCTTGTCGACGAGTGTTCTTCAGTGGTTCGTTGATGAGTCCTATCTTCTCGTCGACGAGTCCACGTGGCAAAGATGGGTATATAAGGGAATAAGGAAGCTTCTTGGTGAGGAAATTCAGTTCTTCTCCATTTTTCTCTCTCTAAACTCGTCTCTCTCCGTTCTCTTTAAGAATCCGGCCCAGATTCAGCCTGAATCAACGATCGGAAGTCGCTACGGTGTTCTAGGGAAGATTCTCTACACATCTAGTGGATTAGTTTTCAAAACTGGGCTTTTTTGGGAAACACTCCTAAGTTGAGGTAAGGGTTGGGATTCTCAGTTTTGGGTTTTTAAAAGTTTATTTGAATTTTATAAATTTATAAAATGCAAAAATAATGGTTTATTTGGGGTTTATTTAATTAAATTAAGGATTTTGAACTAGGGTCAAGGTGAGCATCACAGACATCAGTTTGGGGTACCAATTGGTGTAGTTTAAAGATTCAAGTAAAGGGGAAATTTATATATTAAATTAGGTTTTCATGTATTAAATGGAAATGGATTATGATATATGTGTGTGTGTGTGTGTGTGTGTGTGTGTGTGTATGTATATATATTTTCATGTGGGTATAAAATGCCAACCGTGTAAATAATGTTTTTCTGAGTTTAGAGTTGCTTATTTAGCTATGATATGTGAAAATGAATTGACGAAAGTGAATAACATTTTCAGGATAATTATGTAAGAAATGAAGGTATATTTTCAGTATATAAACATTAAATGTTAGTTGACTTATTTTACAGGTAATGTATGAATTTTACTGCAAAATTGTGTGGCATGAATAGATGATAATGTAGTGTAAACGTATGTTATATGTATGAGATGCAGGCTATGTAAGAAACGCATTGATAATGAAATGTTATAAGGACCATGTTGCTTGTGTTTGATAATGCAATCATGTATACAATGACATGTAAAAGGAGTTATAGACTAATTGATGACAGCTAAAAAGAGCTCTGTTAGTAGATTCTAGCGTATATCTATGTGGACTAACTAATATACAGCTAAAAAGAGTTGTAGTACGAATGAATGAAATGTAAATGAAATGTAATGGAAATGTAAATGAAATGTGAACGATGTAAAAGGTGAAAGGTTATGTAAAGTGAAATATTATGAAATGCTTAAGTTATGGACATGAATAGTTATGGATGATTGAATAACGACAGATAGAATAATGTATTATGGTATTATAAAGTATTTATATTTGTAGAACATGTTACGTTAGGACGGGGCAAAATCTTCGCCTGAGGGCTTGTTGAGAAAGGTGAGTGCACTAATAGTATCAGATGTAGCAATAGGCTGCATAATGCACTAGGGTAGAGGGAAACTATTTGTATGGGCGGGTAGATTTTCTTATTCTCGGGGGCCTTCGCTGGTGAACTTTTGTATGAATTATGTGAGTGCGAGATTAATCTAACACTTAAGGGCTTACTAAGTAAGGTAAGTGCCCTGGTATGCTTCAGTTGTGACCTTTGGGTTGCCTAATGTATCAGAGCAGAGGGATGCTACTTGTATGAGTGAGTAATCACTCCTATCCTTGGTATCTCATGGTAAATACTTTGCATGTGATTGAATAGGATCAAAAAATGTTTTCAAGAACTTATGTTAATGATTTGCAAATGATAATAAAATGTTGATTATAATCTCATGTTGACCACGCGCTATTTTAATATATATTTTTTCTTCCCATACTAAAATGTGTCTCACCCGAATATGAATTTATCTTTTTCAACACCTCCACGTGATCGAGCTTAGAGAACTCGAGTTGGATATAGCATTTTTGGGTTCTAGATAGAGAAAGGGGTATAAATATTTTTTATGATATTTTGGGATGTATATAAGTTTTGTTTTATGTTTTTATGTTTTAAGTCTTCTGTGATATGGATGGTTGTGGAACATACTGATGTTTGTGAATACTGAAATGTTTTGGAGATATGTATATATGAGAATTCAAGTGATGAATGGTTATTATGGATTATGGATAAAAGTAGTAAACTCTAGTATTTATTATTATAATTGATGAACATAGTTATGTTTTACGCTGCGTACATGGTATTTATTTATGAATTTTATTAGGTATAACGCACCAGACCGGATTTAAGGGTTCGAGGCATTACAATACTTTATATGATCATATTTAAGTGTGAGTTAAGCAATTTGACTTATTTATCAAGCAAATAATGCTTTGTCCATTTGGAAGTGGATTTTACTCTAACATGCTGTAGCCAATATTTTTATGTTTTACCCCCATCAATATGATAAATTCCGATTGGATAAGACACTTAAATTTTTGTATTGGCTTGCTTCCCTATGAATCTTAGTATAATAATAGTAGTGAGTGCATATACTAAGATTTGATATTTGAAGCCCAAACCACTTCCCAAGCTTATTGTCATCACTAACCCCTATTGTTAATTCTAAATGCTAAGGAAGAATTATGTGTTCATGTAATTCCTGTTTGAGTAAATTCTTCCGTGAATTTCAAGGTGTTTGCTTTCTTAACAACCCATACCATTTTTCGATCTTTGATTCTCAATGGGTTAGGAGTCGATGATTCTTTTACTTTCCATACTCGTTTGGGTTTCACACCTTTTCTTTTAAACGGGCAATCAAATTTTGTGTGCCCCTTCTTTTTACACAAGACACATGTGGTGTGAGTATATCGACCAGAGGAGGTACTAGCATAATGTTTCTATTCTTTTACAAAGTACCTCATGTATAGGTTCTTTCTTTTCTTGTTTTCAATTCCATTATAACATATACCTTCTTTATCTAAGGTCATATTTTATGATCCTAACAACTTATTAAGTTGTCCTTACCTCCAATGAACGTATAGATGATCTTAGCTTGGTCTTTTACTTTCTTTTCTAAATCTTGCGTTTTAAGTTCTTAGGACCTTTGCAAACATCTTATAATTTAACAAACTCTTTAGTCATTTTGTTTGCTTTACATTCAAGTTCTACAATAAGATGATCTTTATTATTATCACTCGAAGTTTGAGATCTTACTGCATTCAATTCTTTTTCCAATTTTTCACTCTTGTTTACTAACTATTTGATCTTTAACTCATTTTCCCTTTCAACGAGAACTTTTAACTCACATTCTTTCACAGATGCCTCATGCTTGTTTTTCAAATCAGTATATCTTTTGTTAACTTTAACAAGAGACTTATGAATTATAACATATTCAATTTGCAATTTTTCATAAGTAGGCATGCTTTCACTATCAAAACTATCACATGATTCAGTATCAAATGCATCATTCAAATCATCACATGAATCATTACCAAGTTTATCTAACAAAGTAGTGGGAGACAAATTTACCTCATTGTCGGTTAGAGCTATAAAGCACCGTTTACCTCCTTCAAGATTCATAGAGCTTGAGTCACAAGGAATAATTGTATTTTCTTGCATAGTTTCTTCATATCTCTTTTCAAGTTCCTCCCATATCTCTTTAGCAATGTTACATGCCATAACCTCACAAAGAATATTAGAATCTAAAGCATGCAGCAAGGTGTTCATGGCATCAAAATTTATTTGCATTAAGTTCCTATCATTATCATTTAGCTCAAATTCAGAATTAGGAACATCAACACACTTAATGACTTTTACTAGAATACTATCTCCTTGAGCAATAACCTTCTAGAACCTCCAATTTAACTCTTTAACAAATACGGTCATCCTAAATTTTCATACAATGAAATTTTCACCACAAAATACTGGAGGATTCGTGACTAACCTTCCCTCACACGAAGGGGATGCACCAACATGAGCCATTGTGATCTTTTGAAAAAAAACGTTTAAGTCTATGCTACGAGACTCTGATACCAATTATTGGAATTGGTGTATTCCCAAGAGGGGGGTGAATTGGGTATTTAAAACTTCCTAAGTTGATTTCTATTTCACAAGCAGTAACACTCAACCTAGGGTCTGTTTATAGAATCCCAAATGCGCATATAAATAAAATGTGCAGAAATTAAATCATATGCAGCATTCACAGAATAACATACATGTGTAAGAATGTAAATTGCGGAAATGTAAAGTGTACACACGATATGTTATCGGGGTTCAACCAACTGTGCCTATGTCCCTGCCTCTAGCTTGTAAGCCCAAGGATTCCACTAATACTCACTTAATGGGTGGAGCGGCACCGTTTACAATCAAGTCAATTAACAGAGTTGACCTTAACCTATAACTACACCTTACTAGAATGGTACACCTAACTTTCCTAACCGGGTCTAAGCCAATCAGGAACAATTCAATAGGGCTAGTCTCTCTCTTCAAACCCACACCTAAAATACAACAAATATAAAAATTTACGTACACAATGTTTCTTACACAAGCAGATATGTACCACTACGCACAAACACTAATCAATGCACCTCAAACAGAGAGGAACTATAAGCTCAGTGTAGTTTGTGTGCTAACACTCAAAGTAATGTCTATATTCAATCAAACACAAAGAGTGTATCAACAAGATAATCTTTGAACCAATATATAGATGCAAATCTCAATAACGATTAAAGGTTTCAAAGATTTTCACCAAGGTAATTAAAATGTCTCTAAAAATATTTTCTCAAGATTCAAGTACAAGAGATATTTGAAAACTAAGTTTGTGAAAAAGATTTTACACACTCAAAAAACACAAGTTCAATGAGTCTTGCAATGAAGATGCAAAGACTCACTAGCTCCAAGATTTTTCCCACACAAAGATTTATCAAAGAAAATCGGGGGAAAAACCTTTGCTTAACCCTTAATCAAAAATCAAGTATACACGAAATATATAAGGGTTTCTAGCAATAATAATCAATGAATAGAGCACTCGCAATGCTAGATTTATCAAAGGAAGTAGTATAGTATAAGTGTATGAGGTTTGTATAGCAAAATAAGGCTTAAGATTTTTTAGAGGATTTTTCTTAATCTATATTATTTTTATGCTAATCCTTGCAAATGAGCCCCTATATATAGAAAGGGCTAAATTATGACCGTTGAGGACATAGGGGTCATTATTAAAAATGTTTTAAAACCATTTAAGAAAATTAACCCCATTTAACTCGGTAAAAATTTTGACAACCCGAGAGGATCGGTCGTGTTGGCCTAAACAAGGCTTACGACTCTTGATTTTGGTGATAACAAAGTAAGGTCATCTAATGTTTTTCAAAGTTGTGATATTTCAAATAATGAAACAAAAGCATACTTCATGAAGACAACAACTTCAATTCTGAAAGCTCAAGAGACCAACATGAAAGACTCAAAGATCATAAGAACATTGAAAGCTCATATTAACTCAAGTGACCAATATTGAATACAAGAACTCAAAGCAACAACTTGATGAAGTTTTTTCAAAGAGTTCAAAAGAAATGAAGAGAGTCTAATAGGACACACTTTGTAAGTACTTCAAGTGTATCTCATGTAAGAAATTTCATTTTGAAACTCATTAGGGAAAAGAGACTTAGAGACCTTAATTTTAAAACTTGGAACACATTTTTCAAAGAGAAAAAATTGATATTCCAAGAATTAAAAAGCAAAGAGAGTTAGTACAAAAATATTTTTAAAACCAAAATTTTGTCTTGATAGGAGCCTAACTGAAAATAGTCAGTAGGCTGACCAATTAAGTGTTTTTAAAATACACAGACAGAAGGTTGTTAGGCTATTGCCTAGACCTTGACAGGCGCCTGACGAGATTTTTTGAGAAGCATATTCAGGTTTCATCAGGCTACTGTCACCCTTTTGCCTGTTTATTAAAACTGATAAATTCAGTGACAGGCGCCTGACCACAAGGTGACTGGCGACTACCTGTGAAAATAAGTCGTGTAATTCATTAACAGGAGACTAACTAGAAGCTCTCATGCTACTACCATGTGGCAAATTTTAGATTTTATAACAGACATATTTTTGAAAAATAGATTGCTTGGGGCTCAAACTTGTTCAAAACTTGAACACTACTCCAGTAAACTTAGGGAACAAGTTAGAAACTTTTTTAAATCTATAAATACCCCTCAAGATCAAATAATTTAACAACCAAGAATCAAATTTAGCATTCAAACTCTCTTTCAATTGTTCTCAAACTCTCAAAAGCTCTCTCACTCTCATCTTGCACAAAATTTACTGAGGTTTTGCTGATTCTAAATCACCAATTTGTGCTACAATTTTAAATTCTTTCATCCAATGAAAGAACCATTCGGTGATGTACTTTTTGAGCTTTAGTATGAATTTCATATTTGATTTGCTTTGAAGTGTATAGCTATAAATTTGTACTAATCTGCTCTTTAAGAGAGTGTTCTTGTACACAACTATCACTTTGTATTCTTGTAGTGTTTTTAACGATTCCAGGATTATTGGATCGTTGGCTAAGCGTGGGGGATCTCTTAAAGAGGTGCTGCTCTAGCCTAATTAAAGGAGTGACCGAGTAAGGGAATATCACTTGTGTTGACTTTTTGAGTCCGATCCCTGTTTTTTATGCTGACAAAGCACATGTTTCTTATGTGTGTATTTAGCATGTGAACAAGTCCATTTATTTAACACACACATAATGAAACGGCGATGGAAGCTTGCGGGACTTAAAGATTATACGATCAAGTGCATTCCATGAAGTCAAAAGAGCAAAATACGAAGAAGATGTTTATTTTATGTAATTGCATTTAGTTTTTTATATCTTTGGTCTGTAATAATGCATACATCTGCATCATGTGTTTAAATGCTCAGAACGACCGTAGATAGACCCTAGGGACTAGGATATTTCACCAAAAACCTATTTCTAAATAGACTAAAATCATACAAAGTTTTTGAAATAGCTTTAGGGTTAAAATCAAGGCTAAACAAAGTTTTGTCGACCAACACCGAATTTTTTCGGTGTCTTCAAAAAGACTTAGAAATGACCCCAGGACACTCACTCATGCATATACATGTTTGGTTATTTGAAATAGGGTGACTGGTGGCTTTAATAGGACCGAAATGCACAAAATGTGCACATTCGGTCGACCGAACTCCTATGTACAAAATGCCCCAGTCAACTGAGCCTAGCTAAGTATATATCTCCCGATCGACCGAACTCCATCCAAGTCAACTATTTGACCTCCCAGTCGACCGAGAACATTTTGTACACCACCAACCTGGTCAACCAAGTTCCCACGTGTGGGAACTCAACGGTCTGGTCGACCGACCAGTTCAGTTCATATTGACCCTGGTCAACTGAAGCTCGCAAATATGAAAAATTGCCCTCATACATACATGTCCGGTCGACCGAGTTCATTTTAAGCCCGGTCAACCGAACCCCTAGAACTTGGGTCGATCGAACTTGTCCTAGTCAACCAGTGCTCTCGGGTTGGTCCAAATTTTTTACCCCCATTGACTTTTTAAAATGAGATTAATTTAAATTAAACATCATTAATCTTTTTCTAAAATGACCTCCATGTCCCCAACGGTTATATTTTTCACCAACACTATAAATACCCTCTCATTACTCCAAATTAGCAACTTTGATTAACCTAAATCTTTTCTCTAATTTATTGTTAATCAAAGTTCCCCCATAAAGGTTTTTGTTGTTTAAATCATTCTTTTGGGGAAAAATATTTTTAACAAATCTCTCCAACTCTCTTTCACTAGTTTTATCTAAAAATCATTTTTAAAGAGAATATTTTATTTTGGGCACTTTATTTGCATTTTCATGCATATACTCTTACTTGTTATTTACTTTTTGAAAATCAATATTTAAGAGTATAGCTTGCATTCCTCCCGGTTATTTCTTTGATAAATATTTTTGGGAGAAAAATTATTTATTGCACAAATGCTTTTGAGCTTAAAATCCCTAGTTTCTCCAAATATTATTTACTTGCAAAAATATTTATAGGAGAACAATAATACTCATTTTTCATATATATTTCATTTGTACAAATATTATTTAGATAAGCACCCTTTACTCTACTGAGTTCAAATCATATCATAAGAGAGTGCGTACATATTAGAGCTTTAATGTGTACATTTATGCTTGTATTTTTCAGAAGCATTTTAATGTACAAAAATGATTTTATTGTAACGGTTGGGTTTAGCCCGTAAATTGAACTAGGGAGTCTCAGCCTCGCAAGTGAGACCGATTCAGTTTAACCTGGAATTGAACTGGGGAGTCTCAGCCCCATAAGTGAAACTAGTTCGGCTCGACCTAGTAATTAAGCTGGGGTTTTTCTCGTTCCGTAAGGAGAGGATGTAAAAGGCTTTTGTTCCACCTGGTTAAGTGAGCAGGTTTAGTGGAATCCTTGGGGGGTATGCCCAAGGCGGGGATGTAGGCTGGTTTGGCCGAACCTCGATAACAAATCTGGTGTCGCTCTCTCTATCTTATTTAAATTTCTGCACTTTAATTTCATCATGTGTATGAATGTTTATTTAATGTTAAAGTTATTTTCATACACACATTTGATTTAAATAATATACTGCACACGTGTATGTTTGCTTTCACTGTTAAAATTATTTTACATACGCACGTGCACATTGAAAGGGATATGATATGTGGGGAATCGACATAATTTTTCAAATTAGTGAAAAATATTTTAAAACTCAATTCATCCCCACTCTAGGGATCACACCAATTCTAACAACATGGAGAGCGGGCTCTAGCCTACTAAAGGAGTGTGTAACGGTGTTGTTTCGCCCAACAAAGGAACTGATTTAGTGGAATCCTTTGGTGGTTTGCCAAAGGCGAGGACGTAGGCTATGGATAAGCAGAACCTCGTAAAAATCGTGGTCTCACTCTCTTTTTCCCTTACTTTTTATTTTCAGCACATACATTAACTGCGTAGATGTTTTAAATTCTTAAATCATATATACTACGTAAATTTGGAAATTAGGTAAACTTAAAATTAAATTTTGATCTGGGATTGCGAAAACCGAAAGGGAGTACGTTAGTTGATTAATACTTTGCGGAAACCTCAAAGGGAGTATGTTGATTGGTGTTACTCAAAGATAAATTAACTAAGAGTTTATTTGAATTCGGAATTTTAGGAAGAGCGTGGACGTTTTGTTGAATATCAAATTAAGAAACAAATTACATTCTCTACAGGGCTTACAAATTCATATACGCAGGGCTGCAAACAAACTAACCATCTTGAGTTCTTGGAAAAGATTAAAAAATTGCATATTATATCTTGATTAAATATTTTGTGGATTTGATTGATTGAGTTTTTGTTTTGTGTGGTTGTGGATTGTATAAAAAGAATTAAACTTTTATTGTGTGATTGATAAATCAACAAGAAATCAAGAATTCATTGAAAGGATTAAATTAAGTTAAAGAATTCATAAAAAGTTTTAAAAGGAATTTTAATAACCCAATTCAACCCCCCTCTTAGAACTATACCTTTGTTTTCAAGTCAACCAGATTACTATGTTCGGTCGACCGAGGGATTTTTGAACTACATGTTTGGTCAACCGTCCAAGGGCGATTTTGAACCCTTCGAGGTTCGGTCGACTGGACTTAGTTCGGTTGACCGAACTTCATATACTTCGGTCAACCAAGTCATTTTGAACTTGGAGGTTCAGTCGACCATGGCATTGGGACTTCCCATGTGTCGGTTCGGTTGACTGGGGCGGTGCAGCACATTCTGTGGTCGGTCGATCGAAGTCCTCTATGTATTAGAGTTCAGTCGACTGAACATGCCAACTTTGGGCATTTCAATCTTATTCCTCTTATGCAAAGTCCCTAATCACATGATAATCAGTTCTAAGTCAATAGGGAACTTTTTCATGTGGAGTTGTGTGTCCTAAGCCCAATCTAAGGCCTTTTGAAAGTCAACCAAAAAAATTCGGCATCGGTTGACCTCCCTAAGGTCTTTCTAAGGTTTTGAGCTTATAGTCTTACATGCATGATATGCAGATTATTACAGACTTTTTTAATTTAAATATTGTAGACCCGAATATGAAAATACAACAAGTAAATATGATGGGGTCTTCGTTCTTCTTCAAGTTGCTGCATGCCATCAATATGATCTTACTAGTATTATCCTGCACACAAACTTGATAGACATTAAATACCGAAGTATTTATCATAATCAAAACAAGGTATGACCCATAGGATCAACAAATTGTTATATACTATTGAATTAAATAATTAAATTAATAATCTATAATTTTTGTTAATAAAGTAATTAATTTACAAAAAATTAATAAAATAATTAATATTTTGAAACTCTCATAAATAAAATTATTAATATTTTGAAAAATTTCCATTTATTTATAATTAATTTTTTAACTACTAATAATAATTGATTAATGTCTCCGTACTAAGAATAATTAAATTAACAATTTTCATATTCATTAATAACAATTAAATTACAATTAATAGCTGGACTGATAATTTTAGAAACCATTAATAGTTGAAATTAACTTTTTGTATTTTTTATTTAAATTTATAATAATTGAATTAAGTAATAATAATTAAGTTGACAATTTCTACAATCATTGTTAATGAAAAAACTAATTTATGGAATAATATTTGAAAAAATTAATATTTTAGAACATCTCAAAAACTAAAATGAGTAGTATTTTGAAACCTTCAAATTAATTTATAATCTAATTTTTATATTTTTAAATTATAATTGAATTAATATTTTTGTATTTACTAATATTAATTGAATCAGTATCTTTATAACAATAACAATAACTGAATTAATAATATATGTAGTTATTGATAATAAATGAACATTTTCCAGTATCTTTATAACAATAACAATAACTGAATTAATAATATATGTAGTTATTGATAATAATTGAATATTTTCGCAGTTGTTAATAATAATGGATTGATATCTTTGTAACCACTTTTATTAATGGAATTAATAATTTTTTCTAATCATTAGTAGCAATTGAATTACTATTAATAATGAATTAATAATTTAGTAACTACTAGACTTCGTAAAGCAGATCAAGTTGAATGATCTGTGGCAAATTAGGTGGATTATCGCATGAGGAAATTACAATCCGTATCTGACTCAATTAAGTGGTGGATTTAAGAAAATTTGGATTATATAATTTGTGATGGATGACGGATAATCTATCATTTCCATCACTTATATAATTTTTTTTATGACGAACAATTTATCTCATTACATAATAACTGAAGTTATTTTCAAAATTGTAATTTGGTAAATTGTTAAACATTAAATAACCTGTCACAAAATTATATTTTTCTTTAATTTTTTGATAATAAATTTAGAGCTAGGCTTGAGTTTGAATGTGGGCATGGGACAAACTCAAAAGCACATATAATAACACAAAAATTGGGAGTGTGCAATCAAGCCTTGGTCAACTGGGCCCATGCTGGTCGAATTGATTCCTAATGAGAATGAACATATGAAATTATCTATGTATTTGAACATTAGTTGTTAACGGATAGGATAGGCGAATATCCATCAAATAAAACTCAAAATCTACCAACAGACTCGTTTAGGGGTGGATAAAAAAATTTAAAATCATATTCAACTCATTTTATATATCGATTGGTTATGAGTCAGTTTAAGTGGGTTGGATTTGGTTCGAATTAACATATTTTTATCTGTTTTACCAAGTCTAATAACCACTTATAGTTAAATTATACTTTCTATAGTTTATATTTATATTTTAATCAATCAACAATAACCGACATGATAATTTACATAATCACTATTAATAAATGAACTAATTTATGAAAAATATACTAAAAATATTAATAAGCATAGTAATTAATATTTTTAAAACGTTGCATAAATAAATTGATTAGTATTGAAAACTTTCTAAAAGTTTGGTAGTAATCAATAATAATAATTATACCAGTAAATTTTGTAACTATTGAAAATAATATATTTATCTAATAATAAATAAAAATAATAGTTACTAAAATACTATTTTACTAATATAATCTGTAAAATATTATTAATAACATTCTCTAACTAATTAAAAAAATTTAAATAGTCAACCTTAAAAACTACATTCAATTTACTTAACATTATTCTTTTTTCTCACGAACACCTCTTTCATTTCGTCCACAAATAGACTTGTTTCAATGGTAGATATATTGGATCCTCCTGTAGTCAAATGTAATTTTATTAGGATATTTTTAAACTAAAAAAGGTTATCTGTAGTCCTATATTAAGTTGAATTTTTTTTTTCTCATGCTAATGCTACGTTATTTGAGTTTATACCTTATTATATTACCACCTTATGGGAGGTTAGTTGGGAACCAAAATTATCTTCCTGCTACAAGACCAAACATTACTATTGCACATAATTTGATTATTTATTTCTCAAACTCAGCTTAAACTAACTACTGAGATTCTATTATGCACATCTTAATGTGCACCTAGTGGAGGAGCCATATATGATTTTCTGATATAGGGATATATAGACGTAAATTAGTGGAAATTAGATTACTTAAAAAGAGTAAGAAGAAACCACTACTTGCATGGTCTAGAGATGAAAATTCAAATATAAAGCCTTATCATGTTGCTTAGAGTTGATATGGCTAAATGTAACAGTCCCATATTGGATGTGTACTAGAGAGATTTTGTACAAAAATATTGGTTTACACTCTAGTTATGTGAGGCATATTTTATAAAATAAAATTATAAGGTCGGTGGGTTAAAGTAGATAATATTGCACTAGAGTTGGATCAAGACTGTTACGTTTGGTATCAAAGTCACACTAAAAGCACTATCATGTAGGTGGATCCTACATAGAGGTGTGTGTCACTCTAACAAGAGCATGAAAAATTGAAAGAAAGAACATGTCATGGTCTCACATCGGCTGTGTACTAAGGAGATCTTAACCTTAAAAGGTTGATTCATACTCCAATCACATTGGTAACAATCTTAGACACAACTCTAGTGAGATCTATTGTGAACGTGGCTCACATTCTGAGAGAAGGGATGAAGAAAATCTAGGAGCAATAGTGTAGCGAGGGTAGTATTTCTATTCTATCCGAAGTCGTCGACGGTTTGCCTGAAACTGTCAACAGTTTGGCTCGGAATAACCTGCACAGATTTTGAATTTTGAATATTTGGACCTTATTTTGGTTGAGTTTCGGGGGGAAACTTTTAAGGAGACTTAATGTACATAGAATACGTTTTATATGGTGTGCTTTTGTGCCTTTTGTGTGCCAAGGATGCCAAGTGTGGTTGAGAGTATTCTTGAGAGGATTTATGTATTATTCATGTAATTTATACAAGGAGATAGTGAATTCTTACCGCTTGCTCCTGTAGATATAGGCATTGTCGAACCACATAATTCTTAGTGTCATTGTTCTTGTTATTACTTTCTTTGTATTGCTGCGGTTGTGGAATTGTTCTGTATTCACCATTAGATTGCTACATTGTTTTGTTTGATCCTTTTACATAAATTATATATATTCCGATGTGCATGTTTGGAGGTTTTTACACAACAATTGGTAGGGTTTTTACACAACAAAATCTAATCCGCTTTAGCCTATCAACCTCACAATTTTGTCTCATAAAAACATCTCACATAGTTGGCTTTTAAAATCATCCTTATAAGTTCAAGATCTCCCTAGTATACATCCAATGCAGGATCGTGAAATTGCATAAATATTACAATTTTCCCAAAACAAATAGAAACCAACAAAACAAACATTAGCAAAGAAGAAAATTAAGAAAAAAAATTAAGTTATATTTTTAGTATTGTCATGTATGCAATAGATGAGCTCTATTATAACCATAGACCCTATACATTTAATAAAAAATAACTATTCAAAAAAATTAAAAATAAAAATAATGTAGTGGATATTGAAACTCAAGTGAAGCAAGTAAAATAAGAAAAATTCTAAATGCATTTTTTTTATTACAATATCTAACATGTTGGATGTGTACTTTATAAAAAAATTATTTATTATATTTTACATAATTTTAAATAATTATATATTTGAATATAAATATAGATGTTAGAAGTTCTAGAGGCTCATAAATAAAAGCACATGAAAGGTTGTTAAGCTGGAGAATCTCATGTGATGAAATGAGCTGGAAGAGTTCGTTTATCTGTTATAATTTTTTTTTTATTCCCGCCATTTACATTCACCAGAATAACAGCTCAATGTGTATAAATAGATGGGAGTTGGTTGTATTCTTTTGTACAAAAAATTTCTCAATAGATATATCTATTCTATTTAGATGGAGTCTCTCTTTTAGCATGGTATTAGAGCATCCCAGTATCTGATCCTTCTCGTCTCTTCTCTCATTTCTTTCTCATTGCTCTTATGGCGGATCTCGTCTCTCAATCACCTATGTCGGAGGCGAATTCTTCTAGAAATGTTGCTGCATCTGTCGTGGAGGTTGGTCCCAGTAGTCCTTATTTCCTCACTAATGGTGATCATCCTGGTATCTTACTACTCTCTCAGCTTCTGACCAATTTGAACTACCATTCTTGGTCTCACTCGATGTATTTTGCATTAAAGGCAAAAAAAAATTAGGTTTTATCGATGGCACCTTACCATCACCCCTTGCTTCCGATGCTTTGTTTAATTCCTAGAATCGTTGCAATATGATAATCCTCTCTTGGCTTTTGAATTCCCTTTCCACAGACATTGCAGCTAGTGTTATTTATATTAATAGCTCTTGTGAGATGTGGTCGGAGTTGAGGGAACGATTCTCTCAAGCTGATGGCCCTCATATTTTTCAGTTATAGTTTGTTATTGCTAGGCTTAAGTAGGGTCAAATGGACGTCACTACATATTTTACTAAGCTTAAAATTCTTTGGGATGAGATTCTTCAATACCATCCTCTCCTTGTTTGTTCTTTCTTGAGTTCTACTTGTTCTGCATCTAAGGTGTTTGCTCAATATCATCATCAGGAGTATGTGATGCATTTTCTCATGGGGCTTTCTGATCAGTTTGCTAATGTGCATAGCCAAATTTTACTCCTTGATCCATTACCACCAATCAACAAGGTCTTCTCCCTAATGGTTCAAGAAGAGAGACAATGTGGCCTTGCTCCACGTTTTGCAGCTCCTATTGATTATGTTGCTCTTGTTACAAGTTCTAAATCTTCCAAAGGTGGCCCTAAATTTTGGAACTCATCTTCGACCTCTATGCACTTACTATGGTTTACGAGGGTAGATGATTGATCGTTGCTACAAGCTCCATGGGTATCCACCCAATTATCGCTCCAAAAACAAGGCTCGATCTCCTCAAACTGCAACACCAATCACTTCTAACTCTGTTCCTATTATGCCTTCTATGACCTTGACACAATACCAATACCATCAACTTTTTGCTTTGCTCAAGGGCTCTGATACTGTCTCTACCCCTCCTGAAGCTACAGTCAGTATGGCCTTAGCTCCTAATTTTTTTGGTAATGCTATTTGTTCTTCCATTTCTTCTACACTGACTGTTTGCACTACCTCTTGGATTATTGATACAAGTGCCTCAAACCATATGGTATCTGTTGGCCTAACTGGGCTTTTCAATCTTGTTTTGATGATAACAAAATGAAGGATTCTTTAACATGTGGTGTTGAGTGATTTGATTTCAGATATAGGTAAAAGGACACTCACGGTTGATAAGCTGAAGATCAATGTCAATCTAGTGGAAGCTCCTCATAATATTAAAGTAATGAACAACGAATGAAGAGGTTAAAAGCCAAGTAAATCTTAAAGTCAAAAGTGAACCTCGAGAGGCTGAAGAAGGCTGAAGGACTTAGTGATTAAGTAGACCATGATTAGAAGGATTATTGTAAGTACTTCAAAGTCAATGTTATTTAGATATGTGAAGCTCCTTAAGAATCAAAGACCCAGAGATCATTATTTGAAAAACTCTTAAAAATGTCTTTAAAATGTTCCAATTAAGTTTTTCAAGTAACTAGAGTTTTGAAGATTGTCAAAATTGAGAATTTTTTACTTGTAGGAAGTTGTCAAAATTAAGAATCTTTGAATTTCAAACTTGCAGGGAGACTGTCAAAATTGAGAAATTTTACTTGCGGGAAGATTGCCAAAATTAAAAATCTTTGAATTTCAAACTTGTGGGAAAATTTTCAAAATTAATTTTATAATTTATTTTTATTTTTTTGAAAAGTTACCTAAATGGAAGATTTTCAAAATTAATTCTATAATTTAATATTTTTTGAAAAATTTACCTAAATGGAAGATTTTCAAAATTAATTTTATAATTTAATACTTTCTAAAAAGTTATCTAAATGCTTCATGTTAAATGAGGAAACTTTTCTTTGAAAAAGTCTATAAATACCTCCTTTGAGCAATGAAAAAAAAACACAAGCAAAAAGTAGCAAAAAGATCAAACGAGCAATACGCTGAAGTTATATACGATCCCTACACTGAAATTCTCCTAAAAGTTTTTGTGTGCTCACATTATTTTGCTGGAGAAAAACTATACGATATTGGTGGATTGACAAACAAGAGATTTGTAACGACCCTCCATAAAATACAACATAATAGATAAATGGTCAACCCGAACCCGTGGGTAACGGGGACACCTGTCATACACAGCGCAAAAACCTAGCAGCAGTAAACATAAAAAATCCATACATCCATCCATAAAACATAATACCAGAGCTTTTATAACATTATATTCCTGTACTTCTGCATATATCCATATATATTAAAATATCTCTAAGGTCACACAAAATAACTCTAACCCTAGTACAAAAATCTTACCTTCCTCACGGGGTAATCTCTCTATCTCAACGGTGGCCCTGACCCGCCGGTCTCTCAGGGGCTCCTGAAAAATTTAATAATGTTGGGGGTGAGACACTTCTCAGTAAGGGAAAATAAACTAAATACAGTTGTGTGGCAACATGAATATTTAGAGTGCTTATACAGGTATAATACATTTCATAACTCTGGAAATAATCATAATATCATACTGGATAATCATGTACTTTCATATTCATTAATAAATCATAACATACATAAATATCTGTTATGACTCGTAATACTGAAAATCAACCCAGGATGAATAGCTAGCTAATGTCATGTATTACCCCCCATGACGGGTTGTTCAACCCGAAGGCGTGACCCGACAATGGCTGGCCGACCACTGTCGAATCAACAATGTCTATAAGTACGATGGGCCCACTGCACCTTGGTTCGGACTGCCAGGTGGACATCTACACTCTACTGAAAGCCTCATCGACTAACCATCTCCCATCCCCTCGTGGGACGATAGCACTAATAAGGCCTCATGCCAAAATCAACCCATAGCTACGGTACCAAGCTCCTGGTTTGAACTAAACTAACATCCTGGTTGTGAAAACATATAATACATGATCATACATAACATTATTACGGCCTCGTGCCAAAAACATAGATACGGCCTCGCCCCGAAATCATACCTATGGCCTCACGCCAAAATCATAGTAAATATGACCTCACGCCAATAATATAAATACGGCCTCGTGCCGATAACATAAAATACGGCCTCGTGCCGATAGCATAAAATATGGCCTCGTGCCGATAACATAAAATATGGCCTCGCACCAAATCGTTTCAGGTATATACATTCTGAAAATACATCGTTCATCATATAATCATCAAAACCATCACAACATAACTCATAGTTTCATAATACCTGAAAATATGTTTTACTTGCAAAAGCATTCATATCTTATCTCATTTCATGTAAAATAATATTCATGCCACACATGCTCTGTTAAAAGTCATACTAAAATCATGATTTTCTGGCATCTCATACATACATATACATTTTTCTCATAATGGCAGTATTTTCCAAACATACGTTTCATATATGATAAACAATTATAACATAGGCTTTTCTGAAAGAGAGAGAGATATGCCAGAAACAGCCATGACTTCATGGATATTGTTTCTACCAGAGAGAGAATCGAAACAGCCATCAAAGTCGGAAAAGCCAGAAGTAGTGGCGAAGAAACCGGTTCGGATAAGAAATGGACAAATAGGAAGAAGGATGATGAAACTCATATGATTCAAGGGCGACAATACCAAAGAGGTCATAACCAAGGGTTTAGAAGAAATATTGTTAACCAGATAGCGCATACAGGCACAGGGTCTCAGTTTGTTCCCTATGGGCCTACGCTCACACAGAAAAATGTTCAGACGCAGAGATATGGTCCTAATAGGGTGGAACCAATTCCCATGTCCTATTCGGAATTGTTCCCCCAATTGCTCGAAAGAAGGCTCATTTCAACCATCCCTGGAGTAGCCGTACGACACCCCCTACCACAATGGTATGACCCGGATGCTAAGTGCGCGTATCACTCCAATTCTCCAGGTCACACCGTTGACCGCTGTTGGACATTTAAACACAAGGTACAGTCATTGAGGGATGCCGGTTGGTTGGTCTTCGATGATAAGCAACCAGGAATCCAGAGTGATCCCCTACCCAATCACAGGGAAAGAAATGGTTAATATGTTGTACGAAGGACTGGGAGCCGAGGTCAGGCAAAAGAATATGTCAAGTTATGGATCCTAGAGTTCTTGTAAGGAGCCCAAAGGGAGCAAAAGTACACAAGGGGCAAGTTTTTGATTATCTAGTTTGTTTCATGTGATGATGTCATTTTAATTCCCTATCTTCTGGCAGTCTGTTGACACTATTGTCTCGGACATTTTTCCTTTCATCAATAAATTGAATTATGCATTTTCTCATATCACTTGTGCCCTGAGTTCAGTTGACCAAAAATTTGTTTGATGATGTTTCATGTAAAGATAAGGAAAATAATAATATCAATATTCATAAGCCAGAAAGTGATGTTAATTTTGAAAACCAAACATAGGAGGTGGAATCAAAAGAAGATAAAACAATTTTCCTCACCTTATGAAGACAGATGTTGTGAAGAAATAAAGAATCTCGAAGGAATTCAGTAAAATATATGTGTTGTGCCAAGAATTTCAAGTCAATTCACTATTCATGTTTTGATCAAATGATAGATGGCCATCATTGGCCGACCAGTTATCCCTAAAAAGAACCAAATATTGATTTATCAATTGTTAACCAAGTTAAGCCTGAATGTTAAACTAGTCTTTTCTTAAAAGCCAGTTCACCAAAAAGTTAACCTGAGTTGGGTCTCCTAGCGTTTGGCAAGTCATATGAGACAACAATGGGCTATCGAAATGATGGTAGGCCATTTTTCTGCTACCCAAAATAAATTCAAAGAAGAAATCTCTTGCAAGCCCTTTTGAGCCTGAAAAATTCATTTATTGATTAACCCGTCAAAGGATCACACCCCACACTGGGGCAGTTTAAAAGAAATCAGTTCCAAAGGATGTCTAAATAAAATGCTAAAAAGTCCTTCACAAAAGGAAGAGCAAAAGTGCAGTAAAAAAGAATATGCAGGGAAGAGAAAGAAGAAAAAAAAGGAAAGAAAGAAATAAGGACATATTACATATGTGATCTTCGACCAAATTACCCTTGATGAAATGACAATTTTGAGCCTTATTTAACCTTTTTCTTCTTTATCCTATAACCCCCCCAGCCTACATTACGGCCCAAATGAAGACCTGACCAGATTGGTATACAATGTTGTCTCAAATGATTTGTCAAACTCAATGACGAGTCTGAACTACGTAATGACCTGATCCTGAAAAGGTACGTAGGCAGCTTGTTTAAATAACAAGTTCGGTCAATATCTTGCAAAACATCTCAACTCGAATTGGGGGCGTAAAACATTATTTGGGGTGGTATTTTTGAGCCTTAGTGTCCCTTTTATTCTGAAAACCTGTATGCCTCAGCCTACGTTTCGTCCCGAGTCTTAAAGACCATCTTGAGATCAAAACATGAGTTGAACTTGACTAAACTAAAGGCAACGTTTAAATATGAGAAATTTCTAATGGTTTCATAGCAGGATGAAACAAAAGAAGAGAGGTGGCCATCGATAAAGCTGGGACAGTCGAAGAAAAGATCAGCCATTCAATTTGGTAAATTAACATCAATATCATATGGATTGTGAATACTGGTATGAATTTTTCTTGTAAAAGCATTGGAACATGGAAAAACATCTATTTTTGGGTGGTTGACCTTTTGATTTCACAAGTTGATGTCATAATTGCATAATCATTCCTCATTTCAAAAAAAAAAAAAAGAAAAAAAAAGAAGGGGATGGACAATCAAAGGGTTTCGAAATCACCAGCAGTTTATATAAAGAAGATCCCTGTAGAGAAAGAGCAGTCTAATTATAGAAGAATTGAGTTTCAGTGGGATCCATTCAAGCACCTTCTTACCAGATTGGAATATGAAAACAAGGCCAAGATCAGCTACAGATCCATTTAATAGGGGCATGTTTTGTGATCGAGTTTCATTTGAGCCAAGCCAATCACCTCCATGGATGGATGAGTTAAGAAAATTGAAGCCAAAATCAATAACAAACGATGGTAACAGGGGCAGATGTTGGTTTGAGTTTTGTCTGGACTAATTCCGATGCTTTCATATCAGAGTGCACGATGATGACATAGCCAAGATCAGTGGACGAGGATCGAAACTAGGGCATTTTTTAAGTTCCATTGGAGCAAATTCAGGAGCTTTCAAGACAGAATAAAAGTCAAAAACAGAGCCGTGACCAGTGGCATGCAAACACTGGGGCAAATTTTGAGCGCCTTTTGGAATTTGAAACATGGCCAGAATTGGCAGTAACTTGGAATTTGAAAGCACACCCAAGATCAGAGATTGGATTGTCGATTACAAGCATGTTGGAAGGAGAAAATATTCATGCATTACCATACATTTCATGCATTGCATAAGAAAGAAAATATAAAGGGCATCTCATTCAACATGCATACATCTTTGCATTCACACATCATTATGCATATATAGCAACATACCCTTGCACTCTAGCATCATAAGTAGCAACATGCATCCACCACATAACATCATTCGTTCACATTTGTCTTGACATCCTTGTTAAGCAATCCATGTTTTGTCTAAAAAATAAAAATAAAAAAATAAAAAAAATAAAAAAGAAGAAGGGGTTGGGGAAACTGGCCCAGATACCAATCGATCCATCTACCCTGAGACTGGGGCAACTGGCCCAGGTCTTAGTCAAGTCTTTCGCTTCGAAACAAGGGCAATCGACCCTAGTCCAAATTTTAGCATTCATTTTGAAGTAGGGGCATCTGCCTTTAGGACCAAACTAGGTTGCATGACTCTTAGGATCCTATACCCGAGTATTCATCATCAAATCAACAATTCATCTGGCACTCGGGATCCTATACTCGAGCATTCATCGTCAATTCAACAACTGATCTGGCTCTCGGGATCCTATACCCGAGTATTCATCATCAATTCAAAAATTCATCTGGTTCTCAGGATCCTATACTCGAGTATTCATCATCAATTCAAAAATTCATCTGGCTCTCGGGATCCTATACTCAAGTATTCATCATCAATTCAAAAATTCATATGGCTCTCGGGATCCTATACCCGAGCATTCATCATCAATTCAAAATTTCATCTGGTTCTCGGTAGCCTATACCTAAGCATTCATCATCAAATTGACAATTCATCTGGCTCTCGGTGTCCTATACCTAAGTATTCATCATCAATTTGAAAATTCATCTTGCGAACCGAGATTCTACACCCGAGTCATCATTAACCATCAGTCCAAAATTCCCCTCGAATAGTCATCAGACTCTTAGAATCCTACATCTAAGAAGTCCTCGAGATCCTCCACTCGAGCAATTAGCAAACTCTCGGAATCCTACATCTGAGAAGTCCTCGAGATCCTACACTCGAGCGATCAACAAACTCTTAGAATCCTACATCTAAGAAGTCCTCGAGATCCTACACTCGAGCGATCATCAAACTCTTAGAATCCTACATCTGAGAAGTCCTCGAGATACTACACTCAAGCAATCAAGAGGTTCTCGGAATCCTACATCTGAGAAGTCCTCGAGATCCTACACTCGAGCAATCAACAGACTCTCAGAATCCTACATCTGAGAAGTCCTCGAGATCCTACACTCGAGCAATCAAAAAACTCTCAGAATCCTATATTTGAGAAGTCCTCGAGATCCTACACTTGAGCAATCAACAAACTCTCAGAATCCTACATCTGAGAAGTCCTCGAGATCCTACACCCGAGCAATTAGAAGACTCTCAGAATCCTCCATCTGAGAAGTCCTCGAGATCCTACACTTGAGCAATCAACAAACTCTCAAAATCCTACATCTGAGAAGTCCTCGAGATCTTACACTCGAGCAATCAGGAGACTCTTGGAATCCTACATCTGAGAAGTCCTCACGATCCTACACTCGAGCAATCAACAGACTCTTAGAATCCTACATCTAAGAAGGCCTCGAGATCCTACACTTAAGCAATCAACAAACTCTCAGAATCCTACATCTGAGAAGTCCTCGAGATCCTACACTCGAGCAATCATGAGACTCTCGGAATCCTACATCTGAGAAGTCCTCGAGATCCTGCACTTGAGCAATCAACAAACTCTCAGAATCCTACATCTGAGAAGTCCTCGAGATCTTACACTCGAGCAATCAGGAGACTCTCGGAATTCTACATCTGAGAAGTCCTCGAGATTCTACACTCGAGCAATCAACAGACTCTTAGAATCCTACATCTAAGAAGGCCTCGAGATCCTACACTTGAGCAATCATTATACTCTCCGAATCCTATATCTGAGAAGTCCTCGAGATCCTATACTCAAGCAACCATCAAACTCTCAGAATCCTACATCTGGGCAGCCCTTGAGATCCTACACTTGATGCACATCATCTTCATATTTCGGCGCTCGAGTTCCTACACCCGATGCACATCATCCTCATACTATAGCACGGGTTCCTACACCCGGAGCGAGTTACCCTCCGTGAACTATAGTTCGGGTTCCTACGCCCGGTGCAAGTCACCCTCTATAAACTATAGATCGAGATCTTACACCCGATTAATCATTCTCCAATATAGTAACCATTTTTCAAAGACTCGGGATTCTACACTTGAATACTCAGAATCTTACACTTGAGTGATCATCCCTGGTTGGCAGAAATAAACAATTCTTGATTAACCTGAAAAGCCAATAGGAGTTGACTGGCTTGGCTAAAATAGGTGTCTTTTATCTTTGCAGGCTTGTTGCTACAAAAAACGTAGGAGAGTTCCTATCGTTACATTGAAGCAACGAAGCCTACAAAGAGGGGCAGCTGTAGACACCCTATTTTTGCCCTAGCCAAATAGAACAAGGGTTCTTTTCTCATTGTATTATTATTATTATTATTATTACCTTATTTTTATTATTATTTTATTATCACTATTATTTCATTATTATTACTATAATTTTTATTGTTATTATTTATATTATTATTATTATTTTTTTTCACTATTATTATTATTATTAATTATTTTCCTATATTGATATAAGTAATTTATTATTATTACTATTATTTTATTATTATTATTTTCCTATATTGATATAAGTAATTTATTATTATTACTATTATTTTATTATCATTATTTATTTTCCTATACTGATATGAGTAATTTATTATTATTACTATTATTTTATTATTATTATTTATTTTCCTATATTGTTATAAGTAATTTATTATTTTCACTATTATTTATTTATTTATTTATTTATTATTATTATTATTATTATTATTATTATATCATATTAGTAATTATACTCATATATATTATTTCCATAAAGATATAAAAGAAAAAAATATAATAAAAATACAATAAACCAAAAAGGAAAAGAGAGAGTTAGGGTTTCTAAATTTTTTTTATATAATGACCCTTTTGGCTTCTCTCCAAGCACAGCCGGGGGCGCAGGAAAAACAGAAAAAAAAAAAAAAAAAATCCTTGCTGCGCACCCTAATTCTCTTTCCCCGACTCCATCTCTTCCTCCTTGATTCTCCCCCTCTGCTCTCTGTCTCTCACGCTGCCCCCTCTGTTCCCACAGATTTGCAGCATCAGCAGACTCCCACACCACCACAGGACCACCCAGCACCTCCAGCAATCCTCACTGCCCTCCGCACGGCAACAAGCCAACAGCACCCAAAGCCAGCCTCTGGCTATCCCGGCAACATGCCAGCACACCCGACAGTCCAGGCATCGCCGCTGCCGTCACTCCATCTCCTCCATCTCCATACCAGCCCCGCCATCGCCATCGAGCACTCACGGATTAGTATCTCACGCTCACAGCAGCCATCATTCATACCATATCTGCACCCACCGCTGCACACTCCAGACGAGCCAGCCAGCCCTCCGACCAGCATCTCCGGCGAGCCAATCCCACTCCGACAGCCTCTACAAATCTCCCCGGCGAGTCCCTCTGTAAGTACCCACTGCAATCTCCTGTACACACACACCACACACACACGCACACACTCACACCCTGCACACACACACTCTGCTGCCCACTGTAATACACACACACGCATACACAGAACACGCACACACTAACGCACTTGCTACATACACCAATTACTCATGCTTTATTTTTACCAAGATTCAGTTTTTGTTTGCAGGTGTTGTATTCAAGTATATATATATTGAGAGAGTTTTTTTTTTTTATTATTAATATGTATTGGTGGAATAATATTGTCAAAGTTTCTTATTATTGTTAAGTATTTGTCATATTATTGTTATATGCTATTATTGTGTTTATTATGTAGATTGTTTCATTATTATGTTTAGGTTTATATAGTTGATTTGTATATTTTATATAGTGGTTACGGTTAGTATGTTGATATATCTAGTAATATTGTGTTTAGTATTTTAGTGTATTTAGCATGTTAGTTTTAAGGTATGTTAAATATTATAGTTGATATTACATATTATATATTTATTACTATCATATTTTTAGTATTTTAATGTACACAATATCATTTATCTTGGTAACCTTAGTATTTTGAGATTATGTTATTATATTGCATATTAGGGTATATTTAAAATTGCTGCATCTCCATAATTTCAATTCTTTCCATGTTTATTATTTTGCATTTGGCATATTAATATTTAGGGTTGTAATTATGTTATGTTATTATTTAAACATACTTTAAGATTTTTATTAGTTTTCATATTAAGGCTCATTGTTTCATGTTGTTTTATTATTAATTTATTATTTTGTGGTTCATTATCATGTAGTAGTATCGTTAGGGTCTTGATTATTTAATGTTTATATTTAATAGGATTTTAAGTATTTCACATTATCACGGTTTAGGTATTTTCTTTAGAGTTTGGATTATGTCATGTTCATAGTTATTAGGGTTTTGATCACTTTATAGTATCTTGATGTACTTTTAGGGTTGAAATTGCTTCCATATAAATTATGTACGTAGGGTTTTTGGTCATTATTGTACTCACTTTGTATTTAATATTTGTATAGTTAAGGTTGTGTGTTAATTTTGGTTGCCATATTGAATAGATACGTATTAATTTTAGAATTAACTTGTTTCCATAAATTCAATTATTTTCTTGCCCGTTTTATTAGTTTACATATTTTAAATTCGATTTGTTTTCCTTAATTAATTGTTAGCATATGTATGTCTTGTGCATGTCTTTGACAGCGTGTTAATATTAAGATAAATATCATATTATTTAAATATGTATATTATTAGTTAATGATATTTAGTATTGTTACTATTAATATTATTATTGTCACTATTATTGTCATTTATTATTATTATTATTATTATTATTATTATTATTATTATTATTATTATTACTATTAATGTTAGTATTGTTATTAGTATTATTATTATTTATTAACGTTATCATTCTTATCATTATTAATAATATTATCACTATTTTTAGTATTTTCTTTATTCGACCTTATACGTACTATGGTATATATTTTGATAAAATATTTTCTTGATTTTTTTTAATCCCTATGATTTTATTGCGGGGTATGAGCCTTCGGACTTCACGTATCTTTAAGCTCTGAGGGAATATATATATATATGTATATATTTATTTAGTTATTTATTTTTCATATGTATTTATAAGTTCATAAAAAGGAGTAATTTAAAGACTTATTAGATTAATTTAGGGATAATTTCCAATTAATTAGGTACCGTTCGTAAGAACGGGCGCGTAGGGGGTGCTTGTACCTTCCCCTCGCGTAACCGAACTCTTGAGCCTAACTCTGGTAACATAGACCCGTTCTACCCCTAACGGGGTAGTAATTATGTGTTCTAACCGCACTAAAAGGTTAGTGGCGACTCCGACATTCCATGTTTTTCCATGAAAATATTAAAATGATTCTAATTTCACCACCCGGGGCACACGCGCTCCCGGGACGCCGCGACAACAGTTGTTATGGAAACAGTTTATTTTAGCGTCATGGTTAATACAACTATTACAGAATCATGGTAAAACAAATAGTTATATATGGAAACGTACTATATAGTATCAAACCCTGATGGACTATTACAGATACAGTTTACAAAGCACGATACCATAGCTATATACAGAATAGAGTGCAACCACCTATTTAGATAATATGTGGTAGATAAATCAATCGTGCCTATGTTGTGGATAGGCTCCCCATCAGATATGGGTTAAGAAGGGCCGATCTAACTAACGGAGTAAAGTGGTTTATCCTGGTAGGCCAGCCAGTGGTAAATCCCGCTTACGAGCCGCACAACCCTATCATGAGGGGTTAAATCATGACATATAGTTATCCATCCAGGGAAGTTTTTAGTTTTTATTATGTATGTACAATTTCATAGAAACATGGAATATACTTATGTACACTAAAATTACTATGAATATAAACTTAAAATACGGATATGTTAAGCAACATGGTTAAAGGTGGTGGTTTATATTATTTATACTATATTTACAAATTCAGTTATATATGATTATATAGAATCAGATTTTCATAGTATTGTAACTCATTTGCCACACACTAGCAATAGCATATTTCATCTTACTGAGTGTCGTCTTATCTCATTGAATTAATATTTTTTAGGGGATCCAGTTAGGCGAGTAGATTAGGCTTGCAAATAGAGGAGGTTGCAATTCAGGCTTGTTAGTAGAGTGAGTATTTTAGAGAGGTTATTTCTGTATAGCCCTAGTCCCAATTGAGGGTATTTTGGGAAACAATCGTATATGTATATTTTGGGAACATTTTAACACTCTGGTATTGTATATTTTTTATTATGATTATATGAATTCAGTTTCTTGCTGCTTAGGTTGATGGTTTGGTTTAATCTAGTAGGTATCAAAGCATTATAAATTTCATAATATAATATATTAAAAGAAAAGTAAGGAAAATAAATAGCAGGTCGTTATATTTCTCTTCCGAGAAAAGAGGGCAATTGTTGTAAGGTTTTTGTTCCACCCAGAAGGAACAAGGTATAGTGAATTCCTTAGGTGGTTGACCTAAGGTGAGGACGTAGACTGGGGTAAGCCGAACCTCGTAAAAGTGGTGGTGTCACTCTCTTTCCCTTACTCTCTTTTACATTTCAACAACGATATAACCTGCGTGGATGTTTTAATATTTTTAATCATAAAGTAATACATATTGGAAATTAAGTAAACCCAAAGTCTAATTTGTTTTTGGGCTTGTGGAAACCGAAAGGGAGTACGTTGGTTAATCGATCTTTTGCGAAAACCAAAAGGAAGTACGTTGATTGGTTAACATCCCAAAACCTATTAGCTAAAGATTTATTTAAATTCTGATATTAAAAAGGTGCTTGGATGTCATTTTAATATTCAAATTCAAAAGCCAACTATAGGAACTTCACATTCATATACAGGGTTGCTAAATATTCCAAATTGATTTCTTGGTGTATGGTTGTTTTGCTTGAATAGTTGATTTATTGATTGTGGTTGTTGTGATTGTTGATTAATTAGAGGAAATAGGAGTTTGTGTGGATTGCCAGGTTAACAAGAATACAAGAATGCCTTAAAAGATTGTAAAAAGGAACAAAAAGGATCTAGGAAATTTTTAAAAGACCCAATTAACCCCCCCTCTTGGGACTACACCTTAGGTTTCAGTCTATTCTCCCCATTTGTTGACTCATATCATTGCTTCAGTGGCTTCCTCTGTGCACTTACATAATGGTGCACTTGTTCCAATCATACATAGTGGAGAATTCCATCTCTCATATGACCTTATCTTAATTGGAGTCCTTTGTGTTCCCTTTTTACCTTCAACTTGCTTTCAATCACTAAATGAGCTCACTCTCGTAAATATTGCCATATTTTTTTTGCTAACCATTGTTTCTTCAAGACCTTGCCACCTAGAAGACGATTGGAAGGAGTAAGCTGAAGCAAGGACTATATTATTTGACTCGATCTAATCGTGGTGCATCTTCTCCCTCAGATTTTTCTAATACTTATTCAGTTCATAAACAATCTACTTCATATGTATGGCATTATCGCCTTGGATATCCATCCTTATCTAGAATGCTTCGTTTACAGTCACGAATTCCATCTCTATCAGTACATGATATTTCTAGTTGTAGTACTTGTCCACTTGCTAAAATGAAACGATTACCATTTCCTCATGGTTAACATAGATCTTTAGCTCCTTTTCATCTACTGTACTGTGATATTTGGAGGTATGTGGCTCAACCATCTGTAGATGGTTTCAAATACTTCTTAACAATAATGGATGATTTCTCTATACCTACATGGAGATACTTAATGAAATCCAAATCTGACACTAGGCCATTATTGCAGTCTCTCTGCAACCTTGTGAAAAATCAATTTTCTGTCAAAGTTAAAACTATTCGTGGTGACAATGGCCCAAAATTTTCTATGTTTGATTTTTATACCACTAAAAGGATCGAACATCAACTAAGTTGTATTGAAACTCCACAAAAAAATGCAATTGTGGAGTGCAAACATCAATATATTTTGAATGTCGCTCGAGCTTTAATGTTTCAAGCAAATCTTCCCCTTCATTTTTGGGTAGACAGCATTCTTATAGTCGTATACCTTATAAATAGACTTCTAGTCCCATCTTTAAACAATTATTCACCATATCAACTCTTAATGAACACACAACCATTATGGTCACATCTAAAAATATTTGGTTGTCTTTGTTATGTTACTACTCTTTCACACAATCGATCCAAATTTGCACCTAAATCTAGAAAATGTCTCTTCCTCGGATACCCACCCAACATCAAAGGATATAAATTGTTTGATTTAAATAGTCGCTCAACATTTATATCCCTAGATGTTCTCTTTCACGAGCATATTTTTCCATATGGTTAGCCCTCAACCTAGTGTGAACCATTTCATTTCTTTTCCGTTTCTAGCTCTCCTAGTTCTTTCCAACCTCTAGTAATTCCAGCCCCTATTCCTGACACCTCAATTCTAGATGACCAAATAATACGCGCCTCTTTTCTAGATAACACCACTTATTCCCTACCTCCTGGTCCTTTACCTTCTCCTTCTATTTCCCTTCCACGTAGATCCTCTAGAATCCGAAGAGCATCTCATTATCTAGATGACTATCAATGTTCATAGGCTTCTTTGGCTCTTCCTCTTTCATCTTCTTCATAGGTAGGCACTCCCTACCCCAACTTTGCATCTCTAACTTACTACAGGTTGTCTCCAGCACACTAAGCTCTTTCTCTTTCTATTTCCTCCCTGTTCGAACCTCATAATTAAGAGCAGGCAGTGCAGTTTTTGCATTGGCGAAAGGCTATGGCTGCAAAGATTCAAGCACTAGAGGAAATAGACACTTGTATTTTGCAACCCCTTCCTCCCAACAAACATGCCATTATTTGTAAGTGGGTTTCCAAAATTAAAATCAAATCAAATAGATCAGTTGAGAGGTCCAAGGCTAGGCTCGTAGTTAAGGGGTATACTCAGCAAGAAGGCCTTGATTTTTCAAAGACATTCAGCCCTGTTGCAAAATCGACTTCTGTGAGACTTCTTTTATCTATTGCTGCAGTCAAGCAATGGAGTTTATGTTAGTTGGATGTGAACAACGCCTTCTTAAATGGTGATATAGATGAACAAGTATACATGTATCTTCCCCCACCCCCTCGGACTTGACAGCAAGGGGAAGTCATTGGTGTGTCAATTAAAAAAGTCTCTTTATGCCTCAAACAAACGTTCCTACAATGGTTTGCACAAGGTTTTGCATAGTCAAAAGCTGATTACTCTCTTTTTACCAAGCAAACAGGTACTCTTTTGATTGTGCTACTTGTTTATGTGGATGACATTTTGATAGCAAGTAATAATGAAGTTGCAATGGCTGAATTGATGTCATTCCTCAATAGTCATTTCAAGTTGAAACACTTGGGGGATTTGAAGTATTTTCTCGGCTTAGAGGCAACTAAATCTAAAGCTGGAATTCATTTATGCCAGAGAAAGTATGCTCATGATATAGTTCAGGATTGTGACTTATTAGGTGCTAAACCACTTAATTTTATTGTGGAGCAACATTTGGTCTTAACCAAAGATGAAGGTGTTGAGCTTTCGAATCCATCTCAGTATAAAAGGTTGATTGGGCTTTTGATTTATTTGACAATCACTAGACCGGATTTGGCTTATGCAGTGCATAAGTTAAGTCAATTTATGGCAACAACAAAAGAGCCTCACATAAGAGCTGCAACACAGGTGATGCAGTATATTAAAGGAACTCTTGGTTTGAGGTTATTTTTCTCCTCTATTGCCACTGAATTCCATCTTAAAGTGTACACCGATAGTGAATGGGTAGGGTGTCACGACACTAGGAGATCTATCATGGGTTGCATAGTATTTTTGGGGGATAACTTGATTAGTTGGAAGTCCAAAAAGTAGCAAACCGTCTCAAGATCTTCAATAGGAAGCAAAATATAGGGCAATGGCAGCAGTTGTGTGTGAACTAAGATGGTTAAGGAATCTACTACCCGATTTTAGAATTAATCATCCACAAACTGCAGTATTGTTTTGTGATAATCTAGCCACGATTCACATATCTTCTATTCTTGTTTTTCACGTAAGGACAAAACACTTCGAACTTGATGGTCACACAGTGAGGGAGAATTACAAGCAGGTTTTATTCGTGTGCTTCATGTTAGATCGCACAACCAGGTGGCTAAAATCATGACAAAGCCTCTAGGCTTCAACCAGTTCAGAAAGCTCATATGCAAGATGGGAATGATAGATATCTATCATCCATCTTGAGGGGAAGTGTTAGAAGTTCTAGAGGCTCATAAATAAAAGCACATGGAAGGTTGTTGAGCTAGAGAATCTCATGTGATGAAATGAGCTGGAAGAGTTTGTTATTAGGTTGTAATTATTTTTTATTCCTGCCATTTACATTCACTAGAATAACAGCTCAATGTGTATAAATAGATAGGAGATGGTTGTATTCTTTGGTATAGAAATTTCTTAAAAAAACATATCTATTCTATTTGGATGAAGTCTCTCTTTTAGCAATAGAATCAGTGACAAGTTATGGGTCAATCCAACTTGAATTGACTAATTAATCTATCACCTAATTGGGAAAAAAAAAAAAAAAACTTGACCCTTTGCAATTTTTTTTCATTTTGGTTCGGGTTAAACCCAATTAATTAAGTGCCCAAGAATGGAACTAGTGTGTGCCCAATTCGGAAAGGAAAATTAATCAATACAAAATATTACCTTTTCCGGATCCTTCTCTTCAACCCTGCACGAAGCTGCAAAAGGTAATCTTCCGTATCCCACTAGTATGTTTGGTGTCTAAACGGAACCTCTGTGAATGCTCCTTTCTTGGGCTTCCTTAGAACTTCAACCGTCACACACTAGTGTTTGGATTAGAAAGAAAGATTCAAAGAGAGAGAGAGAGATCAGTGTTTCTGAATAGACTTGTATTAATGTTTCTTAATTTTCCCTCCCCGAACACAAGGGTCGGAGCTCCCTTATATAGGTTGGTGACTGCAAAAGGATAAGCATAACTTGCTTTCTCAAAAGCAAATGCCTGACATAAAGCAAAAGGAAAAGATAAGGGACAGCACATGCCTTGCTGACTCACTTACTTTAAAAAAGTAAAGAAAGAGGGGACAACACATGCTTTCTGACTCACCATTAAAAAAACAAATTACCGACAACTTTAATAAAGTAGCTTTTGACTAAATAACAAAAGATAAGACTCAACGAATCGTCCTTTCGGTTAGGCCTAGGATATGACATGATTTTAGACAAATGTCTGATATGACCCTTCTGAGTAGTCCGCTCAGTCTGGCCTGGGATATGATGACACCTAGACTATCATCTGAACCATTCGATCTCATCCTTCTTTAGAGATATTTTAGAGCACTGATGATTTCTTCATTGTTCTGCTTTCTCGCTAACTCTGCAAGTACGATCTGAAGATCACTCTTCATGGCCTGGGTTGAAAGAAGATGATGGTCCCAATTTTTAATTTGATTAATTATCTTTTTTGCACCAATTGAAAATTCTGCTAAATTTGCTTCTTCAAACTTCTGGAGATATTTTCCTTCAATTGCAATCAGAATTTCACGATTTGAGAAAAATATACAGACTAAAGCCATTCTAGCTTCGAGAAGATATATTCCCCATATATTCTGAACCAAATCATAGAATTTTCTATGTTTTTGAAAATATTCTCAGTCTGGTACTTCTTCATGAAAATCTGAGACTGCTCCATCTTTCTAATCTTCTGGAAAAAGATTCTAGAATAAAACTTTTCCTGATTTCAATTTAATTGGTTTAATGTAACTAGTGCACCATAACCGTCCTAGATTAGTGAAGTTTAGCACATGTTTTACCATTGCTGGCAAGAAATCAAAAGCTTGTTTTGTCTTGCTAAAACCAAAAAATTGGACTTCTCTTGTCCTCGAGGCCTTTTGTACTACTATTAGCAACTCAAGGTTAATATTTCTTGGTATGTGTCATTTTGGGATACACAAACCACTTCTCATCCAAAACTGCTTCAATTATAGATATTTTGAAATACTTTCCATCGCTCTGGTAGTAAAGTTGTATTTTTTCAGCTGAATATCCATTTCAACTTTGAGTTTAATCTGTTTATGAATAAGTTCGGATGTACTCTCCCTGTTTACGATCCTGTAGTTTTCTAAAATAAAGGATTGAAACTCTTCCAATATTTCTACCACTTCTCTTAGATTAACTAAAAAAGATGTATTTGTTGTAGATATTGGATTAGATTAATCCTTCTAGAAAATCTCTCTTTTCCTTTGTGATTTCAAGAGTCCTTCCCAGAAAATCTTCAATAATAAAATCAACTTCGATTATTTTTCTATCCTTCTTGGATTTTGAAACATTTTTGTTGATTGCAGCTAAGTCATTTCTCTACCTTCCTTCTCCTTTTACCTTCTTGGATCTAGGGTTCTGGACACATTGGGTGCGGTAATGTCCATACTAATTGCAGACAAAACACTGAATATGACTTTTGTCATTGGGCCTGTCATCCTTTCTGGACGAGCTTCCCTTCTTCATTTGGTTGTGTTCTAGGACTGGAACTAGACGTTCTCTCTTCTAAGAAACACTTATTTTTTCTTTACTACTTTCTTCTCTCCTTCTGGAGTTGAAAATTATCTGCCATTATTTTTCAAAAAATTTAGCAACTAGGAAATCTGCCACCTTATGCCTTTCTTGACAAATCGAACATTTGGAATGGTCGCTACTACTGCTGCTACTGCTTGCCATTAGACCTGCAAGAGTTCAAGTATCTAGTTAGAGTATCAACAATAATATTATCCTTTCCCTTAATATGTTCTATATTAAAAGAATAATATTGTAATTCGTTTCTCCATCTAACCAATCTCGCTTGAACACATCGTTTTAACTTAATTCTCATGAATTGCTTTACATAGGAACTATCTGTTCTAACGATGAATGGTTTACCCAAGAAAAGTTCATTGGCCCTAATTCCTTTAAGGACTGCCAATAACTCCTGTTCATAAATCGGGTAGTTCAGCTCTGCTCCATTAAAACACCCACTCCAATATCTACTAAGGTGCTCTATTTTATAAATCTTCCTGACTTTTAAAACACATCCCCATGCAATATCTAAAGCATCGGTTTCACGAATTATATCTAATTCTGTGCTTTCTAGGTATTCTAATTTTGGTAAATTCCTGGCTTCTTCTTTTAGGGCCTTTACTACTTCAGTATCCTTTGAAGTCCAATTCCAAGGATTCTTTACTAAAACCTTCTTCTGAATTGGTGCTGCCTTTTCTGCCAAATTCTTTATGAATTTTATAATGTAATTCAATACTCCTACAAAGCATTGACAATGCCTTCTATTTTGAATTCATTAGGAAATTCGCATAGCCTTTTTGCTATATGCGGTTAAAGCTCCTCTTCACTCCCTCGAATTTTTAAACCTAAATATTCAATCTAATGTTGCATCCAAATGGTTTTTCTTTCTAAAAGAACCATTCCTTCATTTTTGAACACTTGTGCTACCTGCTTTAAATGTTCTAAATGATCCCTAGTATTTTTACTAAATACCAAAACATCATCAACATAAACTGCAACAAATCCATTCATTCCTTCAAATGCTTTATCCATCCTTCTCTAAAAGATTCTCGGGGAATTCTTTGATCCAAACGGCATAACTAGCCATTCAAAAAACCCAATTGGCATAGTGAAGGTTGTAAGAGCTACTACTCTTTCTTTGACATTTATCTGCCAGTACCTTGATTTGAGATCGAATTTAGAATATACTAAGGGTTTCTCCCTCCTAATTCTATTTCTAAGAGATTCCTAATTAGGTAAATTATACCCATCATCTCTCATTTCTTTATTCAAATCTCTATAGTCAATAACCATCCTGGCTTTTCCACGTTTTTGCTCGGCATGATTTGTTACCATGAATGCAGCACTCCTGTGCTCACCTGTACTGTGCCTAATTAATACCAAATTTAATAATTATAGAATTTGCTTCTCAAATTCCTTTATCATTTCATTTGTATAATTAATCCCTTTACTTCTGATAATTGTATTCTTAAGCACAATATCAGCTTCTGGCATAGCCTTCTACCATAATGGCTGTGGATTTTCCACCCAATTTTCTAAAAGCATTTTCTTGACTTCTTCAAGATTACTGTCTTCTTCCTCTGACTGATTTATCTTTAGGATCCTTTCTGATAGCAATTCCTTCCAATTATCAAGTTTCTATTGATAATCAGATCTTCTTTCCTCAACTAACATATAATTCCTTATATTAGTACCTGAAGACTTAGGAATGAAGTGATTATATAGGATTATTCCTTCTGAAAATATCGTAAATGGTTGATATTTCCTAAGGAATTTAATTCCTAAAAGAAAATCATCTGGTAACTGTGGAACTAAGCAAAGAATATGTTCCTCATAATCTTTGTCGTTCACCTGAGTCTTCACATTTTTGGTGATCTCTCCAATTCCGAGTAATGAACTGTTACCAATTATGACTTGAAGATTCTCTGATTCCCAAGTTATATCTAGAAACCTGATTCTTGTGCAAGACCACGTACATCCAGTATCAATAAGGGTTGTACATTCTATCTTACTGATAGAAATGCTTACTAGAATTTCCCTTTCTTCGATTTTGGCACTCAAAATGGATGCTCTCATATATGCTATATGGGGGTCTTCTTCCTCTTCTGCATAGATAGGGATCCTTATGGTTCTCTGACCAACTACCCTTCTACTACTTTAGGGTCTTAATTCATATGGTCCCGATCCTTCTGACCTAGTTTCTGAATTAATCTCCTCTTCTCTTGATATACTCGCTCTATTAGGAATATAATCACTCAGAGGTTCTGTTATAATTAATATATTTGCCTCCTGTCGTACTGACTCTGGCAAAATATTTTTCAACCTTTCTTTTGTCCTTGGGGTTACCCAAATTTATGGCCAACTTAATGCTCTCAGATTTACGACCTTTGGTTGTAATCCTCTAATTGAGTCAGTTTGATTTGTTTCGAAGAGTTGAGTGAATCTACTAACTCCCCTTCTGAGGGCTGGTTTCCCCATGTTATAGAACTTTAAATATAACCTGTCAATGAGTCAAATGCACCTCCTATATGGGCTTCATTTGAACATATTCTGCCAGCCACGCGTATTAACTCTTATCTGCAGAGCTTTCTCCACACTTTTATCTTGAAGATCCACAAGTAAATATGGTATAACTTTTATCCAAGCTGCTCCTGAATGTAAGTTAGCCCTTGCTCCTCCTTGTAAGGACCTACCAAAATTACCGATTCTTCCATCCATAACTGTAATAAGGATAGGAAGATATTTCCCTTTTCTTACTAATGGATCTATCCCAACCTGGATAATTCCATAATGGGCGTATCTTGCCTTCCTGTCTATTGCTTTCTAGACTTCTTGTGTGGTGAGTAATGGAACAACAAATGTTCCTGCATCCGTGCTGGATACTTTCACTGTTACCTCTTTCTCGATTACCTTTACTGTCTCTTTGTAGGGTATCCACGAGGTTTGGTATGCTTCAACCCAACTGGCTCGATGCATCCTCTATTCCTGACAATCCCTACTTTCTGAAGGAATTTCAATTTCTGCAGTTTGCACTAGGTCTTCTTCTTCTCCTGCTAAAGAAACTAGTTTTGGTGCTTTGTCTACTGCTCTCACCATAGCTAGTTTTAGCTGACTTAGCTCCTTTCCCAAAATTGGTTTGTAAAGAAGTTTTGAAGAGTTCTCCATTAAAATACTTTTAAGGCTACCCTTCCTCTTCTCAGCTTCTAGACAATTATTAGCCTTATGGCCTTTCTTGCCACAAAACCAACAACAGTCACAATTCTCTAGAGATTTTCCTTGTGGACATTTAGGATATCATCCACATTTCTTTTTGAACGATTCCTTGACATCTTCCCTAACCCTACTGGGTCTAAGATATCTTTTCTCTAGGTTTTTCTGCCCATTTTTAGAGCTCTTCCTTTTTCCAAATTTCTTCCAAGTCTTTCCTTTGACTTTGGATGATTTCTTCTTATGGCATATTCCTTTTACACAATTAGTTTCTACTCGTTCTAAGTATCTAGTTGGTTTCCGGTTACAGCCATATCTTCCTGCTACCCCAGTTATCTTGGGACAACACTCTGGATTCATATAAGGCATGTTTCTTACATCCTGAAACATATGCCGCTACATGCAGTAGAGTCTTATCATTTGTCTTACTGTTTCAGCCCTGACTCCGAGAGTATCTGATACTTTTGTATCTTTCTCAAGTCTCTACTTAATAGCTTGCTTTACCCCTTCTCGCCAATTACCAGGTAGTTTATTGATAAAGACTTCTTTTGCATATGCTTGATTTTGTGGTACGAGCTTATAATACCAATATTGATATTCAAAAAGAAACTCTTCAAAGTAGCACATGTCACATATCTGTATCTTTGTGAGAGCCATTCTAGCTTTTTCAACTAGTTCGTCACCTCTATCAACTAGAGAATATCCTACAAACTCCTGTTTGAGGAAATCTACTATGATAGTGATTACTTCATCTGGAGTTTTGATGGTGTTTATGATAATGGTACTCACATCTGAGTTACTTTGAAGTATTTCCTAAAAATTTCCAGCATTTCCTCTTAGTGTGGCTACTGCAAATTTATATGCTTGCTCCACTGACTAAGATTACATTCCTCTGCTAAGGATATGATATGTAATATCCATAGCCCAATCATCAATCACAACTGCGGGATCCTTTTCGCAATAAAGCCTAAGGATCATTCCATTCTGGGGTACTCCCTTTGGAACACTCTTTTTTGGCTTGAATTCCTCTTGAATTCTGCCTGGATAATTCAAAACAGACTCTTGCTGTTTTGCCGTAGACTGGAGCATTTCTTTGAAAGATAACTTCTTTCGCTCCCATGGACGTGGTTCCATTCTTAGGGGCTACCATATTGGATTTGCATCCTAAGATGAAACTTTTGGAAAAATTACTTGCATCGTTTCCCTAAAACCTGATGGTCCTGCTCTTGTAGATCCATCTTTTGTTGAATCCTTACTGGTTTTTGCAAGAATTTTTTTGGCACTGGCTAGCTTCTTAGCCTTGAGATCTTCTACTCATTTAGCCTTTTATTGATTCTCTTTTGAATCTCTGAGACTTCATTCTCTGTCCATTTTTCATGATGAAGAAGCTTATCCAACTCATCCTGAGCATTTTGGATATCTTCGGTTATGTCTGACAAAACTTTTGTTTCATCAATGTCTCTGAGAGCACTCTGAACCTCCTATTCCTGTGCATCTTCATAGTCTTTAGCAACATATCTTCTTGATATACTGCTTTTGACTTGAGACGATTGGGGTTCTTCTCCCCTACTGAGAGATTGTATTTTGTCCTCATAACTTCTCATTATTTCTTTGATTTTATTCGTGACGGACTGATTTTCTTTCATCTTTGAAGATTAATGAGATTTTGGCTCTCTAATTTCAATCCTAGAGTTCTGTGGAGTTGTTCTAACTGCCACTCACTCTACCTAATCCTAGATTGATACAGGCTAATCAGTCTTTTAATCTCTATTAGTTGTGATTCTAGACCTTTTTAAACTTTTTTTAGACTTATCACAATAGGATCTGATTCGAAATTGGCTTTAGAAGAAGATAGTTTGAAATATTTTTCTCTCCAAACTTCTTCTATTAAGTTCTCATAAAATCTTATATTTGATTTTATTGAAGCCTTTTGATAAAAAAGTGACCCTCGTTCTCTGTTTCTTCTGCTGATCATAATATCATATTTCTCATTCTGAGAAGTAAGATATTAGGACACAGCTCAAATATAAAATTTTATGAGAACTTAATAAAAGAAGTTTGGAGAGAAAAATATTTCAAACCATCCTCTTCTAAAGCCAATTTTGAATCAGATCCTATTGTGATAGATCTAAAAAGAGTTAAAAAAGGTCTAGAATCACAACTAATAGAGATTGAAAGATAGATTAGCATGTATGAATCTAGGATTAGGCAGAGTGAGTAGCATTTAGAAGAACTCCACAAAACTCTAGGATCGGAATCAGACGACCAAGATCTCACTAATCTTCAAAGATGAAAGAAAATGAATCCATCACGAATAAAATCAAAGAAATAATGAGAAGTTATAAGGAAAAAATACAATCTCTCAGTAGGGGAGAAGAACCCCAATCGTCTCTAGTTAAAAGCAATATAGCAAGAAGATATGTTGCTAAAGACTATGAAGATGCACAGGAACAGGAGGTTCAGAGTGCTCTCAGAGATTTTGATAAAACAAAAGTTTTGTCAAACATTGATAGTTTTAGTGCAACCCCAAGAGGGGGGTGAATTGGGTATTTAAAATTTGTCGCCTAAGTTAACTAGTTTTATCAACAGTGCAATACAGCCTAGGATCCGTCTATGCAATCAATAGATAAACATACATGTGCAATAAAGGTAAAGAGCTGAAATATAAAGAACACACATGATATGTTATCGGGGTTCGGCCAATTGTGCCTACGTCCCCACCTTGGCCACACCAGCACAAGGATTACCACTATAATGCTCACTTAAATGGGTGAAGCGGCACCTATAAAAACCTGGTCAATTCAAGGGGCTGACCTCAACCAACACTCCTTAACAGGATGACATACCTAGCTTTCCTAACCAGGTCTAAGCCAATCCAGGACTATTCCACAGGGTTAGTCTCCCTCTTCAGGCTCGCGCCTAGAATACAACCAATGTGTATAAAATGTTTGTTCATGGAAATATGCTTCTAGACAAGCAGATATGTGCACCAATACATCTCAATCAATAATGCAAGCACAAATGATATGTAAATATGCTCGGTTCTTTAATGTGTGCTAAACACTCAATCACGTATAGGTTTTCAGTTTAGATTTAGAGTGTATATCCAGCAATATTTGAAACACACTATGTGAATAATACAATATTAGATCAGGGTTTCAAAAATATCCTAAGCAAGTTCAAACAAACAAACTCAATAATATATTCTAATATTCAAAACACACTAGAGTTGTTTGAAGCACTAGCTTTTTGAAAAGGATTTTTGCACACCAAAATCTAGGTTCAGGTATCTTGCAATAACAATGCAAGAATCACAACCCTCAAAGTCTTTCCACATTAGATTTATCAAATGAAATCAGTGGAGGAACTTTAATGCTAAACTCTCACAGAAAATCAATTAAACGATAATGTAACTGAGAGTTCTAGATGCAGAGATTAAGCACAATAGTCTTAGAAAATACTCACAATGCTTGGAGAAATCAAGAATGAGGAGTATGTGAGTGTTTGAAAGTATTATTTGACTAATAAAGGATTTTGGGTGTTGAGAGAATTTTTGTCCAATCAAGTTTTCTAATTCTATCTAATTATGACAAATGAATGGGTATATATAGGCAAGGAAGAATCTTTGACAGTTGAGGACACAATGGGCATAATTAAATTTGTTTAAAAGACCATTAAGAATATTAACTCATTTTACCCCATTTAAAAATTCGGTAAAAAATATTTTAACCCGCGAGGTTCAAGTGCCCGGCCAGAGGTTAGGGTGCCTGAACAAACACGGTCAAAAATTCAACTTTTAGAGGTTCGGGTGCCTGAAGGGTGAGTCGGTCGACCGAGACAAAATCAGTAGCATTTGTTTGATAGTTCGGGTGCCCGACTCACAATTTAGTTAACCAAACTAGGCATTTCTGTCGCCTGAGCCCAATTTGAACGCAGTTATTCGGTCACCCGAGTAGTTGAAAAGTGTTCTGACATAAGTTCGGGTGCCCGGGGAAGACACGTTCAAATAGGTTCGGGTGCTCGAACACTTAAGTCAACATGTTGACTAGTTCGGTCGCCCGAGCTATTTTACACGGCCTAGGTTCGGTCGCCCAAACCGTCTCAACTTTTTCATTTAAGATCATTTCATCCTTAATTTGATTCCCCTAATTATGATAAGAGATGTTAGGGACTAGTGTTCTTAGTATAGGTACCTAAAGTCCAACTATGGTTGATTTGAGCATACCTACCCACCATGCATGATGCAAATCATTACAAGCCATAGGAGTGCACAGTCTATAATTGAATTTACATCCTAGAATGAAGAAATGAAATAATAATATCAAAATACAACACATAAGTCTTCATTCTTCGGTACGAACACTACACGACATCATGATACGTCTTTTAGTCCAAAGGCGCGCACACGGTGAACATGCATGTAATTCTCAGTACAACTATTAGTACCAAGAGTATTTGTCATAATCAAAACTAGGTGTGACCTATCAGGTCAACAATCTCTCCCTTTTTGATGATGACAAATACATTATGCAAAAGTGGGTCCAACCAAGAAGGGCTCCCCCTGACTTTATGCATAAAGATGATTAAAGTAATAGGTGATAAAAATTAAGCAAAATTAAGCATAGTTTTACCCTAGTTTTGCCTCTTCTCCCCCTTTTGGCAACAACAAAAAGGGTTAAGCAATAAGGCGCGAAGGCAAAGTATGTCAGTTAGATATAGAAGATATATTAGGAGAAAAAAAATTTGGCAGCACGCTGTTGGAAAATAGATCATTCCCAATCATAGCCTTGTACCTAAGTGACCTATCTGGAGTTTCCATAAATAATATATAAAAAATTTCAATTAAGGAACCCAAACACTTCCCCAATGGATGATTATGCAAGGATGAAAATTAAATTTTCATTTGGCTTTCACTCATCCTTTCAAAATATTTTAATGTAAATTATCATAATCATCTTTTGTTTGTCAAAACAAACATGAATTGCCACAAGGTATAGTATAATGAAAACAAGTCGGCCTGATACCAGGTGTTATACTTACGTGGTAGTGAGGCTACCAACTATTAACATACCAATTGATAAAAATACTGATTTTTGTAAAGGCATGTTGTTTTTAAAGGAGCATGATATCTAATGAAGATTTTGCCAAAACATGCACTTTGATATCACCTAGTTAATGTATTTTCCAAAAGATATACAAATGAAGGCACAATACATTTTTATTTCCTAGGACCTAATGATTTTAAAGTTAAGTGACTCCCCCTAAGAATATGCATTTTCTTTATAAATCAATTTGAGTAAAATTCAAATATAATTTTAGAAACACAACTCAAGTTTTAAGTAGTTTGGCATTTAGAAAATGATATAGAGTTGTGTGCAAAAAAAAAATCCGGCAGCATTTGTTTGAAAATATAATCAATCCATAAGAACCTGCCAATATCTAAGCACTTCAAATATATACACACAACCAGCTCCAAGGAATTTAAAATTTCAAAGCAAATGAGCTAAGCGTAAATATTTAAAGTCTAAGATCAAATTGCATTTGCACACAAGGTATTCAATTTTAAAAATCGTTTCAATCTTTTGGGCAAATTTTTACAGAAAATTTGGCAGCATGTCGTCTGTAATCAGGACATTTCCCAAAATTAACCTGCACAAAAATGATTCTTAAACAAGCAGTATCTCAAGAGATTTAAGGCATGCGAGAACCTAAATCTACCAACAGGCAATTCTCATCAACTGCATCCGCCATGCAAAAGGCTTTCTACACTAAGCATGCATTTCAACAGTATAGTCATCCAAGCACAAATACAGGCAAGTCTAAGCACTATCAGATAAAAATATTTATATGAACGTGAGCAAAAGCACAATCGCCATAGGATAAAACCTGCATGTGTAGGTGGTGAGTGTGATCGTCAAAAACAAACAAAGTAAAAGCTGTTTTAAATAGATTACAGACCAAATAAAAGAATATCTAAATAAAACACAAAAGTGAATCAGATAAAAAGCTGGAGTATGATGAAATGGATCCTCACGAAGCACTCCTAGGTCTCCCCGTCGTTATGATCATCATCCTCCTCCTCACCGCTCAACTCCATCTAGTCATCCTCCCCAATGTCCTTGTCATTCATCTCCCTCAGCCGCTCACCGAGGATATGAAAGTTAGCCCGCATCTCGAACTAGAACCCGGTGAACTCGTTGTAAAGGGAGTCAAGTCTAGCATGCAATGAAGATGCCTGCTCAGTCATGGAGACTTGGAACTCCTAAAATGAGGCAGAGAGATCGGTAATGGTAGCCATGATCTCGGCGCTAGATGGCGCATGGGGCAACTCCTGTGAGATCTCCTAAGCTCCTGGGCCTCTCTCATGTGCAGTGGGCAACCACATGTTGCTTGTGAGCTTATATCCCATCAACTTTAGTGTGGTGGAGTTAAAGATGTCGAAGGGCCTGACTTTCTTGATGGTGGCAAGTGGCGACCTATTAATCATTTCCCTAATGAATTTCCTAGACAAGATGCCACCGTAAGGTAAGATGATCCTATTTCCAACAGTTTTCACAAACTTCCACTGTAGGATCAATCTAGGAAGATCTAGCTTCTTTCTAGTGAAGAGGCACCACATCACAAAACAATCCAAATAGGATATGTGGTCCCTCGATCCTAACTTAGGAAAGATGTTATATGAAATTAGGTGGAGAACCACCTTTGCCTCTAAGGTCAAGGATCTGTAGCTGGGAGTATGAGTCAAATCAGCTACTGGATTCGTCATAACTAAATTGACGAAGGTGCATACCATGAAATCCTACTCGCCAATCTAGGTGGAGGAAGAATCAGGGTAGATGAAGTCGTCGCTCTAGATCTCAAATGTCTCTGCCAGATAAGCATTGTCAAAATGGAGATCAGTCTCGAGTACTCTGGAGTAGTAGTCCTGGCCATCTTGTGCAAGATTGGCGTAGAATAGTCGGATGAGTAAGGGGTACAACCCTCTGGGCTGGAAGGCGATGAATTCATACCACCCTTGATAGCAAAACATGTCCAGGATATTATTGAAATGGGCTTGCATGAATTCAATGTCTAGGATCTTTCCTAGGATAGGATCTTTAAGGCAAAAGACTCTCTCATATTTGATACGCGCGGTCGGGTGTGGGAAACCATTGTTCAAGTGGAATACCCGCAGCGGCACGTCTCTAATCTTTAGCCATAAAAAAATCTCAAGGAAAACTAGGCTAAAATGTGGGAAAAACTGAGGAAGCTCTCAAGGGTGTGGGAAGAAATGAACTGATTTTCGCAAAAAACCATATATATCAGTGCAGTTCGGGCACCTGAGCATAAGTTTGGTCACCCGAACAGCTTTAAATATAATCCCCACTAAATCTTTTCGGTAGACTGAGCACTGGTTTGGTTGGTTGAATATTAGGCGCCATTTTGTGAAATCAAAGGTCGGCCGCCTAAATTGAAAATGAACTGTTTGAACCGGCTGCCTGAAAACCACTTTCGGTAGCCCGAATATAAGTTCAGTGACCCAAAAAAGTTCAGCAGCCTGAATTGGTTTGAACATGAATGTTCAACCGCCCGAAGTATGGTCAACAGTCTAGTCAGACTTCAAGTTCGGTCGGCCGAAGTGCAAATGCACTGTATGGTTTGGTCGCCCGAGCTTGGTCAACTTGTTTTGCTTTAACCAGTTTTTCAAGCCAGGGTCCTTATGGTTTATCTACAAGGCTTAGGGCATTTGAAAAGGCTTCAAGATGAGTTTAAGATTATTAGTTGTTTCCTAAACCTAAGACTTGTGCAGTGGACAAAGTGTGCTTAACTTTAGATATTTTGATCTTGAGTTAGACACTTTGAAACTTAAATACAAGGCAAATAAACCATGTCCATTTGGAGGAGGATTTTTATTCAAACTGCCAATGACATTCTATTTTAACCCATGAATATATGCATTAAGTCCAGATTGGTTATGTGCTTGAATTTTCAGATTGGCTTGATTTTTCAAAGTGCTTAGTGTATAAGATCATATTCCAATGATTTACATTTTCATCCCCAAACCACTTCTCAAGCCTTTAGAGGATACAACACCCTATAGCTAACCCCATTTACTAAGGAAGAATTATGTGATCATGTAATTCTTGTTTGAACAAATGCTTCCTTGAATTTCAAGGGGTTTTCTTTCTTAACCACCCATATCATTTTTCTTCCTTTTATTTTTGATGGGTTTGGAGTTGGTGATTCCTTAATTTTCCATACCTGTTTAGGTTTCACACTTTTTCTTTTAAACGAGTAATCAAATTTTGTGTGCCCCTTCTTTTTATATAAGATGCATGTGGTGTGAATGTATGGACTAGAGGAGGTACTAGCATAACATAATATTTTGATTCTTTTACAAAGTACCCCATGTATAGGTTCTTTCTTTTCTTATTTTCAATCTCATTATAACCTATACCTTCCTTATCTAAGGCCATCTTTTGTGCACCTAGCAGTTTATCAAAGTTTTCCTCGCCTCTAGTGAACATGTAGATGATCTTAGATTGGTCTTCTATTTTGTTCTCCAAATCTTTGCAAACATTTTGAAGTTTCAAAAGTTTTTTAGACATATTGCTTGCTTTACTTTCAAGATCTGCAATCAAGTGGTTCTTTTTATCATCATTAGAAACTTTGGATTTCAAAATAGTCAACTCCTTTTCTAATGATTCATTCTTACTCTCTAGTCTTTTAATTTTTAAATTATTTTATCTTTCAACAAAAACTTTTGAGTCACATTCTTTAATGCATGCATCATACTTGTTTTTCAGCACAGAGTATTTCCTATTTGATTTTACAAGTAACTTATGCGTCCTAATGTATTCAACTTGCAGTTCCTCATAAGATGACATGCTTTCACTATCACTACTATCATATGATTCACAATCAGACATGTCATTCAAATCAGCACATGAATCATTTTCATATTTTTCTACTAAGGCTGAAGGAAAGGAGACAACCTCATCATCAGATAAAGTAGTAAAACAATGGTTACCTCCCTTGAGATCAGTGGAGCCTGAGTCGCATAGAGAGATGACTTCCTTTAGCGTGGACACACCATATATCCTCTTAAGTTCATCCTAAATCTGCTTAGCACTACTACAAGCCATAACCTTACTTACCACATTAGAATCTAAAGTAAGTAATAAGGTATTCATGGCATCAAAATTTACCTGTACTAAGTTCTTATCATGATAATTCATTTCACACTTAGATATAGGAATATCAATACACCCAATAGATTTCATAGGCACACAATCACACTAATTAATGACTTTCCAAAATTTCCAATTTAAGGCTTTCACATACACAGTCATTCTAAATTTCCTTATAGTATAATCATTACCACAGAATACAAGTGGGTGTGTCACCAATCTTCCCTCACATGAAGAGGATGCACTAACACGAGCCATCATGATCTTTTAACTAAATAATGTCAAAGTCTAAGTTACAAGGCTCTAATACTAATTGATAGTTTTGGTGCAACCCCAAAAGGGGGTGAATTAGGTATTTAAAATTTGTCACCTAGGTTAACTGATTTTATCAACAGTGCAATACAACCTAGGGTCCATCTACGCAATTAACAGATAAACATACACGTGCAGTAAAGGTAAAGAGCTGAAATATAAAGAACACACATGATATGTTATCGGGGTTCGGCTAACTATGCCTATGTCCCCACCTTGGCCACACCAGCACAAGGATTACCACTATAATGCTCACTTAAACGGGTGGAGCGGCACCTATACAAACTAGGTCAACTTAAGGGGCTGACCTCAACTAACATGCCTTAATAGGATGGCACATCTAGCTTTCCTAACCGGGTCTAAGCCAATCCGGGACTATTCCACAGGGTTAGTCTCCCTCTTCAGGCCCACGCCTGGAATACAACCAATGAGTATAAAATGTTTGTACATGGAAATACGCTTCTAGACAAGCAAATGTGTGCACCAATACAGCTCAATCAATAATGTAAGCACGAATAATATGTAAGTATACTCAGTGCTCTAATGTATGCTAAACACTCAATCACGTATAGGTTTTCAGTTTAGATTTAGAGTGTATATCCAGCAATATTTGAAACACACTATGTGAATAATACAATATTAGATCAGGGTTTCAAAAATATCCTAAGCAAGTTCAAACAAACAAACTCAATAATATATTCTAATATTGAAAGCACACTAGAGTTGTTTGAAGCACTAGCTTTTTGAAAAGGATTTTTGCACACCAAAATCTAGGTTCAGGTATCTTGCAATAACAATGCAAGAACCACAACCCTCAAAGTCTTTCCACACTAGATTTATCAAATGAAATCGGTGGAGGAACTTTAATGCTAAACTCTCACAGAAAATCAATCAAACGATAATGTAACTGAGAGTTCTAGATGCAGAGATTAAGCACAATAGTCTTAGAAAATACTCACAATGCTTGGAGAAACCAAGAATGAGGAGTATGTGAGTGTTTGAAAGTATTATTTGACTAATAAAGGATTTTGGGTGTTGAGAGAATTTTTGTCCAATCAAGTTTTCTAATTCTATCTAATTATGACAAATGAATGGGTATATATAGGCAAGGAAGAATTTTTGACCGTTGAGGACACAATGGGCATAATTAAATTTGTTTAAAAGACCATTAAGAATATTAACTCATTTTACCCCATTTAAAAATTCGATAAAAAATATTTTAACCCGCAAGGTTCAAGTGCCCGACCAAAGGTTTGGGTGCTTGAACAAATACAGTCAAAAATTCAACTTTTAGAGGTTTGGGTGCCTGAAGGGTGAGTCGGTCGGTCGAGACAAAGTCAGTAGCATTTTGTTCGATAGTTTCGGGTGCCCGACTCACAATTCAGTTAACAGAACTAGGCATTTCTGTCGCCCGAGCCCAATTCGAACACAGTTATTCGGTCGCCCGAGTAGTTGAAAAGTGTTATGACATAAGTTCGGGTGTTCGGGGAAGACACGTTCAAATAGGTTCGGGTGCCCGAACACTTAAGTCAACATGTTGACTAGTTCAGTCACCCGAGCCGTTTTACACGGCCTAGGTTCGGTCGCCCAAACCGTCTCAACTTTTTCATTTAAGGTCATTTCATCCTTAATTTGATTCCCCTAATTATGACAAGTCATGTTGGGGACTTGTATTCTTAGTGTAGGTACCTAAAGTCCAACTATGGTTGATTTGAGCATACCTACCCCCCATGCATGATGCAAATCATTACAAGCCATAGGAGTGCACAATCCATAATTAAATTTACATCCCAGAATGAAGAAATAAAATAATAATAACAAAATACAACACATAAGTCTTCATTTTTCGGTACGAACACCACACGACATCATAATACATATTTTAATTCGAAGGCGCGCACACGGTGAACCAACATGCAATTCTTAATACAATTATTAGTACCAAGAGTATTTGTCATAATCAAAACTGGGTGTGACCTATCAGGTCAATAGACATAACTAAAGATATCCATAATGCTGAGGATGCGTTGGATAAGTTTCTTCACCGTGAAAAATGGACAGAGAATGAAGTCTCAGAGATTCAAAAGAGAATCAATAAAAGGCTAAATGAGGTAGAAGATCTCAAGGCTAAGAAACTAGCTAGTGCCGAAAAATTATTGCAAAAACCTTTTGAATCAATAAAAGGCTAAATGAGGTAGAAGATCTCAAGGCTAAGAAACTAACTAGTGCCGAAAAATTCTTGCAAAAACCAGTAAGGGTTCAGCAAGACATGGATCTGTAGGAGCAGAACCATCAGGCTTTAGGGAAATAGTGTAAGTAAGTTTTCCAAAAGTTTTATCTTGGGATGCAAAGCTAGTATGGCAACCTCTAAGAATGGAACCACGTCCATGGGAGCGAAAGAAGTTATCTTTCAAAGAAATGCTCCAGTATACAGCAAAATAGCAAAAGTCTGTTTTGAATTATCCAGGAAGAATTTAAGAGGAATTCATGCCAAAGAAGAGTGTTCCAGAGGGAGTACCCTAGAATGGAATGATCCTTAGGCTTAATTGCGAAAAGGATCCCGCAGTTGCGATTGATGATTGGGATATGGATATTAGATATCATATCCTTAGCAGAGGAATTGAATCTTGGTCAGTGGAGCAAGCATATAAATTTGCAATAGCCACACTAAAAGGAAATGCTGGAGATTTTTGGGAAATACTTCAAAGGAACTTAGATGTGAGTACCATTATCATAAACACCATCAAAAACTCCAGATGAAGTAATTGCTATCATAACATATTTCCTCAAACATGAGTTTGTAGGATATTCGCTAGTTGATAGAGGTGATGAGCTAGTTGAAAAAGCTAGAATGGCTCCCACAAAGATACAGATATGTGACATGTGCCACTTTGAAGAGTTTCTTTGTGAATACCAATATTGGTATTATAAGCTCGTACCATAAGATCAAACATAGGCAAAAGAAGTCTTTATCAATAAACTACCTGGTAATTGGCCAGAAGTGGTAAAGCAAGATGTTAAGTAGAGACTTGAGAGAGATACAGAAGTATTAGATACTCTCGAAGTCAGGGCTGAAATAGTAAGACAAATGATAAGACTCTACTGCATGCAGTGGCATATGTTTGAGGATGAAAGAAACATGCCTTTTATGAATCTAAAGTGTTGTCCCAAGACAACTGGGGTAGTAGGGAGATATGGTTGTAACCAGAAACCAACTAGATACTTAGAACGAGTAGAAACTAGTTGTGTAGGAGGAATATTCCACAAGAAGAAATCATCCAAAGTCAAAGGAAAGACTTGGAAGAAATTTGGATAAAGGAAGAGCTCTAAAAAAGGGTAGAAAAACCTAGAGAAAAGATATCTTAGACCTAGTAGGGTTAGGGAAGATGTCAAGGAATTGTTTAAAAAGAAATGTGGATGATATCCTAAATGTCCGCAAGGAAAATCTCTAGAGAATTGTGACTATTGTTGGTTTTGTGGCAAGAAAGGCCATAAGGCTAATAATTGTCCAGAAGCTGAGAAGAGGAAGGGTAGCCTTAAAAGTATATTAATAGAGAACTCTTTAGAACTTCTTTAAAACTACCTATGGTGAGAGTAGTAGACAAAGCACCAAAACTAGTTTCTCTAGCAGGAGAAGAAGAAGACCTAGTGCAAACTGCAGAAACTGAAATTCCTTCAGAAAGTAGGGATTGTCAAGAATAGAGGATGCCTCGAGCCAGTTGGGTTGAAGCAAACCAAACCTCATGGATACCCTACAAAGAGACAGTAAAGGTAATCGAGAAAGAGGTAACAGTGAAAGTATCCAGCACGGACGCAAGAACGTTTGTTGTTCCATTACTCACCACACAAGAAGTCCAGAAAGCAATGGACAGGAAGGCAAGATACGCCCATTATGGAATTATCCAGGTAGATCCATTAGTAAGAAAAGGGAAATATCTTCCTATCCTTATTACAATTATGGATGGAAGAATCAGTAATTTTGGTAGGTCCTTACTAGGAGGAGCAAGGGCTAACTTACATTCAGGAGCAGCTTGGATAAAAGTTATACCAGATTTACATGTGGATCTTCAAGATAAAAGTGTGGAAAAAACTCTGCAGATAAGAGTTAATACGTGTGGCTGGCAGAATATGTTAAAATGTAGCCCATATCGTAGGTGCATTAGACTTATTGCCAGGTTATATTTAAAGTTCTATAACATGGGGAAACCAGCCCTCAAAAGGGGAGTTAGTAGATTCACTCAACTCTTCGAGACAAATCAAACCGACTCAATTAGAGGATTACAACCAAAGGTCGTAAATCTGAGAGCATTAAGTTGGCCACAAATTTGGGTAACCTCAAGGACAGAAGAAAGGTTGAAAAATCTTTTGCCAGAGTCAGTACGATAGGAGGCAAATAGATTAATTATAACAGAACCTCTAAGTGATTATATTCCTAATAGAGCGAGTATATCAAGAGAAGAGGAGATTAATTCAGAAATTAGGTAAGAAGGATCTAGACCATCTGAATTAAGACCCTCAAGTAGTATAAGGGTAGTTGGTCAGAGAACCATAAGGATCCCTATCTATGCAGAAGAGGAAGAAGACCCCTATATAGCATATATGAGAGCATCCATTTTGAGTGCCAAAATCGAAGAAAGGGAAATTCTGGTAAGCATTTCTATCAGTAAGATAGAATGTACAACCCTTATTGATACTGGATGTACGTGGTCTTGCACAAGAATCAGGTTTCTAGATATAACTTGGGAATTAGAGAATCTTCAAGTCATAATTGGTAACAGTGCATTACTCCGGATTGGAGAGATCACCAAAAATGTGAAGACTTAGGTGAACGACAAAGATTATGAGGAACAGATTCTTTGCTTAGTTCCAGAGTTACTAGATGATTTTCTTTTAGGAATTAAATTCCTTAGGAAATATCAACCATTTACGATATTTTCAGAAGGAATAATCCTAGATAACCACTTCATTCCTAATGTCTTCAGGTACTAATATAAGGAATTATATGTTAGTTGAGGAAAGAAGATTTGATGATCAAGAGAAACTTGATAATTGGAAGGAATTGGTATCAGAAAGGATCCTTAAAATAAATCAGTCATAGGAAGAAGAAAGTAATCTTGAAGAAGTCAAGAAAATGCTTTCAGAAAATTGGGTGGAAAATCCACAGGCATTATGGCAGAAGGCTATGACAGAAGCTGATATTGTGCTTAAGAATACAATTATCAGAAGTAAAGGGATTAGTTATCCAAATGAAATGATAAAGGAATTTGAGAAGCAAATTCCAGAATTATTAAATTTGGGACTAATTAGGCACAGTACAAGTGAGCATAGGAGTGCTGCATTCATGGTAACAAATCATGCCGAGCAAAAACGTGGAAAAACCTGGATAGTTATTGACTATAGAGAATTGAATAGAGAAACGAGAGATGATGGGTATAATTTACCTAATCAGGAATCTCTTAGAAATAGAATTAGGAGGGAGAAACCCTTAGTATATTCTAAGTTTGATCTCAAATCAGGGTACTGGCAGATAAAGGTCAAAGAAAGAGTAGTAACTCTTACAACCTTCACTACACCAATTGGGCTTTTTGAATGACTAGTTATGCCAATTGGATTGAAGAATGCCCTGAGAATCTTTTAAAGAAGGATGGATAAAGCATTTGAAGGAATGACTGGATTTGTTGCAATTTATATTGATGATGTTTTGGTATTTAGTAAAAATACTAGGGATCATTTAGAACACTTAAAGCAGGTGGCACAAGTGTTCAAAAATGAAGGAATGGTTCTTTCAGAAAGAAAAACCATTTGGATGCAACATTAGATTGAATTTTTAGGTTTAAAAATTTGAGGGAGTGAAGAGGAGCTTTAACCGCATATAGCAAAAAGGCTATGCGAATTTCCTAATGAATTCAAAGATAGAAGGCATTGTCAATGCTTTGTAGGAGTATTGAATTACATTATAAAATTCATAAAGAATTTGGCAGAAAAGGCAGCACCAATACAGAAGAAGGTTTTAATAAAGAATCCTTGGAATTGGACTTCAAAGGATACTGAAGTAGTAAAGGCCCTAAAAGAAGAAGCCAGGAATTTACCAAAATTAGAATACCCAGATGACACATAATTAAATATAATTTTGGAAATTGATGCTTTAGATATTTCATGGGGATGTGTTTTAAAAGTCAAGAAGATTGATAAAATAGAGCACCTGAGTAGATATTGGAGTGGGTGTTTTAATGGAGCAGAGCTTAACTACCCGGTTTATGAAAAGGAGTTATTGGCAGTCCTTAAAGGAATTAGGATCAATGAACTTTTCTTGGGCAAACCATTCATTGTTAAAACAGATAGTTCCTATGTAAAGCAATTCATGAGAATTAAGTTAAAACGATGTGTTCAAGTGAGATTGGTTAGATGGAGAAATGAATTACAATATTATTCTTTTAATATAGAACATATTAAGGGAAAGTATAATATTATTGTTGATACTCTAACCAGATACTTGAACTCTTGCAGGTCTAATGGCAAGTAGCAGCAGCAGTAGTAGCAGCCATTCCAAATGTCTGATTTGTCAAGAAAGGCATAAGGTGGCTGATTGCCCAGTTGCCAGATTTGTTGACAAACAAAGGCAGATAACTTTCAACTCCAGAAAGAGAGAAGAAAGTAGTAAAGAAAAAGGAAGTGTTTCTTAGAAAAGAGAACGTCTAGTTCCAGTCCTAGAACAGAACTAATGAAGAAGGGAAGCTCGTTCAAAAAGGATGACAGGCCCAGTGACAGAAGTCATATTCATTGTTTTGTCTGCAATTAGTATGGACATTACAACACCTAGTGTGTCCAGAATCCTAGATCCAAGAAGGTAAAAGGAGAAGGCAGGCAGAGAAATGACTTAGCTACAATTAATAGTAATGTTTCAGAATCCAGGAAGGATAGAGAAACAATCGAAGTTGACTTTGTTATTGAAGATTTTCTGGGAAGGACTCCAAAAATCACAAAGGAAAAGAGAGATTTGCTAGAAGGATTAATCAATAATCTAGCATCTATAGCAAATACATCTTTTTCAGTTAATCTAAGAGAAGTGGTAGAAATATTGGAAGAGTTTGAATCCATTATTTCAGAAAACTTTAGGATCGTGAACAGGGAGAGTACATCCGAACTTATTCATAAACAGATTAAACTCAAAGTTGAAATGGATATTTAGTTGAAAAAATAAAACTTTACTACCAGAGCGATAGTAAGTATTTTAGAATATCTAGAATTGAAGCAGTTTTGGATGAGAAGTGGTTTGTGTATCCCAAAACTACACATACCAAGAAATATTAACCCTGAGTTGCTAATAGCAATACAAAAGGCCCTAAGGACAGGAGAAATCTAGTTTTTTGGTTTCAGCAAGACAGGACAAGCTTTTGATTTCTTGTCAGCAATGGTAAACCATGTGCTAAACTTCACTAATCCGGGACGGTTATGGTGTACTAGCTACATTGAACCAATTGAATTGAAACCAAGAAAAATTTTGTTCTGGAATCTTTTTCTAGAAGATTGGAAAGATGAAGCAGTCTCAGATTTTCATGAAGAAGAATCAGACTGGGAAGATTTTCAGAAACATAGAAAATTCTATGATTTGGTTCAGATTTTATGGGGAATATATCTTCTCGAAGCTAGAATGGCTTTAGACTGTATATATTTTTTCAAATCATGAAATTCTGATTGCAATTGTACGAAAATATCTCCAGAAGTTCGAAGAAGCAAATTTAGCAGAATTTGCAATTGGTGCAAAAAGGATAATTAATCAAATTAAAAATTGGGAGCATCATCTTCCTTCAACCCAGGGCATGAAGAGTGATCTTCAGATCGTACTTGCAGAGTTAGCGAGAAAGCAGCACAATGAAGAAATCATTAGTGCTCTGAAAGATCTCTGAAGAAGGATGAGATCGAATGGTTCAGATGATAGTTTTGGTGTCATCATATCCCAGGTCAGACTGAGCGGACTACTCAGAAGGGTCATATCAGACATTTGTCTAGAATCATGTCATATCCTAGGCCTAGCCGAAAGGATGATTCGTCGAGTCTTATCTTTTGTTATTTAGTCAAAAGCTACTTTATTAAAGTTGTCGATCATTTGTTTTATTTTAAAGGTGAGTCAGCAAGCATGTGTAGTCCCTTCTTTCTTTACTTTTTTAAAGTAGGTGAGTCAGTAAGACATGTGTTGTCCCTTATCTTTTCCTTTTGCTTTATGTAAGGCACATGCTTTTGAGAAAACAAGTTATGCTTACCCTTTAGAAGTCGCTGGCCTATATAAGGGAGCTCCGACCCTTGTGTTTGGAGAGGTAAAATTAAGAAACATTAATACAAGTCTATTCAGAAACAATGATCTCTCTCTCTCTCTCTCTCTCTCTCTCTCTCTCTCTCTCTCTCTCTCTCTCTCTCTTTGAATCTTTCTTTCTATTCCAAACACTAGTGTGTGACAGTTGAAGTTTTAAGGAAGCCCAAAGAAGGAGTGTTCGCAGAGGTTCTGTTTAGACACCAAATATACTAGTGGGATACGAAAAATTACCTGTTGCAGCTTCGTTCAGGGTTGAAGAGAAGGATCAGGAAAAGGTAATATTTTGTATTAATTAATTTTCCTTTCCCCTTTGTCACTCTAGTTTCAGATTTGAGTCCAGTAGGGATTCGCGAGAAATTGGTAAGAATATCACCTTTAAACTTTTAAAAGTAACACTTACATCTCCCTAAACTATTAAAAGGAGTGATAGAGTTAATGCCTATCAATTAAAATAATAAAACTACTTTAATACCCTTTCATTTTAATTTCATTCTATCTTCTTGGTAAGCACTTTTTGATGGCAAAAATTAAATAACTATAGGACTACTAAATCTTTATGGTCCTTCTTTAGTTACGTGCATGGAATTGCACATCAAACTTCATCTATTTTCAGGTGGTTTCTTGCACTATTCCAAGATTTACTGTTAGAATAAAATTTGTTAAACAAAAATGGAGTTAGAATCTCTAAGTTCAATTCCTTGCCAATAGCATATTTTGAAGGTGCAACTAGTCATTAGACTTACAATAGCTTGCTTTGCAATCTTGAAATCTAATTTCTTATTAGCATTTTTTGTTTTACATCGAAATGTTGTTTTGGATTTACCACTTTAGCCCGAGTCCTTTGGAAAGATTGTTTCAATTTTCTTGCTTCATATGCTTGCCAATACATTTCTTCTCTTCACCCATTGCTTCACCATATGCCCTAAAAAAGGGTCTCAACTTTTTTTTAATCTTTCTTATTTCTAGAACCCTAATACTAAGGGCTCTCCCCTTTTTCATGAGTATGAGTTTTGAAAAAAGACATTCGTATCTTCACCCATTGCTTCACCATATGCGGTAAAAAAGGGTCTCAACTTTTTCTTAATCTTTCTTATTTCTAGAACCCTACTACTAAGGGCTCTCCCCTTTTTCATGAGTATGAGTTTTGAAAAAAGACATCTGTATGGTTAGAAAAACACTTGCACGACATTAAAAATAAAATCAATAATTTAAATATTCATAACAAACTATAATTTAATAACAATGAAAAGAGTATTATGAAATTTTGAATATCATCTACATGCACTATATATAAAATGTAATAAAATTTAATAAATAACAAAATTTTTTTGGATAGTGAAATGTAATTTCATAAGATTATTTTGAATGATAATTTTTTATTACCTATAAATACTAAGTAACAAAATAAAATTAATAAAGAAATAATATTTTTTTTAAAATAATAAATAAATATATTTATACATCCATATATGAAATTAACAGAAGACTAAAATCAAACAAAAAAGGAGAATTCCTATTCTAATAGTAGAAATATATTTTGTTTATTCTAAGAAAAATAAAAATATTATGCATTTTATGGGCATTTTTGTCCTGTTTATATAGTAAATTTTCTTTTTTTTTTTTAAATTTCATGAGAATAATTTTTTCTTAAAAATTATTAAAGGTAAAAGACACTCACCTCTCTTAAGATTTGAGAAAAAGACAAGTTATTTTTTGAGATTTTAAAAATGTTGTATAGGTATCTCCTACAGTTTCAAAAATACCATATGAGTATATGAGGTAAAATGTTTGGAAGGTCAATGTTTTTCTTGCCCAAATTATTAATCATTTGTGGATCATGTTCGTTAATAGAAACACAATTTGGTATAATTTAGGCGCTGTGAGTATACTTCTCAAGAGAAAATATCCTAGTTCCAACTGACCTTATCGTCTCCATCCGCCACAACCCATTCTCTCCGGCACAAGCTATGGTAGCTGAAAGAACAAGCTGATCAGAATGTCCCTCGCCACGGTCAAATTCACAGAACTTCCACTCCGTACCTCACTTCCTCTCTCATTCTCTTCCCCAAAACCCTCTCTTTCACTCCTCAAATCTTTCTCTTGTCTCCGAACATCCACTCTGACTCAGCACAACTTCCCCAATACCCCTAGCAAAACCCCAAGCTCTAGCTCTGCTTCTCACAGTTCTAGGATTTCCTCCGCCCCCTGGATCAACAAATGGCCTGCTCTGAACCCCCCAATCTCCTCGAGCAGGAGAGAGACTGTGAATACAGTGGATAAGCGAGAGCACGATCGGGCGGAGACCCTATATTTCGATAAGGATAGAGGAACTAGTGCAATTGAGAGGATTGTGCTTCGGTTGCGGAATTTAGGGTTGGGATCGGACGACGAGAAGGAAGAGGAAGGTGAGAGTGATGCAATGCAGCTGCGTGGGGACGAGAAGTTGGGGGATTTGTTGCAGCGGGACTGGGTGCGGCCTGATAAAATGTTGCTGGAGAATGAAGAAGATGATATGGTTTTGCCGTGGGAGCGGACGGAGGATTTGAATGGGCCTGCGGAGGACGACGAGAGAAGGAGGAAGAAGAGGGTGGTGAAGGCGCCAACGCTGGCAGAATTGACGATTGAGGATGAGGAGTTAAGGAGGTTGAGGAGGCTTGGGATCACACTACGGGAGAGGATTAACGTGCCCAAGGCTGGCGTTACGCAGGCGGTTCTAGAGAAGATTCATGACAAGTGGAGGAAATCGGAATTGGTGAGGCTTAAGTTCCATGAGGTACTTGCACACAATATGAAGTTGGCGCACGAGATTGTTGAGGTAAGTGAATAAAAACTAGAACAATTTGCTGATGCTGTCTTTTTTTGGTTTGTTATTTATTTAGGAACTCTCTTGTTGTGCTTAAATATTGGGATAAAGCATGCCATATTTATATGTATGTGGCGAGTTTGGAGCCATGGCATTGCTACTTGGTTAATATGTTCCAATCTTAAAAAAATTTAAGGCAAAAGACACTCACAAGGTTTGACAAAAAGATACTTATTGATCTCCCCTTATATTTCAAGAATTCCAGATACTTCCCTAGAGATTTGTCAAAAAAATACAAATCTCTCATTATATTTTGCAAAGATACGAGTTTCTTAAGAAGAAGTTTGTGTCTTTTTAGCAAACCTTGGGAGAGGTCTGTGACATTTTTAAAACCTTAGGAGAGGTTAATGGAATTTTTGAAACCTCAAGGGAGGTCCCTATCTTTTTGGCAAATCTTAGGAGAGGTCCGTGACACTTTTAAATCTTTGGAGAGATCAATGGACTTTTTGAAACCTCAAGGGAGGTCCTTATCTATTTGCCAGATATTAGGAGAGGTGAGTGTCTTTTGCCCAAATTATTATGCTACCATTTCGAAAGGCTAAAAAATTTAAAATGTCACATAATGTGATTCTGCAATATCCATGGATTATAAAACCCCATATAGAGAAAGGGAAGAGAAGGAATTCTTCCTCAATTTGGTAAAATTGTTGTTTAATATTAGAGAATTTTAATATTTTAATTGGGCTGTATTAGCAAGGGCACTTTTATCCAAACATAAAAAAAATATTGGACAAAATTAGATGGAGGTTTTACATTTGGATTTTTTGTGATCTGTGTATGTTTTAAGATGTTTTCTTAATGAGGGTATCTTGTGGTTGAGTGGGAGCAAGGGTGGTAGAGATCATCTTATTGATTGAGACTGTTTGTAGGTCTAAAAGAGTGGGAGGCTTGGGTGGGTCTTGGTAATTTGGTGTCCAAGGACATTTCTTTGGTGGGGAAATGATTGTGGTGTTTTCTTTTAGAACCTAATTTCTTTGGCATAAAGTCATTCATAGTAAATTTGGTCTAATACAAAATGGTTGGATGCTAAAGTGGGAATTAATATCACTTATTTGAGTCCTTGGAAGTCTGTGTCTTTGATTTATGATTATTTCATTAGTATTATTTGTTCAAGTCCTTGAACGTTTATGTCTTTGATTTATGAGTATTTCCTTCCTAAAGTCCCGTATATGGTGGGTATTGGGGAGTAAATTTGTTTGTGGGAGGACTATTGAGTGGGGCAGATGCCTTTGGCTATTGCGTTTACTCGTCTCTTTTGGTTTCTAATTTTCATACTACCCCAATTTCTGCTTTTATGCTTTTTGCAAAGAGATGGGCATTCTTGGAACTTCCATTTTGAGAGAAATCTTATTGAGAGAGAGAGATTAGTGAGTTGACTCTTTTGACCTGCTTGCTTGACTTTTTCATTTTCATTTAGGGAGCGGTAACGGGTTTGGAGCTTAGGTCCATTTTGAGGATTTTTTTTTTTCAATATTTTTTCTCGTCTAATTAGTGACTATTGTGGACCTTTTGCCTTGTATTCTTTGATTTGGAAAGCTAAGGCTCTCTAAAGAATAAAAGCTTTTATTTGAGTTGCCATGCTTGAAAAGAATCAACACCAATGATTTGCTTTGGAAGAGAAGGCCTACTAAAGGCCCTGTCACCTGATGTTTGTGACCTTTATTTGAGGAGTGGGGAGACTTGTTCACATGTTTCTTCACTGCCCGTTCCTATTTGCTATTTGGAATAAATAATTTAGTATATTTGGTGAAATTGGGTTTACACCTCCAATTGAAGCCTTTTTGTACTTACACATTTAGGAGTTTTGGCATGGGAGAGGACGGGAAAGCTTTCTGGCAGTGCACTGTTATGACTAGTCTTTTGTGTTTTTGGTTGGAGAGGAATGCAAAGGTGTGGCTACTACTAACAATTTGCTTTTGGAGTAGAGTGGTTTATCTTGTGTCGCTGTGGGTGTTGGTAAATGGCTTTTTTAGTTGTGTGTCTTTGGAAGACTTGTAGCGGATTGGTTGGCTTTGCTTCGTTGTGTTATTTTCTGTTTTGGTATGATCTCTGTAGCTAGTTTCTATTGATGTAAAGGGATGATTTCGTATTCTCCTTTTTTTTTTTTTTTTTTTTTCTCCTTATCTTTTTCTGCTTTACATTCTTCTCTCTTCTAATACAATTCTTTGTTTATCAAAAAAAGAAGAAAAAAAAATGAATAAATAAGTGTCGTATTGTCTAGGAGCAGTACTTTTTATGGATGGAAGTCGGACATGAGCACCTAAAAGTGAACTATGTGAATGGTCAGGATATCCAAGGTGGGAAAAAAAATAAAAAAATAAAATAAAAAGGATCTTTTTTACATAGCAAAAAACAAATGAACAAATTGTTTGTAAACAAATAAAAAGAATCTTTTTACATGGATGATAGATTATTTTGGTCATTGATAATTTTAAAAAGTAAATTGTTTAGTCTAATTGATGAATTTTGAAATGGTTTCATCCTTTGCTTCTGACTTATGTTATTCTGCTAACCTGTTTAATCATATGCTGTCACAGTATCCTAAGTTCATTATTTGCTCTTGTAATTTCATTATTTTCTTGCTATTTTGCTTTATACATTCTTATTATTAAAGTTAAAATAGCTGGGTAATATGTTACTAACTGGCTGGTGTGATGGCCAGCGTCGAACGGGAGGATTAGTTATATGGAAGTCTGGAAGTGTTATGGTTGTCTTCCGGGGAAGTAACTATGAAGGGCCTTCATCTAGACCCCAGTCTCTTGGTACAGAAGGTGAAATGTTTGTTCCGGATGTTTCTTCTGTTGATAATCTGGTAGTGAGGAATGTAAAAGATGATAGTTCAACTCTAAAAAGGAGTGAGCCCAATGTTAAGATTCAAGACAGTGTCGAGGGCATGACTGAAGAGGAATCCAACTTCAACAGCATGCTAGATGGTTTGGGTCCTCGTTTTGTTGAATGGTGGGGTAGAGGGATAATTCCTGTTGATGCTGATTTACTCCCTCAAACAATTCCTGGTTACAAAACTCCTTTCAGGCTTCTTCCAACAGGAATGCGATCTCGACTAACCAATGCGGAGATGACCAATTTACGAAAGCTTGCCAAATCACTACCATGTCATTTTTCCCTCGGTATTGTGCACCGACCATGAACTTTTTATCTCTCATTTACCATCTCTGTTACTGACATTGACTTTTCCCGTGCTCCATAAAGGGAGAAATAGACATCATCAAGGGTTGGCAGCTGCTATAATAAAGCTTTGGGAGAAAAGCCTTGTTGTGAAGATTGCTATCAAACGAGGAATCCAGAATACAAACAACAAGTTAATGGCTGAGGAGCTAAAGGTGACACTTTAATATTTTATTATTTTTTAAAAATTCCTTCTGCTATGTTTTCTTGTCTACCTGTATGACTTGTTCTTAGCTCAACAATCTGATTCCAAATTTAATCCTTTTATTTGGAAACACTAGTCAAAGTCGTGTATATATATATTATCAGCAATATGTAAAGTCATATATTAAATGTAATGTTTTTTATACATGCTTGAAAAGGTCTTAGCCTCTTAGGCAACTGTTTACTTTCAATACTAGTAAAAATTGGTTTTGGTTTGACTTGTTAATTTAAGAGTTAAGATGTTTAAAACGTTTCAGATAATCTTGGGAGCATTTTGAAAACTATGGAATTCTAATATGTAAAGTCTTGTATAAACTTAACAATTTCCTAGTTAGTTTAATATGTATACTCCCAGTATAAACACTAGAAATTCCTATCTATAGTTGAAAATCTCGTACTCAAAATGAACAACTTAAAAGCTATTTGAACGTTCCGAGTGTTTTTTCTCTTTTAAATTGTTATTCCTAAAATTAGCAGTTAATAAAATGTTTCAGGATAATCTTATGAGCATTTGAAAACTATGGAGTTGATCTAAATGGCTAGAAGCTTTCTAAGTACATTTAATGAAAAAACTTCCAAAAAAAAAAAAACGTAAATGTATTTAATTTTTATGATAATTTCATTGGGAATTGGAACTAAAAAATGTAATAAAAAGGAAAGAGGAAAGGAAATCAATGAATCATGTCTTAACATCTTCAAACACTTCTTTACCATGTTAAGAATCTCATGATTTAAAATTTTCATGGCCCAAGTTAACAATAACAGATCTTTTTTTTTTTTTAAAGGTTTTTATTAAGATCTAAGCTTGTGCAGTTGTCCAAAACTCATGATGGTGGCTACTTTGGTAGCAAAGGTTGGTCTGGGTTCTGTCCATTTAAAATTTATTATGTTTAACATAAGGTATTCCCTTAAGACAAAACAACAAAGATAAAGGATCCATATAGCCGTCCCTGGTAGTTGGGAAAAAGGAGTATCTGTTATTTTTATAAGATGTCTAGTTGGTACACTGTAGGTACAAGAGAAACTAAAAGAATTTGTTACTCCTGCAATTGAATGATTAACCACATCCTGCTTCTGACTCCTCCAGTATCTTACAGAACTTAACAGGAGGAATTTTACTGCTTAGAAATAAGTATTACATTATCATGTACCGTGGAAAGGATTTCCTCCCTACAAGCGTTGCTGCTGCTTTGGCAGAAAGACAGGAATTGACGAAGCAGATTCAAGATGTTGAAGAGAGAGCGAGAAGTGGAGCAGCAAAGGTGGCTTCATCAAGTGAAGATGGACAGGCTCTTGCAGGTACTTTGACTGAGTTTTATGAGGCTCAAGCGCGGTGGGGAAGAGAAATTCCTGCTGAAGAGCATAAGAAGATGATAGAAAATGCTTCTAGAGCTAAGACTGAAAGGGTAGTCAAGCGAATTGAACATAAGCTAGCTATTGTAAGTATGTTTTTTCTCGATAATTTGATGGTTGTAGATATTTCCTCAAGCTGTAGCATTGTAAACATACTTGCTTATCTAAATGAACAAAAATGGATGAATAGAGAATGGGCTGCATGTTTGATGATCATGTATCTAAAGTCTGACAGCAAATAGTTTGTTTTTCCCCTTCATGGTGAAGTTTACAAATATCTTCTTAGCTCCCATCTATATTTGTAAATGTCTTTTTTTAATAAATTTAAATAATTAATGTACATGCCCTAAACGTTGGAAAAAGGATATCTTAATGGCAGTTTTTTTTTCAAGATTTTAAATCATACTTCTAAACCCTTCTTACCCACAATTTCTTCATCCTTCTAGATGACTACCAAAAAAAAAAAGAAAAAGAAAAATTGAAGGCAACATTGCCTCATTTACCACATGTTAATAGAAAAGATACATAGGAAGTCATTACATTGATTAGAGCAAGGCATACATCATTTAGTTTTATTTAAGAAATTCTTTGGTTGTTTTTGGGAGCATGGATTTGGATTTGGATTTGGATTTGTATGAGCATGAAACAAATTCAATTCAACTACATTTTCTTCAAATCCATATAACTCCAAATCTACTGTCCAAAATCCAAGCTTCCAAACTTAAGGTTAAGCTTAAATTTCCCAAGGAATTTTGGATGGCTTCTTTGCGGTTCTATTTTTAAAATGGTTTCAAGTTATTTTACATCTACTCCTACCCCATGTACTGCCACTAATTGTTTTTTGATAAACAAAGAAAAATTATTAGAGAGGGCAAAATGCATGAGAAGAATAAAACAAAAAGGAAAACAGGGAGAATAAAATCCTCCCTTTACATAAAAAGTACTTGTATTGCCACTAATAATAACGACCTCAGTTCTATTGGTGCACTATTTGGCCTATGTTGCACCAACCCTCATCTTATCTTCTGGAGGTGCTCTGTTTAACTTACTGTGTATATGTTTATTCCTTAATTCTTTTAACATTATACCACTCATCTACCTCGGCATTCTCATTTCAACAACTTGCACATTTTGGATATGTCGTTTCTTGGTTGTCTAACGTTCTTATCCATATAGCACATATGATCTTATAGCTGTTCTATAAAACTTTCCTTTTGATTTTAAGGATATTCTACAATCACACAATATGCCTGAAGCATTTTTTCATTTTACCCAACCTGCTTTAACTTTATGCATTACATCTCGATTTCTCCTTCAGCTTACATAATATATCCAAGGCATCAAAAACTACTAGTGCTATTTATTTGATAGCAGAAAAAGAGATTTCACTAAGAGATTAAGGATTGAACAAAAAGGAGAATAATATATCTCCCAATAAAATTTGTAACAAGCCAAACAGAAACAGTGCTTTTAATTTCTTGATCATCAAGTTTAATCATTTCTCCATTCCTCCAACCCTCCAATGGTGACTAATATATATTGTCTTATTTCTATTTATATTAAAACCTTAATAGCATTGGTATACCTACTGTATTACTTTGTTTTTTTTTTCCTAGAATCCATCAAAAAACATCCTAGGTACCCTTTCATAGGCTTTCTCTAAATCTATAAAAACCATGCACAAGCCTTCTTCTTTTCCTAAATTTTTCCTTTAATCTTGTATATATAGCTTTTGTAGTTGATCTCCTAAGTAGAAAACTAAACTGATTTTTTGAAATCCTCATTTGTAACCTTAGTCTTTGTTCAGTTACTCTCTCCCAAAATTTCATTGCATCTCTCATAAGTTTAATTCCACAATAGTTTTTTACACTTTTGATTATCTTCTTTATTTTTTATGTAGGTATTAAATTGTTTTTTCTCCATTAAAAAATGAATTAGTTAACCAAATAATTCCATTATCACCTAAGGCATTTCCAAACTTCAATTGAGATGTCACCTGCTTCTATACCTTTTCCATTTTTTCCATCTTTTTTAATGCTAGTTTAACTTAATTAACTCTAATTTTGCGAATAAATCTCAAATATTTAGCCTTTTATTTTAAGTTTAAGTATTCTACTTTATTTTCATTAAATAGCTTATTAAAGTAACTTCTTCTTTCTTTTATGTCTTCTTCGTTAACCGAGACACCATCATCCTAATTTTTTTATTCATTTTATATTAGCTAAGTCCTTGCTATTTCTTTCTCTAGCTTTAGCAAGTTTAAATGTCTCTTATGCCTTATTGTGTGACTGGTCTAGTGTGTAATTTATCGTATGCTTTATGTTGCTTCACTAGCGGCTTTTTTTTTTTTTGCATCTTTTTCTTGCCTCTTTATACTTTTCTAAGTTTTCCATGTTTTAAACCAACTTATTTTTGTCTTCATAGTTTTTTGGACATTTTGATTACACCACCAACTCTCTTTATTAGCCAAGAATCTTCATCTATATTCACCTAAATCTCTTTTGTTATATTTTTATAGAGCTAGCTATCCTACTCCAAAGAGTGCTTGTATGTATGCTACCATCTATTGTCCAATTTCCATATTTGATCATTTTATTTTTTTAAATTTATTATATTTTCTCCCTTTAGGTTTTGCCACCTCGTTTTCTTGCATTGATTTATGTTACCTTTCTCTTCCTTTTTATCATACATATGTATCTAACACTAAAACTCTATGTGTGTAGTTCAACTTTCAACTGGAATAACTTTACAATCTTTACATGTTAAACAATGTACCCTCATAGTTAAGAAAACAACTATTTGACTTTTTATTTTGTCCACTCTTGAGGGTTATTAAGTGTTCTCTTTTCTTAAAGCATGTTTTCATTGTAATGACATCATATGACATGGTGTAGTCTAAGATCATATCACCGTACTCATTTTTATCTCCATGTCCATGTCCTTCACGTATCCGTTCATAAACATTTTTATCCTTTCCAATGTGTCCATTCAAATAAGCTCCTATGATTTCTTAGTTCCTGATATCCCTTATGCCTTGTATAATATTATCCACGTCTTGCCAAAATTGTTTTTTAAGGTTATCTGCCAAGCTTCTTTGAGGAGCATAAGCACGCTAATGACATTTATTATCTTTTGTCCTTGGACCATCTTGATTTTATGATTCTATCACCTATTCTTTTAACATCTACAACACTATCTTTTTGGTTTGTGTATACAATGGTTCCTACCCTAAAAAATAAAAAAATAAAGGGCAGCCTAGTGCACAAAGCTCCCGAGAATGCAGGGTCCGGGGAAGGGGCGGATCACAATGGGTCTATAGTACACAACCTTACCTTGCATTTTTGCAAGAGGCTGTTTCCATGCCTCGAACCTGTGACCTCCAGGTCACATGGCGACAACTTTACTGTTGCGCCTAAGCTCTTTTTGGTCTGTGTATACAATGGTTCCTACCCTATCTTATGTTTTTTCTTTTTCGGTCTATGAAAGATTAAATCCTGATTTTTCAATTTTCTCTAGCTTTTCCCCTACATGCCTAGTTTTTAAGGCATATACAGAAATAAGTGAATAAGAATAAATCTTTTTCTACTAATACTTACTCCTCACAAGCAAATTGGTTCGAAAAAAGTTATTGGAATTATTCTGTAGTTAAACATTAACTATTAGAGAATCAAACGTGTGCACACGCACACGTGCATGCGCACGTACACACTCTCTGGATACCATTTCTAGTCATCTTGCAGATTTCCATGCAGCTCTCTCCCCTCCTCTCTCTTACACAAACACGTCTCCCTCTTTCTCTCTATCTCTTGCTTGTACATGTGTAGGCAGAGAGAACATTGGAAAATGATACAACTGTTGGTTAGATTAAAAGGATTATTACTGTGATTATTATGGTGTTGGATAAGTTGTCCACATCAAGGGCATTTAATTACATTTGACGTCCTGGTTTTGTCTATAGACTCTATACATTTAGAATTGCGGTCGTTTTCTTTTATTTTAATTAGATTTTAGTGGGTTATTTTCATCATTTTCTTTTGCTATTAAATGCAATTTGTGTCTGCATATGCATATATGCATTTAAACACACACATGTGCACGTACATACATATATACACAGACAAACAATTGTTTTTATTATTTAAGCTGTCAGTTTATATGAGTACTCCTGCACAAAGAAGTAGACAGTCCTAGATAAGGTTTGGACTTTGTTTGGAGTGTGTTTGTGTGCATGCATGCTAAACACATGGTTGCTTTTATTATTTAAGATGTTAGTTTGCAGTAGACAGTAACTTCTGGGAAAAAGTAGAGAGTCTTGTATTAGGTTGGACACTGATGTTCTTTTCTGTGGTCACTGGTTAGTTTGCTAGTTAAATTCATTTATATTTAACTACTGGAGTTTGAATGCATGGACAGGCCCAAAGCAAAAAGCTTAGAGCAGAGAGATTGTTAGCCAAGATAGAAACATCCATGGTTCCCATTGGTCCTTCTGATGACCAGGAAACAATTACTGAAGAGGAACGATTTATGTTTCGAAGAGTTGGTTTAAGAATGACGCCATATTTGCCTCTTGGTGAGTTGTCTTTGTTTTTTGTGCAGATAATAGATCGTAGATTTTTTCCCCCTGTATAAGACTTACAAACCAAAAAAAATGTGGATGATAATGTGCCAGGCATCCGTGGTGTTTTTGATGGTGTTATTGAGAATATGCATTTGCATTGGAAGCATAGAGAGCTTGTGAAGCTGATCTCTAAGCAGAAGACCCTTGCTTTTGTTGAAGAAACAGCTAGGTTATTGGAATATGAGAGTGGTGGAATTCTGGTGGCCATAGAGAGAGTTCCAAAAGGTTTTGCACTTATTTATTATCGGGGGAAGAACTATCGACGGCCCATTAGCATTAGGCCAAGAAATCTTCTAACAAAGGCAAAAGCATTAAAGCGTTCAGTGGCCATTCAGCGGCATGAGGTTTGATCACATTTTACAATCTAACTTCTCTCTTAAAAGTTATTTTACTGTGCCATACCCTTGTTTTCTAGCGTGTCTTGTTATTCCCGACCTACATGACAAACTATATCTCAAATATATTGTGCAGGCTCTCAGTCAGCACATATCTGAACTGGAGAGAACCATAGAGCAAATGAAAATAGAACTTGTAAGTGATGGATTTTTTTTTTTCAATTTTTTTAATTTTATTTAGTTTCAAAATAAGCAAGCAAGTACAAATCTAATAAAAATAAAACCTTTAAGTTGTAGCTTTCTTATAGATTTCGCAACACACGCACATGTTGACTTTGTTAGCTTTGGTTGTTTTAAACTATAATTGATTTATTCTATAGATTACAGGCTATTGTAACTTACGTGCCATATACTTGTTTCTAAGTATTGCTTGAATCCATATTGTCTTAGCCTCAAAGACCTCCATTTTGCCTTGAGTTGTATGTATCTCTGATCAGCTTTGCTTACTTTTAGTATCTTTTGGTTTTGGGGGATAGAAAAGAGAACTTTATTTATGGATGGAGGAATAAACAAAGAGCATAGTTGTTAGAATCATATGATTCTCAGTTCGATTGTTACAATTCATCGAGAAAAGGCATAAGTCAGTTCAAATCGCATGGGAGAATTGAAGAAGGCAGGAATTGATGTGTGATTCACTTGGTGAATTGGTGAATTGAATCGAATTGTACAAATTGTAAGATTTGGATCCGACTCCTCTAAATTCCAACTTAAAGGTTTTAAAATTTTTTTTTTTTTTTTTTTTCCTTGATGTCTATCTATTTGCTATTTACATGAGTTCTGTCCTCCAAGAGAGAAGAATGAAGTCTGTTGGCCCTCTCATTCTGCGCCTTTCTTCTCTGCAATTAGATATTTTAGCATAAAACCAGAATTAGAGAAGGAAACCAGTATTGAGAAGAAAACCAAAGTTGACTAGGTGGGTGAGCTTTTGGTTGCACGTTGCCCTCTCCACTGTCTGGATTTGAAAATCTGATTTTTATTAGTTTTTATATTTTAGTAAGTTGTGTTTATGTTTTTTATTTACTTTTTCTTCTTGTTTTAGTTGTTAGAGCAAGCACATGCATTCAAAATGACTATTTTTTATTGAACACCATAAGGTTCAAATTATTATTGTTTTTTATTGATTCATTCCCTTAAAAACCATATAGTTCAATTTTTCATTAAGATTTTCTTGATTCCTCGCCTTGCTTTTTTAAAGAAAACATACACATGAATTTTTTATTGTTAAACATGTAAACTTACACCATAAACATGAACTTTAATTTTTTAAAATTTTTCACGGGTCCTTAAACATATTTTTTTTGTGTATCTTGAACTCTTAGGCTCAGTGCTTTAGTTTTGAGTCCCTTAACACGTGTTATAGTTTCATAGAAACTTGCTTAACTTGATACTTGATAGAGGTGGAATGGTTTTACCATGGTATATCTTGTTTATAAGGATAGATTTCCTTTTATATCAATATGCGTATGAGCTAAATAGATCATGGTAGGATTTAGACCTACAAAACTTGCTTCAAGGGCAAGCGCCATTCCAATTATCAACATCGTTGGTTTATATTTGTTGAAATTTCAATGTGTATGTGCTATTTTACTTGTACATATATTGAAGTCACTTGGAATCAATTTTCCAAGTATTAATTTTGTGATTCAATTGTTCCTGATTCTCAATTCATGAAATTGGGATTTCGATTCACGATTCAAATCCCCATTTGACAACTATGACAATAAGGATTAAGAAGTCCTAAAAAAAATGCAAAAGACAAAACATGGTGAGTTGGAGTTGTTTGGACCATGTTATGACTAAAAAAGATTTCGGAGGAATTTGGAGTTGGATTAAAGGATGCTTTTCCTTGGCAACTATGCCTATCATAGTGAATGTTCAATCAAGAGATTGACTTAAGGCTTCTTGAGGGTCGAGACAAGGGGATCCTCTACCCTTATTTCTCTTCACTCTTGTTGCTGATGTGCTGAGTAATATGTTGAGACATGCTCAAGGTCTTGATGTAATTCAATCCTAAGTGTTTTAACTTAAAATCTTTGAGAAAATTTTGGGATTAGGGTCCAACATGTCCAAAAGTGGAGTCGTGAGTATAAATATAGGGGAGGGTGATTTAGAGGCTTTTGCTACTTTAGTTCATTGTACCATTAAGATGGCCTCTTACTTATTTGAGTCTCTTTCTTGGTAAAAATCCAAAATTTTCTACTTTTTAGGAGCCGGTGGTGGAGAGAGTGGGTAACAAATTGGAAGGCTGGGAGAGAGCTCATTTTTTTTAGGGGGTTGCTCTACTCTTATTAGTACTGTTCTTTCCAGCATTCCCGTTTATTTTCTTTCCTTTTTTAAGAGTTTCAGTGGGGGTGGCTGCTGTCTTAGAGAGGATTATGAGAGAATATTTTGTGGTTAGGTAGTACTAATGTCAATGGTTATTTTTGTCTTTTAGTATCGTTAGTGTGTTAGTGTAATGTTAATAAGTGAGAGCTAGTAAGGGTATTATGGTCATTTGAATGTATTTGATATGTATTATGAATAGAGGGAGAGACCTATCATTGTGTTAGATCATCCATTTTACCCAAAATCTCAACATGGTTTTAGAGCAGGATCCAACCTAAACCCTACCACCTAAAACTCAGCCATCACCGGAAAATGTCCTCCCATCGCTACCGTTCTTAGAACTACAATGACCCTTCAATATTTCACAAAAACAACCACATAGCCAAAAACAGAACCCTCCAAACTATAACTCTATAAAATCCCATCACGAAATCGCCAAAGACCCTCCCTCACGCCTCTATGCGCCGGCCGACTGCTGGCAGTCCCAACTCCACACGGCGATGTGTGAGACAGTTTTCAGCTACTTTTTTTAATTTTTTCCTCCAGCATGTTCTGATTCCTTCCATAGACAATAATATCAGGTTGTTGGGCATTTGTTTTGTTCAAAGATCCAATCCTTCTCAATCATGCACTTGTGGCAATATGTTAGTTGTTGGTGTTAGTAAAGACCATTGGTGAGTCTCTTGGAGCAGTGGCAGTGTTCATAAGTTGATTTTGTGAGGGTTATATTAGGTTGTTATTCACCGTGTTCATGGTTGATTGTTCTTATTGTTTGACAATGGTCTAGTTTGTGAGTGGTGGGATGGAGTCCATGAATCCTGAAAACATGTTTCCTTCATCGCTACCACAAATTACAACCGAAAAGTCATTCGTCTAAGGTTGTTAGGGTTTATTTAAGAAGATTAGGAAAATTTGACCACTTATTCCAATCTAGGCCTTCTGATAGGAAAGAAGTGTGGGTTCAAGAAGATGCTTTGTTTGTTTCCCTCTTGTGGAACTCGACAAAACTCCAAATTGCACGGATTTGCATGCATCTATATACTTATGAGGAGATTTTGGATTATGCCAAGGTTTTGTACTCTAGTATCATTACACGTATATATGATTTATCCTAGGAGTACTTTTAGTTACAGTATGAGAGATAAGAGTGTAACATAGTATTTTGGAGAAATGAAGTGTATTCATGAGGAGCTTAACATCATGCAACCTATAAGCCGATGTTTGTGAGATGCAGAAGCTGAGGGAGAAAATGATAGTTCTTCGGGTTCTAGCAGGTTTGAAACCTGTGTTTGAGGCAGTCTGGTCCCAAATACTTGTTAGTGTAGAGTTGCCATCATTTTCGATGTTTATTCCCGTGTGCTTCATTCTTCCTCCAACACACGTTCTCCTACTCTTGCATTTGGCTCTGAGAGGACAGCCTTTGGCACACAAGGTGATTCTAGTTTTCAACCAAGCAATCACAAAAGTTATTGAGGTGGTTCGAGCGGCCGTGATGAAAGAGATGGACATTGTAGAAGAACTCCACACAAGTGTGCTCATTGTGGATGAGGTGGTTATACTATTGAGCAGTGTTGGGATCTCCATGATAAAACTTCACGTGTTGCCAACGTAGCAACCGCCGACTCCACACCTTTGGGCTAAGTAGGGAGCAACGTACTATATCTATGTCCAAGGAAGAGTATTCTAAGTTCTAGTAATATCAAGCATCACACAAGCTTCTCTTCCCATTGCATCCCTTGCCCAAATAGGTAACCCCATAGCTTTCCTATCATCCAGTACTTTTGTCCTAGTCCTTGGGTTATAGAATTTGCAACCACTGATCATATCACTGGTACACCTAATATCTTTTGTACTCTCTAGTATCCTGTAAACTTACCTTGTGTTCTTTGTACTTGTTAAGATTTGATTAAAATGAATGACCTAACTTGAAGATAGGTCTCTCCCTCTATTTGTAACACAAATTAAATATATTCTAATGATAGTAATACCATTACTAACTCTCACTAATTAACATACAAACACATTTAATAATCATAATACTAAAAGACATAAATAACCTAACACTCCCCCTCAAGCTGGGGCATAGATGTCATATGCCCCTAGCTTGTTACAAATGAATTCAACATGAGCAGCCCCCAACAATAATACTAAAAGACATAAATAACCTAACACTCCCCCTCAAGCTGGGGCATAGATGTCATATGCCCCTAGCTTGTTACAAATGAATTCAACATGAGCAGCCCCCAACGCTTTGGTAAACAAATTAGCAAGCTTCATATCCGATGTCACATAAGTGGCAGTGATGAGCTTTTGCACAAGTTTCTTCTGAACAATCAACTTCAATGTGCTTCGTCCACTCATGAAAGACTGGGTTGGAGGCAGTACGAAGAGCAACTCAATTTTCACATATCAACTTCATAGGTTGAGAAATACCCAATTCTTCCAACATGTTTTTCAGCTAGAAAATTCACAAGCAGTGTGAGTCATAACTCTATATTTTGATTTAGCACTTGACCTTGGCACCATAATTTGTTTCTTAATCTTCTAAGAAACCAAATTACCACCAACCAAGATATAGTAATCGGTTGTGGATCTCCGGTTTGAAGGTGATCTAGCGCAATCTGCATCTGTATATTCGTGGATATAAGTGTGACCCTGATCACAGTATAAAAGACCTCTTCTGGGTGCACCTTTGAGATATCTCAAGATGTGAATTATTGCGTCCCAATGACTTGTCCTCGAAGAATCTAGAAATTGACTCACAACACTTGTTGCAAAAGATGTATCCGGCTGAGTGACTGTGAGATAATCCAACTTTCCAACAAATCTCTTGTATTGTCCAGGATTAGGTGGCAAGTCTCCCATATCCAACACTTACTTGCTATTAGGATCCATGGTGTATCAACCGGTTTAGATCCCAAGAATCCATTTTCATCCAACAGATCAAGAACATACTTCCTCTATGATAAAACAGTTCCCATACGAGATCTAGATACTTCTATACCCAAGAAGTGTTTCAACGGTCCCAAATCTTTGGTTTGAAACTTAGTTTGTAGAAAAAGTTTGAGACTCTGAATACCTTTGTCATCATCATCTGTAATAACAATATCATCCACATAAACAACAAGAAGGATCCTATCCGATGAAGTATGACGATAAAACACGGAATGATCCACAATGCACCGTCGAAGACCAAACTCAAGTACTATAGCACTAAAACGCCCAAATGATGCTTTGGGAGACTATTTTAAACCATATGAAGCCTTCTTGAGTCAACACACTAGGCTTTACTCGCTTTGAGCAATGAACCCAAGTCATTGCCCAATAGAAACGTCCTCCTCAAGGTCACCATGTAAGAATGCAATTTTCACATCTAACTAATGCAGAGGCTAGTGACAAGTAGTAGCCAAGGAGATGAACAGACGTTCTGAAGTAAGTTTGGAAACTGGAGAAAAAGTATCAAAGTAATCTATACCATACGCCTAAGTGAATCATTTGGAAACAATACGGGCCTTTAGACGAGCCACAGAACCATCAGGGTTGACTTTCATAGTGTAACCTAGAGATAACCAACCCCAGACTTGTCAGGAGGAAGAGTTATCACCATTGTCATGTGAAGCGTTCATCTCTTCAACCATAGCATTCCTCCACCTTGATTGGGCTAAGGCTTCCAAAGTAGATTTAGAAGGGTAGTAGATGATAGAGCAGTAACAAAATAATAATAGGAGGGTGATAAGGAGTCATACAAACATAGTTGGTCCCGGAGAATCACTAGGGATAAAGGAATAGAACCCCTAGTGCTGAAGGCTTCAACCCTATCTATATCGTTTGGGCATCTCTCTGACCGATGAAATGCTGAAAAAGCTTTCATTTGCTCTTAACGTTAGTGCAAAGAGAGTCAAGGTATTCCCCTATCCTTCTCTGGGGGATTCATTAGAGGACCTATATTTATTCATGATTGGCCTAATCATACTCTAACCTCTTATAATTTAGATTATCTTGTACAACAAACTTGTTTAGGTCAAAGAAGAGAGGAACACTCATTGAGCTCAGAAGCACTTAGTGACTGGGTGTACTAAGTTGTAGACTCAAAGAAGGTAATGTCGGTAGAAACAAAGAAGAGATGCAACACAGGACTATAATAACAATATCCCTTTTGAGTATTTGAGTAATCCAGAAAGACATTTTATAGCACGAGGATCCAACTTATCCACCCTAGGAGTTGGTTAATGGACAAAGGACACACAACCAAATATACGAGGAGGGAGGGAAAATAAAGATGAATTAGGGAAGATAATGGAGTAGGGAATTTTACCACTAGGAACAGAGGATAACATTCTGTTGATCAGAAACAAGCAGTAAGAAGAACATCACTCCTAAATACTTTAGGTACATGCATTTGGTAAAGTAAGGTGCTAGTGATTTCAAGATGTCTATTTTTCCTCTCTACAACCCCATTTTGTTGAGGAGTGTGGGCACAGTATGATTGATGAACAATACCAAACTGAGTTATATAAGTAGTGATTTGTGCACTGAAATACTATTTTGCATTATCTCTTCCAAGTATTTGAGATTGATGAACAATACCAAACTGAGTTATATAAGTAGTGATTTGTGCACTGAAATACTATTTTGCATTATCTCTTCCAAGTATTTGAACCAGAAAACCAAATTGAGTCTTTATTTCATAACAAAAGGCGCAAAATATATGAAATAATTTAGAACGATCTTTTATTAAATATAACCAAGTCATTCTTGAATAATCATCTACAAAGGTAAAGTACTGGAAACCTAACTTGGACACAACCCTCCTAGGACCCAAACATCGAATGGACTAACATAAAAGGGCTTGCAACCCGTTTATTGACTCGGGAAGGGAAAGGAACATAATGATGCTTTCCCAACTAACAATACTCACAAATTGATACTAGACACAAAACTCAAACTAGGAACAAGACATTTCAACTTTTCCTATGAAGGATGACCAAGGCAACAACGAATTTGGAAAGGTGTGGCAGCAACAGTGTGGGCAGTAGAAGGAGATGGCGGCTCAAAGTGATAGAATCCACCAGCTTCATGCCCTCCGCCAATCGTCCTCCTTGTCTTCAAATCTTGAATAACCACAGAATTCTGGAAAAATGTTGCTGAACAATTCATGGATTTAATTGTGAACAAACATAAGATTGAATGGAAATTTGGGAATATAGAAAATCGAAGGAAGAGAAATAGAAGTGGGATTTACAGTCCCAATTCCCTTGATTGCAGTGATGGATCCATCAGCAAGAGTAACACAAGTTAAATTTGCAGGTTATTGAAGAGTGGAGAAGAAGCAAGGTGTACCTGTGATATGATCAGTGGCTGCGAAGTCTATGACCCAACAACTAGGACAAGAAGTACTGGATGTCAAGCATATTGTGTGATTACCTGTTTGGGCAAGAGATGTAATGGGAAGAGAAGCTTTTGTGATGCTTGATACTGCTGGAACTTGGAATACTCTTCCTTTGACATGGATGCAATACATTGCCCCCCACTCGGCCCTAAAGGTGAGGAGTTGGTGGTGGCTGCATTAGCTGCCCCCCAAAGGTGTGAAGTCAGTGGTTGCTACATTGGCAACCCGTGAAGGTCTACCGTGAAGATCCCAACACTGCTCAATATTATGATTACTCCATCCACAATGAGTGCACTTGTGAGGAGTACCTCTACCTCATTTGTCTCTACCACTACTACCACTTGAACCACCTCGATAAATTTTTTAGTTGTTTGGTAGAGAATTAGAATCACCCTATGTCGCAAAGGCTGTCCTCTTAGAACCAGATGCAAGAGCAGGAGAATGCGTGCTTAAGGAAGCATGAAGGACATGAGAATAAACATGGCAAATGATGGCAGCTCGACACTACTAAGCATCTGGGACTAGATTGCCTCAAACTTGGGTCTTGAGGCTGCTAGAATACGAAGAACTGTCATTTGCTCCCTCTGCTTCTGCATCTCACAAATGTTGGAAGTTAGAGGTTGCACGACGTTAGCTCGTCATGAATACGCTTCATCTCTCCAAAGTAGTCTACAATTTCCTATCTCCTTGTTGTAACTGAAAGTACTTCTAGGATAAATCATACATACATGTAATGTTATTAGAGTATGACATAATTCCAAAACTCCTTGCACGTATCTAGATGCATAAACATCCATGCAATCTGTGGCTCCATTGAATTCCATAAGAGGGAAACAATCAAGGTATCTTCTTGAACCCACATGTCTTTTCTCGTCTCATCAGAAGGATCATATTGGAGAAAGTGGTCAGATTTTCCTAGTTCTGGTAAATAAATCCGAACTACTTTAGACCATTGAACATAGTTCTTTCCATCCAACTTTTCAGTCGTTATTTGTGGCAGCAATGTAGGAAATTTTTTTTGGAATTTATGGATTCCATCCCAACACTCACAAATCAGCAAGCACACCAATGTCAAACAAGAAGAACAATCAAAAATAATCGGGACAATCACAAAGTATGTGAAGCACTGACAACCACGGATGAGGTGAATGACTCACTGACAGATATAGCACTGCCACAGCCTCACAACTGAGCATGTGAATGCTGCCACTGCTCCAAAAACCTCACAAAGAAACCTTCACAAACCTTGAACATAGATTAATGGAATACCGCGAGTGCATGGTTGAAAAAGGTTGAGTGTTTGAGCAAAAAACAGGCGTAACAACTTGATAATATTGTCTAGAGAAGGAACTATAACATGGTAGAGAGAGGGGGGGGGGGGGGAGGTGGTTAGAAATTCACTCACGCACTGGTGTGTGGGGTGGACTCTGCTGGCCAGCGCATGGGGGCGTGTAGGGGCTCCTCCGACAATGGGGTTTTGTGGGGTTGTGCTTTGGGGGGGTTCTGCTTGTGGGTGTATGGTTGGTTTTGGGAAATAATGTGGGGTGGAGGTGGATCTGGGAAGGACAGCCGTGAGAATGGTGTTTTCCGGAGACAGTTGAGGGGAATAGGATTTAGGTTGGATCATGCTTTGATACCATGTTAAGATTTGATTAAAATGAATGAACTAACTTGAAGATAGGTCTCTCCCTCTATTTGTGATACAAATTAAATTCATTCTAATGTCAATTATACCCTTACTAAATCTCACTAATTAACATACTAACACTTAATAATAATAATACTAAACGACATAAATAACCTCTAATAATACTGATGGATCTAGCGCTGTTGTTAAAGGAATTGAGACTGCAAACCCCATTTTCTCTATTCCTCTTCCTTTGACTTTTTATATTCTTGAGTTTCCTTCAATCTTATGTTAGTTAGCAAGACCACCGAATCCATGAATTGTTCAAGAACATTCTTTCTTGATTCTATAGTCATTTAGGTTGAATACGTGGAAGACGATTGACAGAGGGCGTGAAGCTGGTGGCATCACTTTGAAACACTATATCCTTCTATTGCATACAGTGTTGCTGCCACATCTCTTCAAATTCATTGATGCCTTGGTCATCCTTTGTTGAAAAAGTTGAAATGTCAAGTTCTTGATTTGAGTTTTGTGTCTTGTCTTGATTGTGAATCTTGACAGTTGGGAAAGCATCATCGTGCCCCTTTTGCTTCCCAAGTCAATAAATGGGCAGCAAGCCCTTTCATCTTAGTCTATTATGATGTTTAAGGTCCTAGTCGAGTTGTGTCCAAATTGGGTTTCAGATACTTTGTAATCTTTGTGGACAATTATTCAAGGATGACTTGCCACTATTTAATAAAAGATTGTTTTGAGTTATTTCTTATATTCTACGCCTTTTGTTCTAAAATAAAGACTGAATTTGGTTTGCCAATTCGAATTTTTTAGATTGATAATGCAAGAGTATTTCAGTATTCAATTCACTACTTGTATGACTTAGCTTGGTATTGTTCATTAATAATCCTGTGGCCTGTGCCCATAGTCCTCAGCAGAATGGGGTTACAGAGAGGAAAAATAGACATATCCTTGAAATCACTTATGCCTAACTTTATGAATGCATGTACTTGAAGTGTTTTGGAGTGGTTCTATACTTACTGCTTTCTATCTTATCAACTGGATGTCGTTCTTTGTTCTTTGTGGTAAAATCCCCTCTTCTATTCTCTTTCCTATTTCACTTCTTTTCTCTCTACCTCCTCATATATTCAGGTGCGTGTCTTTTGTTCATCAACTAATTCCTGAGGTGTATAAGTGGATATCGTGTTATAAAATGTGTCTTTTTGGGTTACTCGTGCCCTCAAAAGGGGTATCGTTGTTATGGTCCTTCTTTGCATCTCTTCTTTGTTTCTACCATTGTTATCTTCTTTAGGTCTACACCACACTACTCTCAATCCCTGAGTGCCTCTGATCTCTTCCTCTGCCTAACCTTCCAGATTCTAGCTTTTTATCCTTGCCCAATCATCCTCCTGTGTCTCTATGTAGTTTGAGTCCTTCTCATTGTCTCATCGTCCTAATTTGTAGGCGTATTCACAACGCCAGCTCCAAGGAAGAGAGTCCCATCTAGCTTCTACTTCCATCCCTTTGGTTTCCTGGTCTGATGATCAGAGTTTCCACAATGTTGATCCTCCAATTGCTGTTTAGAAAGGTACACAATGCCCCATTGCAAACTTTTTTTGCTATGACTTCTTATCAGTCTCCTATTATTTTCTTGCTATTATGATCATTTGTTACCCTTCCTAAATTTGTTTCTACAACCTTAGCCTGCTCTGGGTGGAGGAATGCAATGGTTGAAGAGATGAATGCTTTACAAGACAATGGTACTTATAAATTGGTGTCTCTTCCTCCTAACAAATCTGTTGTTGGTTGTCGTTGAGTTGAAATTCAATCATGCCGGTTCTGTGGTTTGTCTAAAGGCATGTCTTGTTGTTAAGGGGTATATTCAAGTGTATGGCTTGGAAAATTTTGACGCTTTTCCCTAGTGGCCAAACTTACCTCAGTACGTCTATTCATCTCCTTGGCCACCACTTGTCACTAGCCTCTGCATCAGTTAGATGTGAAGAGGAGAGCATCGTTCCTCTTCAGTGTGTGGTTGATTCAGTGTTGTAATACTTGAGTTTGGCCTTTGGTAGCGTGTAGTGGATCACTCTATGTTTTATCATTGTCATACTTCATCAGGTAGGATCCTTCTTATTGTGTATGTGGATGATATTGTAATTATAAGTGGTGATGATCAAGGTATTCAAAGCCTAAAACATTTTCTATAGACAAAACTAAAGATCTAGGACCATTGAAATACGTCTTGGGTATAGAAGTATCCAGATCTCATATTCCAGTTGTTTTGTCGCAAAAGAAGCATATTCTTGATCTTTTGGATGAGATGGGGCTATTGGGATCCAAGTTGATTGATACACCTGTGGATCCTAATAACAAGTTAGTGTTGGATGTGGGTGATTTGTTGCCTATCACAGGACGATATCAAAGACTTGCTAGAAAGGTGAATTATCTCATAGTCACTCGGCTAGGCATATCTTTCACAACAAGTGTTGTGAGTCAATTTTTGAATTCTCTAAAGACAAGTCATTGGGATGCAATAATTCGCATCTTGAGATATCTCAAAGGTGCACTTGCAAAAGGTCTCTTGATTGAGATTAGGATCACACTCATTGGGCCGGTTCACCTTCAAATAGAAGATCCACGATCGAGTATTGTATCTTTGTTTTTGGTTACTTGCTTTCCTAGAAAAGTAAGAAACGAACTATATTGGCCAGGTCAAATGATGAGTTAAAGTATAGGGCCATGGCTTACACTACATTAGAGCTTATTTGGTTGGAAAAGATTTTGAAAGAATTGGGTGTTCCACACTCTCATTCTATAGAGCTTATGTGTGATAATCAAGCTGCTCTTCATATTGCCTCTTACCCGATCTTTCATAATTGAAGAGAACACATTGAAGTTGGTTGCCGCTTTGTGTCATAGAAACTTGTGTAGAAGCTCATCACCATCGCTTATGTGAAGTTTGATTTGCAGCTTGCTGATTTGTTTACCAAAGCTTTGAGAGGTCTTCATATTAAATTTTTTGGTATGTGAGTCGCCTTTTATAGGACAAACCTATGAGACCAATGGGCCAAAGCGGACAATACATCACCAGAGTTGGGTCCAAGACCGTTACATTTGGTATCAGAGTCACCCTGTGGGTACTATCATGTGAGTGGATTAATTAAAACAATAATAGTGGAAAAGAATATAAATTAAAAAAAATTATAATAAAACTAAAAAATTATTATAATTATTTACTTAATGATTATATCTCAAATTCACTTTATGAGAACAATCTTATTGTACATGACAATTAAAAAATAGTAAAAATATTTTGTAAATGGTTCACTAAGGAAGCTTTTGCCCAAGACTCTTTTTTTTCCAATTTTTATTTTTTTATTTTTTCTGGATATTTCTAGATTTTTTACGGGAGAAATCATATTGTCCTTTTTGTAAATTCTTCTCTTATCAATGAAATATTTTCTTTTGTTATAAAAATATATTTATATATATTTTGTCAATGGATTTTATATTTTATTATTATTTTTTAAAATTTCATGAACATTTCTATTTTAGTTATATTTTAAATTATATGATCATTTTACGTCAATTTTAATTTAAAAGTATGTATGAAATGAAATTTTGGATATTACAATATTTTGACAACAGGTTTCCTAAACAATTGAAAATCATAAGATCTGATTTTTTCAGCATTTTTACGAACAACTGAAAATCGACAATAGAATTAGAAAACTGGCAATGTAAACAAACTTGCTTTCATAATTTGTTTCTTTACCATTCAAAGAACAGAAGCGATACCAAGCTGAGGTAGCTTATTTATTCTTCCCACTTACCTATTATTGTTTGGGAATGAGAATCATATTGATGTTTTGGTGGGTAAGGTTTCATTGGAATTTTTGTTGCCTTGTCTTTTTCCGAGGCCTCTCTTTCATAATGCCTTGATTAATGTTTTTCAGTCCTCTTTTTTTTGGGGCGGGGCTGGGGGAGGGGGGTCGTGTTTTTTAGAAATTCAATGAGAGAGAATGAGAATACGATAACATTGTTGTGAGTGTTGGATTCTTTTGTTCCTTAAATGGGCGGCGATTCGAAGATTTAGATTGGGGACTCTTTCTTTGTCTTCCACTAAATATTTTCTTGCCCAGTTTTGGCCGGGCCCTTCTAGCTTTTTTGAACCGTTTTATTTGGAAGGCTAGGATTCCTTTTAAGGTCAGGGCCTTTATGTGGACTTTGACTCTTAATAGTCCTTAACAATTAGGGGTGTACAAAAATTACCGAAAACTGGACCAAAACCAAACTGAAACACATCCCAGTTCGGTCTTTCAGTTTGTGGTTTCGGTTTTGATTTTGAAAGAAAAAATATTTGGTTTTTTCTGTTCGGTTTCGGGACTGAATTGATAAATTATAATTGTATAATTTTATATAATACTAACATTTAGTGTTGTTGTACACTCATTACTCATATTTATCATTATTTAATATTTTAATTACAAATCAAAATGGCTAATACCCTTAATAATGAAATAATTCAGCACCATCAGTTTATAGTGAATTAATATAAGGATCATGGGTTGGCAATGTGGGATTATATGTGAGGCTGCCCCAGCCCCCAGTTTTAAGATTGTCAATGTGAGACAATTTGAATTTTTCAAGCAAAATGGAAAGGTGGGTTGCACTTGCATACTTGCACTGCTGCTGGCCTGCTGCCTGCCTGGTGCCTGCCCCACCTTCCAGAATCCTACACTATCTCGTCTCACATCGGTTGCACATGGGAAGGGAATTAGTTTCCCTTCCTATAAATACCAACTCCGCCCTCACTCTCCCTTCAGGCTTCAGCTTTACAATATTGGGCTTGGGCTGCAGGCCCATGTAGGCCAATGGTCCTCAGTTGGCTGTTACTAGGCCCACATAGGCCAATGGTTCTCATTTGGCTGTTTCAAAGATTATTATAATTTACAATTTAAAAAATACAGTTTAACCAAACCGAACCAGAAAAAACTGGCAGTTTGGTTTTTTATAAACTGACAGTTTACGATTTGGTGTCGGTTTATGATATTTAAAACCGACAATTGTGGTTCGGTGTTCAGTTTTCTTAATAACCGAACCGAATAAAAATGATTGCACCCCTATTAACAATAATGATTTGCTGCAATTGAGGAGACCTTACAAAGTCATGAGTCTTGATATTTCTATCATGTCTTAGGAGGCAAGCATGACCAGCAATCATTTGTTTTTCCATTGTTGAGTGGCTAGGCAGCTTTGGGTTTTTTCTTTTCTTAGTTCTTAAGGAGGCTTTGGTGCTCACCCCCTCCACCAGCCCCCCGCGCGACAATGTTTTTCTGGTGTGATACACAGGCTTTGGGAGGAGAATAGCTTTATGGAAAAGTGCAATTTTTGGACCATGTGGATTGAAAAGGGATGCAAGGATTTCCAATCACAAAATAAACGTGCATTTTCTTTGGGATAGAGTTACTTTTATGGATTCTATTTGGCACTCTCTTTGGGTTTCTTTTAAGGAATTTTGCAGTTGGATCTTCAGAGAGACTAGAAAGGAGCCTTGATGTGATTGTTATTTTTTTTTTGTTTTTGTTTTTTTTGTTTATGTTTGTATTAAGGAAAATATGTTATCCTCCTTTCTCTATAATAGGATATCTTATCCTCCTTTCTCTATAATTTTCTCCCATCTTTATTAATGAATTATTTTTCTATAAAAAAAATGAGTTTTTTGATAATGATGTGGTGTATAGGAGCATTAGTTCAATTTTTTTTACTCTTGTTCCTAAGCAGGATTGATCTAATAGAGTTATGGTTTTCTGCCCATTAATTTGATGACAAATGTGTAAATTTTGACCGAAGTTCTTGCTAAGATGTTGCTTGAAGCATTGACGGACACTATTTCTCATTGTCTGAGTGCCTTTATCACTGTTGTCAGATCTTAGATGCAGCTCTGGTGGCAAATGAGATTGTGGAAGATGCTGTTAGAAGAGAGAGGAAAGTCTTGTATTGAAAATAGATTGTGGAAAATGCTTATGATTGTGTTAGGTGGGGGTTTTCATATAGGGCTTTGGATAGGAGGGGCTTTGGGATGAGCAGCAGAAGTGAATTAGATGTTTCCTCTCTCCTCTAGTTTTTGTTTTTGGGTAATTGTGAGTGGAGCCCAAGTATTGTTTTAAAGCTTCAAGGGGTGTTAGACAGAGCCATCTTTTTTTAATTCACGACTCTGGTTGATGCATTGAGTAGGATGATGTAAGGGGGCATAGAGAGAGTTTTGAGGGGATTAAGGTGGGTCATGAGGGTTTGTTCATCTCATAGATATTGCACTGAAGATAGTATTCTTTTCTTTCTAATGTGTTAACCATTTTGCAATTTCTCAAGAAAGCCTGGGTTGAGAAAAGGGAATTGTTTGAGTCACGTACTATATTTATTTATTTATTTTTTAGGTTAGGGTAGCAGGCTGACAAGGGTTTTTTATGGTTGGGTGTAGGAGAGGGATAGATATCTCGGTTGGGAGACGATGGGTCAATCTGAAGATGGAGGGAGGTCTAGGTCTAGGTAATTTCGTGTCCAAATCATTTGCTTTTCCTTGGTAGTGAAATGGTTATGGCTACTTACTTTTAGAGCTCGACTCTCTGACATAATTATGTGCTTCAACATAATGAGCGGAATGCTAAAGTTGGACCTATGCAAGTCCTTTGAAGTTTGTTTTCACATATATTTCATATTTTTTCCCTTATTTTTTGTTATCAGGTTGGTAATGGGGGGAAGAATTCACTTTTGGGAAGATCATTGGGTTCGGGATGCTACTCTGTTCAAGTGTTTTTCTGTCTTTCTTTGTTTATCTACTCTTCATGATGCTGAATTATGATTTTCTTTTTAATTTGAGAGGTATTCAATCTTCGGGTTGTGAGGAATTCGTATATATGATGAATGCTTTTATCTAGTTGTTAATTGTGTTTGATTCTTTTGCCGATATATCTGGGGAAGGATGGAACAAGTTGTGTTTTGGATTCCTTTTGGAACTTTGTTATTATTATTATATTTTTCCTTCTGTTGAATTGCTTCTACTGTCCATTCTTTCTTCGTGGGTCCTTTATGGACAGCTGAAGTTCCCCAAAAAAATAAAGGCTTTTACTTGGACAGCATTCCTTTACTTGGACAGCATTCCTGAAAAAACTCAATTCTAATTTCTTGCTTCAGAGGAGAAGGCCAAATAACAATGTCACCAATGTGTCTTTGTTTTTGGATTAGGGTGACTTGTTCACATTTGTACCTATTTTGACCTTTTTCACAGAACTTGTGGAATAATGTTTTTGCAACTATTGGTGAGAATTGGATTTTTCCTTTGAATGACCTTTGTACTGGTAATTTTAGTGGCTTGGGGAAGGGGAAGAAGGGGAAAGCTTTGTGGAGATGTACGGTTCTTGCCATTTTTTGGTGCATTTGGCTAGAGATGGATGCCATAATTTTTAAGGGTACTGTTACTTCTCATACTTCGGTTTGGAGCAAAGTGGTTTTTCTTGCATTGCCTTGTTGCGAATGCTTTTTAAGGATATGTTCATCTAGACAACATGCGACAAAATTGGATTCGTTGTTTCACTTGTACAACTTTGTGGATATTGCCTTTTTTGTTTTCCTTTTCTTTTTCTGTTTCCTGAAGTTATTGGAGGGGTGTTCTCCATTTCTTGGAAGACTCTTTTATTTTGACAGTTTTTGTACCTCTTAGTTTCTTCTTCTTCTTCCCTTTTTTATTTTTTTTAACAAAATTCTAGTGCTCCTGTTACCCCCCCCCCCCCCCCACCCCCCCAAAAAAAAAAAAAAAATTTCAGTTTATTTTTAGTCTATTAAATGTGATTATGCCTTCGATAGTGCTGCATGTCATAATGAGACTGTTGGCTTTATCTTCATCATGTATGTTATTAGTATCTCTTACCATTTCTCACTAGTGCATTTTTTGTTTGTCTGCCTCCCTAGTTGTCAAATTTGAGCTAACTGGAAACAAAATTTCTTCCTACTAATTATCTAGGGTAAAGCTGAAGATGTAGAGGACAAGAATATTGGAACCCCAGAGGATCATGTCATGGGTCTTACCCAGGTAAATGATCATATTACATTGCTCACTAGATCTTCTTGGTTGTGGCAGTGAATCTGCCCCTCTTTAAGGGTTTGGGTTGGTAATTAACTTTATGCCTTGCTGGGGGAAGACTAGGGGATATTTCCTGACAATGAGATTAAGCAAGAGTATGGTTTTTCTCAAATGCAGAGTGAGGATGAAGATTCATGCATGGATTCTGATGGCAACAATGACGAAGATTTTTTTGATTCAGAAGATGGAGAGTAGCTTGAGTTGTGGCCATCCTTTCAGCAAGAAATTCGTTCCATATATATATGTATTAGAAGGAAATGGACAGGACATTCTTCATGCACCATAAGATAACCCTTGAGCTTTAAGTTTATAGATTGAGGCTTGCTCGGACAAGAGCAAAAGAGATCTGTACAAGCTTCCGCAGCATCAATCTTTTCGACCAGGCCAGCGTTGTAAAGAAGAAACTGGAAAAAATTCAAATGAATAAAAATAATAATAATAATTTTTTTTGATGTTTTGGGCTGTCTGGTCTCTGGGGTGTATATTTGCCTCTCTAGTGAACTCATGGAAGGTAAGTCCTGAAAATGTATTTTAAAAAATACTTTATATAAATTTTAAATCCATAATTCCAAATATTACTGTATATAAATTTTAAAAAATTGGGAAACAAGTTGTCCTCTCGTGATTATTTTAAAATCTATAAACAAAAAATGAACATTTATTTTGCACATGTAAATAATTTCTTTATTTTTTACCTTTTTAGTATGAATATTGAAAAATTAAAAAATAAGCCAAAATTTTTATAACTCTTTGAAAAACGAAAAATTGGAAAATGGAAAAATGTTTTCCACTATTCCATCTTGTCTCATTTATGAAAATTTAGTTATAACACGGCATCTTATTTCTACATTTGTTTAGACAATAAAATCGCGGAGTTTTAAGTTTGTTTAGCTGTGGAAAAATAATTTTCATTTTTTATTTTTAGTTATTTAATAAATTATTAATATACTGATTTAATTTTTATCTTCCAAACGTTGTATTAGCAAAAGTAAAAATTAGAAGATCTGCCTAGTTGCAGAAATAATTTATATTTTTCATTTCTAAATTTCTAAATAATTTCTTATGTAAGAAATCATAAATTTAACAATAAAACAAAAAATTCCCCCAATTTCTTCTGCGAAAATTTAGACAATTAGATGGTGGTATTTTGATAATGAATTGAAAAATTAGAATGAAAAATTAAAATATTTTCATTATTTTTTTCCCAAATTTTTCTATTCAAATATTGCAAAATTAAAAATATAAGCTAGATCTGTTGTAATTATTTAGAAAATAAACATAAAAAATATATTTTTTATAACTAAAATGCCCTTAACATTTATAAGCAAAGGATTTTCACAAGACATGAGAATCCCATTTCCATTTTCTCCCATATGGTAAGTTTCATGGGAATTCTATTCTTATGAAAGTTTACCTTTAAAACTAAACTGTGCTCATTGCTTGACCATTTAGATATTAGTGTCCTTATATATACTACTATTAAATGCTATTATTGTATTTAAAATAATAAATAAAATAAAATAATAATATTATTATGTTACAATAATATAACATAATGTTTGAATTTTCCAGGCCCTATAAGCTCAAGCTATTGTTTTTAATTATTTTGACTAATTGGATTATTAAGTGTTGAGTTTTTTAATTTATGATTTTTGAAAGTTTTAGGATGTGGATTTAATTAATATATATTTTTATTAGGTTTTTGTATTGAAAAAATTATTATTCTTTATATATTATTTTTATGTACATGTGCAAATTATTAAGATTCCAATGTTGAGCCAAATAGTGACATGTACATTCTAGTTATATATATCTTATCTCTTAGATACTAAGTTACCGTAGGTTGACTATCCCTAAGAATTGCATAATTATAATATAAGATTTGACAACTTATAAAATAAAATGTGTTATTATCATATATAAGGAAAAAATAGAAAAAAATTTATTAACGGTAAATAACAAATAGATAAGGATGGACTATTGACAACAAGTGTTTATTCTTATTCTATTCCATATTTAATATAATAATATAAACTTTTACATGGATAACTTTTTTTCTTTAAAATTATTATTTTCCACAAAATTTTTAGTTCGTTACCATTATATTCATTCTATTCTTATAATCAAATATTTCGCGAACCAAACACAAATTCAGTGCCTCTTAGATTATGGCTATTAACGTGTATCAGGCTTTGGGTTGAAGTCCAACCCTTATTTATTTGTACTACACTCTTATTACTTGTACTGCACTTATACTGTTTGTACTACACTCTTATTATTTGTACTACACTTATACTGCACTCTTATTTACTTGTACAACACTCCGTGCCTCCTATATAAATAGGCACTCATGTATACTCTTAGATACAAGAAATACAATAATACTTGTTCAATATTTCTAACATGATATCAGAACCACTGCTTTGACCTTTTTTTAGTAGTTTTGTTTTCTTGGTGTTGCTCCTTCCCTATCATGCTTTCGCTACCATCAAGGAACTACACCACTAACCACTGCATCCTCTGTCATCGTTGTGCTCGTCTCTCCAGTCAAGCTTCTGCAGGTACGATCAAGATCATTGTTCGCCAATCTACTCATCGGTGGAAACCAGGACGTCGTCGGAGCTCGCACGCGCCGCTGCCATGTTTTGCTTCAGAGTCCATGCACCTCACGCGCCAATCACCTGTTGCCTACACGCGCCCACATGCTTGTTTCATCCTGCCATGTCAGCCCAAGCTAACGGCATCGTGCCACTTCAGCACGCCACGCCAGCTTGCCACGGCAACATTATTGACCGTTGACCCAGGAGTTTACCTTTGACCTAACTGTTGACTTTTCTAGTCTTAACTTTTTCAGGCCACGTTCTCCTTACCCAGTTTTTCACGTAGATTTCATTTTCGTAGTTTTTTTTTTTCATATTGTGTCTTTAAATGGATAAAAATGACATTTTTCTTCCTCGCTCCATCAATACTACATTGGAGGGGACTAGGAATTATTTATCTTGGTCTAAAGCTATGCACAGTTTTCTTAAGAATCGCATGCTTTGGCAATATTGTGCTGGTGCAATTACTATACTTGTCAAGGGGGCAGCTGAAGAAGCTACTGCATTCACTAATCGCATAGTTGAATGGGATAGTCATAACCATATGATCCTTACTTCGCTCTGGAATACTTCCATTCCTTCCATCTCCAATCTGTTGGGTAGCTTTGATGATGCAAAATCTGCATGGGATATGTTGACCAAACGATATTCTACTTCTTACAGATCCATGAAATATCAGTTAGTAGTTGAGTTGCATCAACTCCGACAAGAATTAGGGCAATCTATCAATGACTACTATGATCAGCTTTGCCTCCTTTGGGACCAAATTGACCTTTTTGATCTAGCTTGGGCATGCTCAAAAGATGCTAAGAAATATGCTGCTGTTCGAGATGAATTCCATCTCTATGAGTTCTTGATGTCCTTTGACAAAGCCTATAAGCCCATTCAAGGTCAGCTTCTTAATCGTAGTCCTTCTCCCTCTCTTGATACGACTATAAATGAGTTGGCTGGAGAAGAAGCTCGTTTTGCAACCCTTCAAGCTCAGAATAAGTTGAATGTTCCGGGTATTGCTCCCTCTGCTCCCACAGAGCAACCTTCTCAATTAGGGTTTGATGTCTCTAGCTCTGGTAATTGTCGCAAACAGTCCAACAAAAAGTTCTGCAACTATTGCAAGCATCTTGGCCACACTATTGAGACTTGTTACTGTCGCAAAAATCTACTGTAGTTGTTGCCAATTATGAGTCTACTCCGCCAATGCCTTTCGTCTCAGTTGAGTCTCAGTCTTCTAGATCCTCTATCCACCTCTCCTCAACTGAACTACAGGACATAATAACTCAGACTATTCGTATGGCTGGTAATGCATCTCTTTCCACTGCTATCTCAGTCTTGCTTGGTAAGTCTCAATCTTGGCTTTTTGATTTTGCTTGTTGCAGCCACATGACATCTCACTCGTCCTTATTTTTCTGAACTTGACCCTGCACCACACCCTCTAAATATTCATATAGCTGATGGTTCCACTTTACATGGAAATAGTCTAGGGTCTATTTCGACCTCCAATCTTTCAGTTCTTAGGGTCTTCCATGTACTTGACCTATCCTATAATTTATTCTATGTGGGACAATTAGTTGAACTAAGTTATCGCCTTACCTTTGACTATTCTGGATGTATTGTGGAGGATCCAAGGACGGGGCAGGAGCTTGGGACCGGTCCTAGAGTTAGGCGTATGTTTCCCGTGGACAACCTTCATCTTCCACCTGTTGCTCCTATTTCTGTTGCTGCTGTAGGTGCTACGGTTTCTTCTTTACCTTTTATCGCACTTTGGCATTCTCGTCTTGGTCATGCGCCCTCTTCTCGGGTACAAAAATTAGCTTCTAGGGGTCTGTTAGGTTCTGTCTCCAAAAACAAATTTGATTTGTACTTCATGCCTGTTAGGAAAAAAACCATCTTTACCTTTCAATAATAGTGAATCTGTCACTAATAGCGTTTTTGAGTTAATTCATTCTGATATTTGGGGACCTTCTCTGTTACTAGTATTGGTGGATCTTGATATTTTGTTATATGTATTGATGATTATTCTCATTATAGTTGGATTTTTCACATGAAATCTCGTTCTGAATTACTACCAATCTATAGTAACTTTGCAAAAATGGTTGAAACACAATTCTCCAAATGTATCAAGATTTTTCAATCTGATAATGCTCTTGAATATACTCAATATGCTTTTCAAGCCATTTTGCATTCCTAAGATACTATACAACACCTAACTTGTCTAGCTACTTCTCAGCAAAATGGTAGAGCAGAAAGAAAACTTCTTCATATTCTGGACACTATTCGTGCTCTCCTTCTCTCTGCCTAAAATCCTGCTCCTTTTTGGGGTGAAGCTACTCTTCATACTATTCATACTATCAATCGCATTCCCAGTCCTATCATCCAAAATCAAACTCCATATGAGCGTCTTTTGGGGACACCTCTAGACTATCATCACCTTCGCTCCTTCGGTTCTGCTTGTTTCGTTCTTCTTCAGCCACATAAGCACAATAAACTTGAGCCTCGATCTAGACTTTGTTGTTTCCTTGGCTATGGAGAAACTCAAAAGGGGTATCAGTGTTATGATCCTATCTCTCATCGTCTTCATGTCTCCCGTAATGTTATCTTCTGGGAATACCGATCCTTTGTTGAGCTCTCTCACTTTCTTTCTTCCCTGTCTACCTCCTCTGTGTCAGAAATATTTCCAGATGAGTCACCTATTTCCTCTATAGATGCTCATAATCCTCATATAGACTTATCTGTCCAACCATCAGATACTTTTGATCCCTTTCCCAATTCACCCTTTCATGAACAGGTCGACGACGGGCTACCCAACCCTGAGCTTGGGTCTACTACTCCTGCTCCACCTGAAGATCTTGTAGAAGAAATTCCACCTCATCACTCAACTCGAGTTAGATCCATTCCTGCTCACTTACTTGACTATCATTGTTACACTGCCCTTGCTACACTGCATGAGCCTCACACCTATCGTAAGGCCTCCACTAACCCTTTATGGAAAATTGCAATGAAAGAGGAACTTGATGCATTATCTAAGAACCATACTTGGGATTTGGTTACTCTCCTTCCTGGACAGTCTGTTGTTGGTTGTAAGTGGGTCTACAAGATCAAGACTCACTCTGATGGGTCGATTGAGCGCTATAAGGCTCGTCTTGTGGCAAAAAGGTTTTACACAAGAGTACGAGATTGATTATGAGGATACCTTTGCTCCAGTTGCTCATATCTCATCTGTTCGTGCCCTCTTAGCTCTTGTTGCTGCTAGTAGGTGGGACCTTTTTCAGATGGATGTCAAGAATTCCTTCCTTAATGGGGAGTTAAGTGAAGAAGTTTATATGCAACCTCCACTTGGTCTCTCTATTGAACCAAACAAGGTTTGTCACCTTCGACGTGCACTTTATGGTCTTAAACAAGCTCCACGAGCTTGGTTTGACAAGTTCAGCTCCACCATCTTTTGCTAGGGTTACACTGCTAGTCCTTGTGATTCTACCTTATTTCTTCGCCACATTTGTTTCTCCTATATGTGGATGATATGATCATAACTGGTGATGACCTCAGTGGCATTCAAGAACTCAAGGATTTTCTCAGTCAACAGTTTGAGATGAAAGATCTTGGTCATCTTGGGTCTTGAAATCACTCATTCCATAGATGGTCTTTACATTTCTTAAGCCAAGTATGCATTTGAACTCTTGTCTCGAGCTAGACTCATTGATACCAAGAATATTGACACTCCAATTGAACTTAATGCGCATCTGACTCCCTCAGGGGGGGAAACCACTGTCTAATCCCTCTCTTTATAGACATTTGGTTGACAGCCTAGTTTATCTCACTGTCATTCGTCCAGACATCTCCTATGTTGTTCACTAGGTGAGCTAGTATCTGTCTACTCCACGTTTGACTCACTATACTGCTGTTCTGTGCATTTTTTAATATCTAAAGGGCATTCTCTTCCATGACCTTTTCTACTCTACTCAGTCTCTGCTTGTTCTTTGTGCATTCTCTGATGCTGATTGGGCAAGGGATCTCACTGATCACAGGTCCACCACTAGTTATTGTTTTCTTCTTGGCACTTCTCTAATTTCTTGAAAAAGTAAAAAACAAACCCTTATGGCCCGCTCTAGTACTGAAGCAGAATTTCGTGCCCTTGCTGATACCACATCAGAGCTCCTTTGGCTACGATGGCTTCTCAAGGACTTAGGTGTGTCCACATCATCTGCTACGAATCCTCTTTATTGTGACAATCAAAGTGTCATTCACATTGCTCACAATGATGTCTTCCATGAACAGACTAAACACATTGAGATTGATTGTCATTTTATCCGTTGTCATCTTGTCCATGGTGCTCTCAAGCTTCTAAAGATCAGTTTGCAGATATCCTCACCAAGTCACATCCTAAGGGACGTTATCGTTCTTTGGTTGACAACCTCAAGCTGGTCTCTCACCCACCTTGAGTTTGAGGGGGGCTATTAACGTGTATTAGGCTTTAGGATGAAGCCTAACCCTTATTTACTTGAACTATACTCTTAAACATGTACTGCACTTGTACTGCTTGTACTACACTCTTATTACTTGTACTGCACTCCTATTTACTTGTACAACATTCCGTGCCTCCTATATAAATGTGTACCCATGTATACTCTTAGATACAAGAAATACAATAATACTTGTTCAGTATTTCTAACAATAACAAACAAATTTCATCTTGTTACAAAAATATCCTTGTTATCTAATTTTTTAACATTCCTATAGCAAAGTTGGAGGCCAACAAATAGATATTTTCCAACTTACCTATGCAAATGTTAGAAAACTAGAAAATAAGTTTGAAAAACAAAACTAAAAATGAAAAATGAGAAATTTTCCCGATATTGACTATTTAATTGTGGATAGCAAATAATTACAAAGTTACTACCATTTTTAGTTTTCCGACATTTTTAACTATTAGGGATTGAGCACGTGCGATGTGTGTCTCCATATTAATTTACACACAAAAGTAGTAAAAATAAATTTGTATTAATAAAGTTATAATTGAATTTCACTTAATTATCTATAAGTGCATATATATATATATATATATATATATATTTAATTATTGAGTTATAGTGTTTAATATAAAATGATAATAATCTCTCTTTCATTCTATCTCAACCTCTTTGCATTTAAAATCTTTTGCATCTTTAAATATATATTTTTCTTGTTGTTTGTTTTTTCTTTTGTTGTTCTTTTTACAGTCATCCATGTGTTCTCTTCATATATACATTTGTGTGTATTATCATTAGTTGTAAATATTACTCTCTCTCTCTCTCTCTCTCTCTCTCTCTCTCTCTCTCTCTCTCTCCAAGTAGTAAATTTTCTATCTACTTATTGATTATTTTTTATATTTTTATTTACTTATTGATTATATTTTTATTTTTATATTTTGTCTGCATGGGTTCACGTGATATTTTTGTGCACACTTTGTGTGTGTATTGCTAATTTAGTAATGAATTTCTCTCTCCTAGGCTCTCTTCCCCCTTAGGCACAACTTTCTTTTCTTTTCTTTTCTTTTCTTTTTCTGCATATGCATGCAGCTTTAGTAATTTTATATATATTTTCATACATTTTGTGAAGTTTATAAAATCTTCAAAACTTCTTTGAGGGAATAAAATTGAAACTTTTTTTTTTTTAAAAATAATTAACATTATTTCGGTAGCCAATGAGTTCGGATTGTTTTCAGCTCACAAAGATTGAATTGAGATTTTTAATTCGATTTTTACGACTTCGATTCAAGTATCTCAACCATGAACACCTCTGCTCTTCCTCCCCCCCTCATAAAAAACTTGCGAATAATATTATTGTCCCTCTCTAGCATAATGTTGTTATCTAAGATGAGGAAAAAGAATTTATACCAAAGAAAGGGAGCGAAGGTGGGGAGGATAACAGGACAACTCAATTAATTCATCAAAACAAACTGGTTTTCATCTGCATTTTCTAAAGTAACACTTTTACTTAAATTTCATTTAGGAAAAAGTTCAATAATAAATAAGTCACACTGAAAAATTAGACAATCATTGAATCAACCGTTTAAAATCAAATGATATATTTTTTTTTATAGTAAGAATCAAAACATAATCCATGATAAAGACATGTCTTTTTAAAGCTCTCTTTAAGTTCTTAACATACTGAAAGTGCAATGAAATTTAATCGGCACAATATTAGTCTTGTGGATATATACTCTCTTAGTCTCTTGTATATGTGATTAAATGGTATAATAATTATGCACTATCATTATATTTGAATTAAATAATTGCTATAATTAAAATATAAACCAACCAAAATAAAAAATAATTCTGTTAATATATACCAGTTTTAGGTAACACACGCAGCTCCAAATGGAGCCCCAGGCCAGACGCATCCTGCTTTCGTAGGCCTACCATATCTCTCTCATGCATTTGCAGCCCTTCCCAACTCAACAGCAGAGCGAAAGCCCAAAAAAAAAAGCTACACGTGAGAAGTACACCACACATGCACATCCCTGTTAGGTTATATCTATATACCAAACATTACCTTTTTCACCATTTGTTTTAAATAATTATATCATACACCCAATATAATATCTGTTGTAAAAGATGCAAAAAAAATAAATAAATAGAGACGGGACATAAATTTTTGGCTATGCCTACTCCACGGGCGGATGGGATAAAAAATTTCACTTTCTTTAGAGGAATTACAAGATGATTTAGAACCGACCTTATACAAAATATCTCTCTTCTTTCTATCTCTCATCTTATCTCATCCTTTCTATTCGTCCGCACACATCAAGCTTTATGTGTGTATGTAAAAATGAGAGGGAGAGAGGAACCCTTTTATTGGGCAATAAGGATAACACATAATTTATGATGGTGGAAAGTGAAGGAGTGACAACCATTAATTTTTATACTTTTCATAACACTCCCCCTTAGACGTCACTCATATATTAACTCCTTCTACTAAGATCTTTAAGATATCTCATTCCGATAAGATAAACCAATTTCTTGAATGTTACACTAGGCAAAGTTTTGGTGAACTGATCTGCTAGATTATCACTTGATCGGATCTACTGAACATCTATATCACAATTCTTCTGGAGTTCATGTGTATAGAAAAAATTTGGAGAGATATGCTTTGTTCTGTCACCTTTTATGTATCCCCTCTTAGTTGAGTTATACATGCAGCCTTGTTTTTCATATAAAACTGTTGAAATACTCTTGATTGATTGAAGACCACAATTTTCTTGCATATGAGAAATCATTGATCCAAACCACAAGCATTCTCTACTAGATTTATGAATAGCTAGTATGTTAGAATAATTGGAGGATGTTGTTGTAACCGTCTGCTTTATTGATTTCCAAAATATAGTAGTTTTTCCGTAAGAAATACATATCCAATTTGAGATTTAGCATTGTGAGGATCAGATAGATACCCAACATCTGCATATCCTACTAGTTGAGACTTGGAATCAAATAAGTAGAATATACCGAAATCAGACGTACCTCTCAAATAGCGTAGAATGTGTTTAATTTCATTCCACTGTCGCCGAATAGGAGCAAAGCTATATCTTGCTAGTAGATTTACAACAAATGCAATGTCAATCTTGTACAATTGGCCAAATACATCAAAGAGCCGATAGCACTTAAATATGGTACTTCATGACCAAGTAATTCCTCCCCCTCATCATGAGGTCAAAATGGATCATTCTTAACATCAAGTAATCTCACCATCATTGAAGATCCCAAAGGATGAACTTTTTCCATATAGAATTGCCTAAATATCTTTTCGGTATGTTTAGACAGATAAACAAGAATTATGCCATTTACATGTTCAATCTGTAAGTCAAGACAATATTTTGACTTTCCTTAATCTTTCATCTCAAATTTCGCCATTAAATAATTAGCAGCTTTAGTGACCTTTTCAAGAGTCCCAACTAAATTCAAATCATCAATATAAATAACAATTATAGCAAATCCAAATTTTGATCTTTTAATAAAAACGTATGGACAAATTGGATCATTTATGAATCCTTCTTCCACAATGTACTCACTTAATCAATTGTACCACATGCGTCCAGATTGCTTTAATCCATATAAAGAATGTTGGAGTTTAATTGAATATAAATTTTTGGGTTTTGCTTCAGCAGTTTGAATCTTTCGGGGATTTTCATATAAATTTCATTATCCGACGATCCATATAGGTATAATGTTACTACATCCATACGACGCATGCTCAGTTGTTCAGCGACTGCTAACCCAATTAAGAATCTGAAAGTGACTTCATCCATTACGGGAGAATATGTTTCCTCATAATCAATTTCGAGTCTCTGCGAGAAACCTTGTGCCACAAGCCTTACTTTATATCGTGTAATTTCATTATTTTCATTTCTCTTGTGCACAAATACCCATTTGTATCCAACAGGTTGGACATCTTTTGGTATCTGGACTACAAGTCCAAAAACTTATGTTGACTTTGTAAGACCTATCCCGTTTTGATAATGACAAATCCTAAGTATCTCATTTGTGCATTTAGTGTATGAACATAATCATATTTCAGAAAGCACAAATAGTCAAGGTAAAATGGAAGTCATGAGGCACATAAAGCTCACATCACATGTCCTAATGCATGGCAAATTGAAGAGCAAGGAGTGAAGACTTTAATTTTTCAATTGTAATGCTTTTAGTTTGTGTTGTAATTGCATATCTTGCATGATGTGGTTTATTGCTCAATACAGACCATAGAATGACCTTAGGAACTAAACCATTTCATGGAAAACCTTTTTCTCAAAATGCCTAACTTGTACAAAAAGTTTTGAAATGGTTTTCAAGCCAAAAGAGGGCTAAAATGCAAATTTTGTTAAGGCCCAGTTGAACAGCCAGAACTCTCACCTAGAAGCTTTATTTTAACAAAGGCCCAGTCGACTGACCCTTATAGTCCAGTCGACCGGACAATACATTTGGCCAGAATTGCATTTTAACAAAGGTCCCAATCAATCGGCCCCTAAAAGCTCTTTAAAGCCCAATCGACCAACCTGATGATCCAGTAGACCGGATCTTGAGCCCTAGTCGACCAAACCTCCAGGATTTGAAAATCGCTTAAGGCTACTCGATTGGAGCATGCCCCAGTTGACTGGAACTCTTGGGTTGAGCTAGTTTAAAGCTCCCAAATGGCCGAAAAAATCAAATTTAATATTATAATAATGCCCCAACAATCACTTCATGGGTAGATTTTCAAAAACTCTATAAATGCAATGCCCAAAGCTCATTAAACAACTTTTGATCATATCATATTATACTCTTGATTACTTGAACTTTATTTCTCTCATCTTCTCAAAAGCAAGCAAGCATCCTACTCTTTTCTTCTCACTCTTTTGAAAATATTTATTTGAAAGAGAGCATTCATTTTCACTCACTCCCTTCATTAGAAAAATCATTTATTGCTCTTGAGGATTATTGAAGATGCATTTATTTGGGCATTTAATTTTTCTTATCAAGGCTTATTTTGTCTTTTCATTGCAAAATATTTTATTAAGCTAAACCCTAGCTTCTCCAGCATCTAACTTTTGAAAATCATTTTTGGAGAAATCACTTGGTGGGTTAATATCTTTGAAAGCATTTAGTGCATACTTTGTTTTTAAAATCAAAGATCTTATACTCTTGTCTTCTCTCATATATTTCAAATATATATTTTTGAGAGAGAAACCCTAAAACTCTATTGAGCATAAATCCTATCTTGTTAAGAGTGCATATAGAATTTCATTGTACACATTAGCTTATTTTAGAAGCACATTGTTGTACACAAAATGTTTTTCATATCTTTTTTATCCCTAAAATTCGGGTAGTGAACTGTGCCAGGTGTGGGGTATCGCCTAAAGAGGAGGGCTCCATCCTGTAAGGAGTGGTTGTAAAGGAGGGCTCCACCCTATAAGGAGTATGTAAAAGGTTTGCTCCACCCAGGTAATGGAGCGGGATAGTGAAATCCTCAAGTAGGCTGGCTTAAGGCGAGGACGTAGGTAGGTACAGCCGAACCTTGTAAAAATACTATGTTTGCACTCTCTCTCCCTGCACTTTTTATTTTCCGCACTCGTATGCTTGTGTTTTATTTATTGTGATTATTGTATTTTTTTAAAATATTTGCATACTTGAATATCTGTAGGATTTGAGACTGCTAGTAAAACCCTAGGTTTTTGTAATACTGGCTATGGTTTTATATAGGACATACTTGACTTAGAAATATTTTAAAATATCCAATTCACCCCCCTCTTGGGAATACATCATAAATCACACTTGGTATTAGAGTCTCATTGCAAAATAACTTAACCCTTTTTGTTAAAGATCGCAATTGCTCATCTTAGTGTATCCCCTTTTGGTGAGGGACAATCGTCCACACGTCTTCGGATTTTTTGTGGTGTTAACTACACCTTTTGGAAACAAAAGACGAGGATATTTCTTCAAATTTTAGTTTGGAAAGTGTGGATGGTTGTCTCCAAGGGAGATTATGTGCTCGTTAAAACTATAGAAGGAAAAAGTGTTCCTATAGATGAAGATGATATTACTAATGATGATATGAAAAAGGTTCAAGTTAATGCTACTGGCAGGAATGCTTTATGTTGTGCATTAGATGTAAATGAATTTAATAGAGTTATGGCATGTACATCTGCTAAGGAAATATGGGACAAACTAGAGATCACATATGAGGGTACTAAATATGTAAAGGATAGTTGCATAGATATGCTAACAAGTGAATATGAGGCATCTAGAATGACTGCTAATGAATCTATGCAAGCCATGTACACTAGGTTCACACACATCACTAATTCTTTACATGCTCTTGGTAAAACTTATCCTACATATGAGATGATCAGGAAAATACTCAGGGGTCTACCTCCAATTTGGGAACCGAAAGCTATTGCCATAGCTGAAGGGAGAAATTTAAATGCAATGACGCTGGATAAACTCATTGGATCGCTTGGCATTGCTAACCAAGAAGTTTAGCTAGTTCTTCAAAAAGAACAAGAAATTTGATAGAAAATTACGGGGCTCGAGATCTGAAAAAGGAGAGTGAAGCAAGAGAAAGTAGAAATTTGATCCTTCAATTTGCTATAATTGTAATGAAGTCGGCCACATCAAACCATAATGCCCTTTGCTGAAAAAGGACTCGAAAAGGAAGAAGAGGGCGATGAAAGCCAATTTGCAAATATGGTGACACATTGACGACCTCCCAATGTCCACTTCGGCTCATAATTGTTTGTAGGTATGCATGGAGTTATTTGAAGATTACTTGACGACTTTCGGTGTGTGAAGACCAGAGTCCATATATTGAAGCAAGTTCGAGTCTAAGACCCATATGGGCCACACACGGTCTTGTGGGCCCCACACGGCTCCATGGCCCCACATAGATTTGGCCTTCCTTTTGGCTTATATCTTTATATTTAATTGTAATAATGCAAGACAACCAAGCTTGCATGTGTGTGCTTAGTAAGTTGTGAGAGTATTTAATTTGTTAGGATTTAGTGAGTATTAATTATCTATGTCTCTCATGCTTGTGTGGGAAGTGTAAGCTAGTAATGCCTTGTCCCCCCATGCTAGCTAAGCTTGTTAATGCCTTGTCCCCCACACCATCCCTATATCTTTCATTGTAAGAACTCAACAATCAGCTAAGTTTGAGTATTAAATATAATTCCATTGTTGAGCTTGTTTAGCTTTGTCCAATCTACCCATTGTGTAGTGTGAGGCTACATCGTTCTCTCTAGAGATCAAGTGGTGAGAGACCACTATCTATCCAGCGACTCCGTCTCCATCTCCTCCCTCTCATCCACATGGCCACCACCCAAAATACATGTAACGACCCAAAAATTATGCTATATATATATATATATATATATATATATTTTTCATATAAAATAAGTCTGCTATGAAATCACAACTATAGCGCCCCGAACTCAGTGGGACCCAGAGTGCTAATATTCCGCAGAAAATTTAAACATACAACCAATGGAAGCAAAATATACTTTTACAACCATGCATACCAAAGTACTACCTCTCAACCTTAATATCAACATCTCCCCAAAAACATATTACAATCCCAAATAACCAAAACAACTAGATATAAACAAAATATTGTCCCAACACTACTCACTCTCAGCTAGCTCGTCTAGGTCCTGCCTTGAAGCTCATAGACTCAGTTTCCTGAAGGTCCTGAAAAATTTGTATATTTAATGGGGTGAGACACTTCTCAGTAAGACGGAACAAATTATTGGCAATGTGTGGCTAACATGAGTTTTAGTGAAATCAAACACCTCATTTAATTTACTTTAAGTGGAAAATATGTCATTTGTGTAATATAATTTACATAAATTTGCATATATGCATAGAAGAAACCCTCTTTTGGACATACAACATCATCATGTATAAACCCCATGATCGGGTTGTTCAGTCCAAAGACTGGACTGAGCTCTGACTAGCCTTCCACCGTGCTAAGTCAAACCATATGTCTGCAAGTTCAATTTGCCTATCCAACCTGGTTTAGACTCTAGGGGGTACACAACCCTTTCGTGGCCAAATCGAATTTTCATTACCAACACTTCTATCTAGAACAGTGTGGTTGCACTATCTCAAATACTAGTTACGATACCGTGCTCTCATCACATCTGGTCCTTAGGGTTCTTAAATCATATAATGCAATTTAAGTAATAAAAACTGTTATTTAAACTCATTTCGTCATTTAGTATAAAACCTGTCATATAAAAACCCGGCAATCAACCATCATATCAAATCCTCGGCATACAACCGTCATGTAAAGACCCGAAAAAAAAAATTAATATTATTATTAACTAATTAATTATTGTTATTAAATTAAATTAATGAAATAAATAATAGGATGAATATATAAGTACACACACACATGTATGTATGTATGTATGTATGTATAATATTAATATAATGTTATAATGGTTAATGTAAGCCAATAAAGTAATAATATAATATAATTAAATATAAGTGGAATGCATTAAATGCATTTCATGACATTTGAAATTAAGGTTATTATATATATATGGGTGTGTGTGTGTAAGTTTATGATATTATATATATATATATATATATATATATATATACAGGTTAAAGTAGATATAATATTGTTATATAGGTTAGTGGGTTGGATGTTGGAAATCAATTTCCAATTGTTTATAGGAACTTCACAGTACTATTGCCTCTCATTTCTCTGTCTCCAACTCTCACTCCTCCACGGTCACCTCTCTCTCTCTCTCTCTCTCTCTCTCTCTAAAATTTCTCAGCAAATATTCGGTCGATCGAAAAATGGAAGGTACCGTCGGATTCCTAATTTTGCCACTAACATTTCTATAGGAGTGGATTTATTATAGGAGCGGCGTAGGTACCACTCCTGGGGAGAGGTAAACCCTCACTTTTTACTCAATTTTTTCTTAGATCTTCAACTAAATCGATGATCAGGCACCACCACGGGGTTCTAGTCTCGATCATCGTCATTTTGGCTGAGTAAATTTTCAATATGGGTATCCTAGGCATCACTCTAAAGCGAGAGTGTGATTTGGGGAAATAAGTAAATTGGTTATATTTGAGAGTTTAATTATTTATTTGAAATTTATGGGCCTAGGAAATGTTGAAATAATATTTTATTTAGGGTTGATTTAATTGAACTAAGATTATTGAATCATGGTTAGGATGAGCACCGCAGGCATCGTTTTGGGGTCCTTGTTGGCATAGTTCAAGAAACCAAGTAAGGGAGAAATATATTAAACCAGTTTTTTATGAAATTAATCGGATAAAAATGGATAATTTTTATGTGTATATGTATATGTTTTCTTATGGATTTTAAAATGCCAACCGTTTAAATTATGATTTCTGAGCCTATGGTTGTTTTATTAGTTATGTATATGTGAAAATGGACAGATGAAAGTGAAAGATTTTTTTCAGGATAATTATATAAGAAATTAAAGGTATATCTATAGTATATGAATGTTAAATGCAGGTTGACTTATTTTATAGGAAATGTATGAATTTTACTATTAAATTGTGTGGCATAAGTAAAATGAAAATTTTATATTGAATTATGTTATATGTATAAGATACATGTTATACAAGGAATGCAATGAGAATAAGAATGTTATATGAACTATGCTGCTTGTGATTGTTAATGTAACCATGTAAATGATGAACAACTGAAAGGAGTTGTAGACTTACTAATGACAGTTAAAAGGAGTTGTAGTAACAGATTTAGCGCATATCTATGTGGACTAATTGATGTACAACTAAAAGGAGTTGTAGTACGGCTAACTGATGTACAAATAAAAGGAGTTGTAGTACAACTAACTGATGTACAGCTAAAAGGAACTGTAGTATGAATGCATGAAACGAAATGAAATGTGAATGAGATGGAAATGAAATGTGAAATGTGAATAATGTAAAATGGGAAAGAGCCACGTAAAGTGAAATGCTATGAAATGTCAAAGTTAAAAACGTAAACAGATGAGAGATATAGAATAATGATAGACAAAATAATGTATTATAGTAGTATTAATATGTATGCTAGTATAACATGGTATATATTATAGGCGGGGCAAACTCTTCGCCCGAGGGCTTGCTGAGAAAGGCGAGTGCCCTAGTAGGTATCAGATGTTGCAGTAGACTGCATAACGTATTAGGACAGAGGGAAATTACTTGTATGGGCGAGTAACTTTCCTTATTCTCGATAGCCTTTTCTAGTAAACCTTTGCATGAATTGTGTGAGTACGAGATTACTTCTTCACCTAAGGGCTTACTGAGTAAGGTAAGTGCCCTGATATGCTTCAGCTGTGACCATTGGTTGCCTAATGTATCAGAGCATAGGGGTGCTACTTGTATGGGTGAGTAATTAATCACCCCAATCCTTAGGTATTCTCGTGGGTAAAATACCTTGCATGTGTTTGATCAGGCTCAAGAAAGGATTTTATAAATTATGATAATGATATGCTAATGATGAATACATATAAATATGTGATTTATAAACCTCATGTTGGCCACACGCTAATTTAATATATTGTTTCTTCCCTTACTGAGATGTGTCTCACCTAAATACAAATTCATCTTGTTCAGGGCCTCCACATGATAGAACTTAGAGAGCTCAGGGCTGTTATAGTATTTTTGAGTTAGAAAGAAAGGGTATGAGCTGTGTAACGACCACCTTAATTAATTGGGTTTTTTTTTTATACTATGATATGCTACATACTCTGATACCATACTAGGGAAAACCTAATCATAAACCTAAGCAGTGAGAAGCATAATTAAATAAACATATCCATATACATTATATACAATACAAAAACCAATACCACACAATACCAGAGTACTACATGTTTTCCAAAATATATATACATATGTATGTTCCCCAAAATGCTCTTAACTAGCTAGGGTATACAAAAATACTCCCAAAATGTACTCACTCTCCACTGGCAGGGCAGTACAGAAGCCCCTCTTTCTGCGAGCCTGGTCTGCTCGCCTACCTGGATCTCCTGAAAATGTTTCGACACTGGGATGAGCCAACGCTCAGTAAGAAGAAATATGCTATTACTAGTGTGTGGCAAATGAGCTACTATATCATGAAAATCTGTTTTCAAATAAACATGTATAACTGAATATATAAATAAAGTATAAGTGATAAAATCCACCACCCCTACCCCTAATGTTTAACATGTCAGTATCGGAGAATATTATTCAAAATACTTCTACTATAAGTAAGTATGTTCCCTATTTCTGCAAATCCATACATACGTAATAATAACTGAAATTGTTCCCTGTGGATATCTGTGTGTCATGACTTACCCCCTCATGATAGGGTTTTGCAGCCCGTAGGCGGGATTTACCCTAGTTGGCCAATCAAGAATAAATCACTATACTCCATCGGTCAATCTTCCCACCTCAACCATATCTAGATGGGAAGTCTAACCTCTTCAAAGGCCTAGGTGATCGACCTTACCACGTATTATCTAAATAGGTGGTTGCACTCAAAAGTAACGTAATATATGTAGCAACGGTACCGTGCTCTGTAGCTGCATACTCCAACAGGGTTTGATATCATATAATATATTTCTATATACATATCTATCTGATTTACCATGATTCTGAAATACTAAAATAATCATGATGCTGCATAAACTGTAACTGTAGTTCATACGTAATACTGAGAACTATATAATCATAACTCTGACATCTGCATAATTATAGTACTGAAACTACATGATCATAATACTGGTATTCGTATTATCATGGTATTGAGGTTCATGAAATCATAGTACTTAAATATCGTAAAATCAAAATACTGAAATATCGTAAAACATATCTCCGTACTATATTCATATTCACAAGCCACACGATACTGTAATACATAATTTTCATCATTTCATAAAGTATATAATATTCTAAAAATACCTAACATAACATATATCTCTTACCTGACTACTGGAAAGCCCCTATGGAATACTAGTCTACCACCCGCAGGGCCTCCTATACAACTCCCTGAAAACAATATTCGTCAGAACAAAATATCAATATTTCATCGCCTACATCATTTCTTATAACTACCATAAGGTTAAAAATAGGCTAAAATGTCTTACCCTGAATTTGGGATGAAATCCAACTTCGTTTTCCCAACGATCAGCTCCGGCAAACTTGTAGATAACTTCGCCGGGAGCATTGTGGTAGCCTCAAATCTTCGATCCGGCGACTGGCTGGGCAAAAATCGTAGAGAGAGAGAGGAGCGTTTAAATGTGATAAAAATAAGATTTTTAGCTATTTATAAGGTCAGATTCGTTGACGAGACATGTCACCTCATCGATGAGTCCTTCATTAAATTCGTCAACAAAACCCTGTATTCGTCGACGAAATTCAGAGCAGCCAAAAACCCCGTCGGTATTTTCTCGTCGACGAAACCCTGTATTCGTCGACGAGTCCTGGCAATCCCTCGAATTTATTATATTCTCCAAAATGCAATGTCGTCGACGAAGTCTACGACCTCCTTCTGTTTTTGTTTCTGTTTCTATTTCTCTCCCTCTTATTATTATTAAAATGCTATTATTCTTCGGGTCACTACAAGTTGTATTAAGTTTTTATGTTTTATATTTTAAGTTTTCTAAGTTATGAATTTATGAATACTAGATGTTGGAGAAATGTATATATATGTAGATGCAGGTTGATGGATGGATTATTTGGAATGTATAGTTAGAAACTCTGGTATTATATTGGGGGAAATTATATTTATATTTTTCGCTATGTAAATGATAATAGAATGTCAGGTATCAGGTAAATGACAGATGACGTGGCACCTAGGTCCCACCAGGTGGGTTCGGGGCGCCACGAAGCACGGTTTATTCAGGTATAACGCACCGGACCAGTTTTTCAGGTTCGGGGCGTTACACGTCATATCAAGACCTAACACTTAGCCGTCAAATCAATCTCGACATACAGTCATCATATCAAAACCTGACACTAAGCCGTCAAATCAATCTCGGCATACAGTCTTCATATCAAAACTCGGCACTTGGCCGTCATTTCATAGTTTCACTGTTAGCCTTAGAGGCTATGTGATCTTAACTACATTGTTTTGATAATAACAACCCATTAGTGGTTCAAGGTAAGTTTATCTTTGCATATCAAGTCATGATTAGTATAAATACAAATGCAAAGATTACGTAAATTAGTAATAGGTTGGACATTATCAAAAAGGGGGAGAATGTTAGCCTTAGTGGCTACACCATCATTATTTAATGTGTTTTGATGATATTAACCTATATGTTGTTCCTAGTGTTGTCTGATCTTTGCTTCTGATTTGGTACTTCCATGTATCCAACACTTTGTACCTGTACTAAACAAAATCTGTAAAGATAGGAAAACACTAGGAACAACATATAAGTAAATATCATCAAAACACATTAAATAGCCACTAAGGCTAACATTCTCTCCCTTTTTGATAATGTCTAACTTATTACTAATTTACTTAATCTTTGCATTTGTATTTATACTAATCATAGCTTGATATGCAAAGATAAGCTTACCTAGAACCACTAATGGGTTGTTATCATCAAAACAGTGCAGTTAAGCTCACATAGCCTCTAAGGCTAACATTCTCCCCCTTTTTTATAATGGCAAACCATTGATGTTCTCCTACAGGGTGAAATTTAAACCTCCCCCTTAATTTATGCATATTCTAGAATGGTAGTAAAATATGCTCTCCCTTACTTTATGCGTATAAGGTGTAAAAATATTTAACTATATTTTTCATATCTATTAGAGCTTTAAACATGCATACCATAAAATAGTTCATTTAAGATAAAATTATAAGCAAAATGAACTTATCATATCACCATATGCATTTTACCCCCACATGCATTTCACTTCACCCCCACACATAACATCAAACATCTTATTCCTAACATATAGGACACCAAAAATCTTCTCCCCCTTTGATCATCATCAAAAAGAGAGATGTAATTCATTTTAGCTAAAAATGATTTCTCCCCGTTAATATAAGATTCCATAGTGGTGAGGTGAGTATGAGCTAAACACATAAGCCAATTGTTGATGCTAAACTATAACATGTGAAAGGCCCAGATTGGCTTCCTTACTCATGAATGATGATTTCTAAGGTTTATTTCCACTTGATGTTGAATCAATCATTCAATGATCATTCAAAAATTGACATTTTCAAAATAAGCACAAAATATTTATGCTTGTAATTTAAGCATGGTAAATATGTCCTAACGACTTGGCAAAGAGCATGTAGATGTAAACTTGGCTTTATTTGACAATGCTCTTTAGAAAATAGGAGACATGTTCTCCTAATTTACCACTAATGGGAAAGTATTCTTCAAACATAAGATATTACAAATAAATGCTTCATTTTATAATATCACTTGTTGTTATAATTATTTTTATTAAAATTCAACTTTTAAGAATGTTATGTTTTAGATTACCAAACTAAAGCATATATCATCAAAACAATTCACATGAGAAAAACATGGTTTTTCCATTTGTCATCCATAAAATTTATTTCTAACTAACAAGCTTTGCATGCTATTTCATCCCATAAATAATAGCCAATGAAAGGAAATAAACCAATTTTCAAGATGAATACAATTCAAGAAATCATATTGGTTTTAGTATTTTCATTCATCAACATTGGCTTGATCATCAAGAATTCCCAATAAAGTAATTTAACAATTTAGAATGCATTAATTGGGATTTTATCCTTTAAGCACATCTTAGTCATCAAATTCTTTTTACCTAGGTAAAGTAAAGTCTACCTAAAACTAATTGCTAATCCTAGGTTCTAAGGAAACAAGAATTCAAAGATCATGTGTTTCCTTTGGGTACCCATTTTTCCTTGGGTGCTAATGGGCTTTTCTTCACTACCCATTTTAACTTCTTTTGTTTGCCTCTATTTCCTCTATAAGGGCAAAAATATCTTATGTGACCATTTATTTCACAATATAAATAAATTTTATTTTCATGTGAGGGTCTTGACTTATTTGTATTATTTTTACTTGTTGAGGCATGACCATGTGGTTTAAAATTATTTTTGTAAAAATTATTTTTCTTAACTCCCAAAAATGCTTTGGAGTTTTTTTTTTTCCTTTAATGGTTTTGCTATGATCTTCCTTTATCTTTTTCAAGAGAGTCTTTTCTTTCATAATATTTCAAATTTTCAACTTGCTCTTGAAAAATTTGATGGTCTTTTTGAGCTTTTTCATTAAGCTCCTCATTTTCTTTTCTAAGGGAAGCATTTTCATCTTTCAAAGAGGAACAAAGACAAGGTTCTTTTCCTTTGTATTTTGATAATTTTTCCTCCAAGTTTTCTATCTTTACTTGCTCCTTTTGAGAATTTAAAACAATCTCCTCATTCTTCTTTTTAAAAGAATTATTTTCTACTATCAATGAGGATTCCCTATGTTTTGACAAAGCAAGTTTTTTCTCCATATTTTTGTTCATTCTTTTTACTAAAACTAATTCATCATATAATTTAGCACAATTTTCAATTACTTCATCATAAGAAGGTACATAATCATCCTCATCCGAACTTACTTCATCTTCTTGTTTGTTAGCCATTAAGCATGGATGTGTTTTTTTCTCATTTTTGCTTATTTCTTCTTTCCTAAAGTGTTGTTTTTCTTCAAGGAATTTTCTAAAGTCTTTTATGAGTGATTCCATATCATCCTTACTATCCTCATCATTTTCTAGAATTTCTTTGAATTTTGGACTAGATGATTTAAGAGCAACACACTTATCCTTCCTAGACTTTTAAGGATCCAAAGTCGTATTTTTCTTAAGTTCATAAGTCATAAGTGATCCAATAAGTTCATCAAGTGTGACTTTGGTTAAATCCTTTGCCTCCTCAATGGCGGTGGATTTAGCATGCCATGACTCGGGTAAAGATCGTAAAACTTTTTGAACATTATCCTCCATAGAATAAGTTCTACCGAGTGCTTTTAATTCATTTATGATGTGTGTGAACTGAGTAAACATGGATGTGATGGATTCTCCCTCGTCCATTTTAAACATTTCATATTCATTGACTAACATGTAAATTTTGGACTTCTTAACTTGTGAAGTACCTTCATATGTGACTTCAAGTTTTTCCGATATTTCTTTACTGGTATCACAACCACAAACACAATTGTATTCAGTATTACTTAAAGCACAGTAAAGAAAATTTTTAGTTTGAAAGTTAAGCTCAACTAACCTTATTTCGGTCTCTGACATCTCCTCAAGGTTTTTTGGTTCACCCTTGGTATTTTTGAATTCGTAATTTCCCTCTAAGATGACATGCCACATTTTGAGATTGTGTGCTTGGATAAAAATGGTCATTCGGTTTTTCCAAGCTGGGTAGTTTGAAGCGTTGAACAATGGCGGTCTTGCCACAAATTGTCCTTGGGAGTAGGTACTTGCCAAATACTCCACTTGATCTTTACGCTCTCGATTTTACACCGTTAAATGCAAGCGTTTGGTTCTGATACCACTTGTTAGATGTCCTAGCCCGGGAGTAAATAGTCCAAAGGGGGGGGTGAATGGACTCTTTTGTGGAATTACAAATTTTTTCTACAAAATAAAAAACTTGATAAGATGCAAGCAATTATATCACAATATATGAAATTTAAATCATACACAAGACAAATAATAAAGAGTATAGGGAGAGAAAATCAACACCGGTATTTTTACGTGGTTCGGCACCAAGCCTACATCCACGCCTTAAGACCAACTCATGGATTCCACTATACAATCTTTACACCGGCGGAGAAGCCTTACAACTCGGGAACAAATTCCTACCTGCTCACCAAGAGCCTCTTCGGTTTACAAAGAACCTTCACCAAATAGTCCACAAAGAACTTTACAAGAAGATGATACAAATTTAATATGATGCTCCTCAAATGAGCAAATATTAAATACAAAGCAAACCTCACACTATCTCTCAAGTAATGAATCAAACATAATTAAAGAGCAAGAGAGAATGAGCACTTGTGAATGAAGAACAACAATGCAAAGTGTTAGGTGCTCAGGTTTTGGTGTAAAGATATATTTTTCACTAAGAATGATCAAAAGCCTTCAAAACCATGTTAAGACAAGTCTAATAGCTTGTATTTATAGCCCAAGATCCTTAGGAGCCGTTAACTAGCCGTTGGGGGGAAGAGAAGATATTTTATTTGGCAAACTAGCCGTTTTTCGCCCGTTAGTGTCATTCTGCCCGTTGGACTCGTCGACAAATCCTCTGTGTTCATCGATGAGGTCCTTGAATCAGAAAAAGTCATAAAAATGAAAGTTGTGGAATTTTTTCCAGGGACACCAAGTTTGTCCCATTTAAACTTTTTTAGAAAAAGTCATGCCCAAAATACCGCAAGGTGTTCAGGACTCAAGGCTGCACTACGATAATGACGATTGCTTTGTTTTTCCTTGTCAAAAAGTGTTTTAATGACTCAAAACACTCTTGGACAAAAGTATATGAAATATATTTAGTCTAATGAGGATTAAAACTTGTCCAAATGAGTTTCCTTTTGAATATAAGATATATTAATTAATAAAACACGTTTGAAAACCTATTTTGATATCTTATATACTTAGTATGTCCTTTTATAAATATACTTGACTTTCTTTGAACCTTTAGGACATAAAACTTGTTTTAACACAATCGAGACTAAGTATAAAAATGTTCTTAAAATTAGGATGTTAAAAACTTGTCCCTTTGAAAACATATTTGAGTTTTAGGATTCATTTGACAAAGTCTTGTTTTAACTTAGAAAACTATGAATTGTGAGTTTGTTACTTTTGTGTAGATCCTATATGCTCATGTGTCCTAGTATGCTTATACAATGGCTCAACTTTTACTCAAAAATCATGCAAGACACACACCGCAAGAGTTACAATATGCATTCACTCACACAACCCTTATTACAATTAATTTATACACAATAAAAACTTTAGGATGTGCTTTGGTGCTTCCGAGTCAGCATCCTTCCAATCTTTCCTATTTGATGTCTACTCGATCCGATCTTTGCTTCTGATTTGGTTCTTCCATGTATCTGACACTTTGTACCTATACTAATGTTAGTCTTAGTGGCTACACCGTCATTATTTAATGTGTTTTGATGATATTAACCTATATGTTGTTCCTAGTATTTTCCTTTCTTTGCAGATCTTATTTAGTACAGGTACAAAGTGTCAGATACATGGAATTACCAAATCAAAAGCAAAGATCAGACCGAGTAGACATCAAATAGGAAAGATCAGAAGGACACTGACTCGGAAGCACCAAAGCACATCCTGAAATTTTTATTTTGTATAAATTAATTGTAATAAGGGTTGTATGAGTGAGTGCGTATTGTAACTCTTGCAGTGTGTGTCTTGCATGATTTCTGAGTAAAAGTTGAGCCATTGCATAAGCATACTAGGACACATGAGCATATAGGATCTACACAAAAGTAACAAACTCACAATTCATAGTTTTTTAAGTTAAAACAAAAGTTTGTCAAATGAATCCTAAAACTCAAATATGTTTTCAAAGGGACAAGTTTTTAACATCCTAATTTTAAGAACATTTTTATACTTAGTCTCGATTGTGTTAAAACAAGTTTTATGTCCTAAAGGTTCAAAGAAGCAAGTATATTTATAAAAGGACATACTAAGCATATAAGATATCAAAATGGGTTTTCAAACGTGTTTTATTAATTAAGATATCTTATATTCAAAAGGAAACTCATTTGGACAAGTTTTAATCCTCATTAGACTTAATATATTTCATATATTTTTGTCTAAGAGTGTTTTGAGTCATTAAAACACTTTTTGATAAGGAAAAACAAAGCAATCGTCACTACTGTAGTGCAGCCTTAAGTCCTAAACACCTTGCGGTATTTTGAGCATAACTTTTTCTAAAAAAGTCTAAATGGGACGAGCTTGGTGTCCCTGGAAAGCTAAGAAAAAATGCCATAACTTTCATTTTTATGACTTTTTCTGATTCAGGGACCTCATCGATGAATACAGGGGATTCGTCGACGAGTTCAACAAGCAGAATGACGCTAACGGGCGGAAAACGGCTAGTTTTCCAAATAAAATATCTTCTCTTCCCCCCAGTGGCTAGTTAACGGCTCTTAAGGCTCTTGGGCTATAAATACAAGCAATTAGACTTGTATTAATATGGTTTTGAAGGCTTTTGATCATTCTTAGTGAAAAATATATCTTTACACCAAAACTTAGGCACCTAGCACTTTGCATTGTAGTTCTTCATTCACAAGTGCTCATTCTCTCTTGCTCTTTAATTGTGTTTAATTCATTACTTGAGAGATAGTGTGAGGTTTGCTTTGTATTTAATATTTGCTCATTTGAGGAGCATCATATTATATTTCTATCATCTTCTTGTAAAGTTCTTTGCGGACCATTTGGTGAAGGTTCTTTGTGAACCGAAGAGGGTCTTGGTGAGCGGGTAGGAATTTGTTCCCAAGTTGTAAGGCTTCTCCACCGGTGAAGGAGATCGTATAGTGGAATCCTTGAGTTGGTCTCAAGGTGTGGATGTAGGCTTGGTGCCGAACCCTGTAAAAATACCGGTGTTGATTTTCTCTTCCTATACTCTTTATTATCTGTTTTGTGTATGATTTAAATTTCATATATTGTGATATAATTGCTTGTATCTTGTCAAGAGTTTTATTTTGCAGAAAAAATTTTTAATTCCACAAAAGAGTCCATTCACACCCCCTCTGGACTATTTACTCCCGAGCTAGGACGTCTAACATTCATCATTTCCCACATTTTCAGTATTTTCATCAATTAGTATAAATCACATTTTTGTTTCCACGATAATACCACAAAAATACTCATATTCAATTATGCATTAAAATATAATTAAATCTCATGCTACACAATTTATTCAATAATTATAATTTTACCAATTGCTTGCAGAATTTTCAAAATATATAATTGGTAAATTTAATTATAACGCATATATAATCAATTCCCCATATTTAAATTTAATCCCCAATATATTTTAAAAATCCAAATATGATCAAATCCCTGCAATTTAATTGAACTCCAAAATATTCCCAAAAAATCTAATTTGATCAAATCCCTAGAGTTTAACTTAATTAAAATATATTCCCAAAAATCCCGATTTGATCAAAATCCTGCAATTTAATTTAATTAAAATTTATTCCTCAAAACATACGTATAATAATTCAAAATTTCCATTCCCATAAGCCTAAATACTCAGAAAATCATTTATATTATTCTTGAAACCAAATACTACAATTTAATCGGGAATATTTTTAAAATAAACTGACATAATCTATTCCCCTTACCTCACCCCAAGAGTGGTGTCTATGACGTTCCTACGACAAATCCACTCCGATTAAAATATTGGTGATTGGAAATGGAACCCAGTGGTATTTTCCATTCTTCGATCGGCCGAAAATCAGGAAAGAAATTGAGGAGAAAGAGAGAGTTGGCTAAGGAGAGAGAAAGCTTTGGCGGAGAAAGAGAGCGCAGCAAATTGGTCTGTTTCCAATTTGAAATTGGAATGCAATCGTGAAGCTTGATGCTTTCACACACACGCGCGCGCGCGCGCACGCACGCACGCACGCACACACACACACACACACACACACATATATATATATAATAATTATTATTTATTTTATTTATTTATTTTTATTTTTATTTTTATTTTTATTTTATTTTATTTCTTTGCAATTCCATGCATATTATTTTTTGGGTCACTACAATACATCCCCACAGCCACTTCTCCTTATACACCCACACTGCCACCATCCCTACACTTCATTGTTGTGTTCATCTTGGTAATTCAAAGCTTGTTCGAAAGACTTACGGCGTGGTCTAACTCGTTTTGAACAACGTCAAGTCATCCAACAAATCTCGTGGTAAATTCAATACTTATTTGATCCCTTGCTTAGTATTGTGTAAGGCCTTGCTTGCTGCCTAAATTCCCTTATTTGATAAGCCATTTGAATCCTTAGAATTCAATATTGATACTTGCTAGCTTAAATCATTTATATGAATATTAGTTTGTTAGCTTAGAACTTGTAATCTTGACTTTGAAATTAACATCTTTACGCATAAAACTTGATTCCTTTTTCTGTAGTACTTGGGACTTATTTTCTAGAACAAAATCATACACCTTTTCAAAAATCTGACAAGTAGTGAAATGTAGCATAATTTATGGTGTTTATGTTAGTTAATTGAATTCTTAATCCAAAGTGTTTTGAGTGTATGTGCTTGTGTGAGGGTTAAACCGTAAGACTAGGCTATCCATACCCATCCTACATCAAAAGTTCTGAGAGAACTTCCTCTCCTAGTAGATCTAGTAGGCTGTTAAGATAAGCTTGCTTGAGGTTGATATCATTTGGCCCACAGAGAGTATAGTATCTTTCTAAGATAAGATTACAGTGTTTCTCAAGATCTTTTCTCTTAAGTGAGCACCATTTAATCTTCATGTACTCTTCTCTAGCTTGGGCAATGTGGAAGCACCACAGAACTCCTTACGGATTGTGGATATGAAACATCAAGATTCGAAACTTGTGAAATCTGTCACTGCCTATAATCTCCAAGGTTTATCCACAAGATTCTAATTCTTCTAAAAAATTTAGAAACAAGCCTTCCGATGACCTCTTTGAGGGTTATCCCTTCTTTCATCAGTTCTGCTATACACCAGGTATGGAGCTCAAGGATCTTATTCCTTCATTGATTTTAAGGAATTCTTATTAATGAAATGGTTGGTCAATTACCATTTGAATCGCTCAAACTTTGCATGGAAATAGCAGATGAGGTATTTTCTGAGAGATTGATGTTGTCGTCAATCCCTTTGTCATTTGTGGGATTGTCGTATTCCGATCTGTGAGTGGATGGCTGGGTAATCATCATGGATCTAGGAGGTTGTATCTCTTCCTCACATTTATCATCCGTTATGATAGGAAATGTTGATCTTTGTGCTTCCTCTAGATGTAAGGGATTAGCCATCTTAGCAAGAAGCTTAGAGATAGAGTTTTCTTTTTCCAAAACTCCAATATATGGCTCTCGATCTGGATTACTTAATTCTCCAAATTTTTGCTTATCCTTCTTCTTCTGAGGAATGGAGGCTTTCGTTGATTCAACCCGCAGGGTTTGGGTTGGTCTTTAAGTGTGATGCCTCTTTTTAAGGTGGAGAAAAGAGTCACTGCCTTTGAAGGATGCCTGCATTGATATAGTTTGGTATGTTGATTGAGGAGAGCTGAAAGCCAAAGTGGATGGTAGAAATAAAGGATCTATCCTCGCTTGTCTATGTTGGTGTTGTTGGCTTTACTTGAGAAAATTTAGATGAGCCTTAAGATGCTGCATTTCTACTTCTTTCTTTTTGAAAGCAAGAGAGAATGCTGACATGTGCTTAATCATTTCAATAAGTTCATCATGCAATCTATGGATGTGATTCTGGCATTTATCGATGAGGATGGAGGTGATATCGAACTTGTTTTCAACTTTGTTGGCCAACTCCCTCTTGTTATCATTATATTTTTGTAGCATTCTATTCTAGGCAATTCTCTTATAGCCAATTGAGAGCTGCCTCTGCTAGAGACATCTGCTTACAATTGGATTTATGATCTTCCAGGTGTGTTTTGTTTGAGACATCACATATTCGTATTCTAATGGTGGAAAATCACCATCATAATTTGAAGGTATTAGCATGTTAATTTGGGAAAGATCACCATTTTGTGTCTTCTTTCCTTCGTATTTGACATAGTAGCCAAATTTCCCTAATGGTTCTCTAAACAACCCGACTGTTGAATCTCTGTCTTCATATCTCTTTTTGAGTTTTTACTGGGAGTTGTTCTTCTTTTTCTTACCTATAAGCTCTTCTTCATCAGACTCATACATTAGATCATTAAGGCATTCATTACAGGTATAGTCAATGTCAAACCACTTGCGGCTGGATTTGGTCATGGGTTGGTAAATTGAAAAGCTATCTCCTTTGAAATATGGGATCAGGACCTGAGATCCAAGAGATGCTGGATCGGTTAGGTTGATGGAGGTAGCTGGCATTCTGATCACGACCCTATGATCTTTTAGAAGTGTTGAAGACTCTTTATGTGATATCATCATAGTGGGAAAGAAATCCTGAGAGGATAAACTTGTCAAGGATTCCTGATCTTTTGGGAAGGAGATGTGAATGTCACCATTCTTCATAGTTTTATAAACTAGATTATAGAGGATAACTAGATTAGGGGTCTGATGCAGCTACTCATACTTGGTCACCCGAGACTCTAGCAGGAGCTTTAAGAGCTCTTCTATGGGTAGTTATCTTGGGATATGGACATGGAACAGGACCAGAGTTGTATCATAATTGACAAGGAAAGCATCTTGATTTTCCTAAGGGGTTTCCAGATAAAAGGAATGTTTTTAAAGTCTATAGACCATTAGATGGTGAAGAGTGGCTACTATAGAATTAGAGATTTAGGTGCTCCAACAATCTAGATCTAGACTTTCAGAGCAGTTCTCATATTTGGATCAGATAAGTGTAAGCAAAAGTTAGGAAAGATTGTAAAGCTAACCGTCCCTGCATTCAACATTTTTTGCATAGTGGCATTGCAAGCATGATCGTACTTACAAAATTTTGAATCAAGGTGTGCAATCCTGGAGCAAACAAGAAGACCTTTCCTACCATGGAAGGTAAGGTACAGTTTGACCTCACCAATATGGATATGGGTAAATCCTTGGTTGATATACTTTCTAGGAAGATCTGGGGAGAATTCCAAGGCGACAAACGGTTCTAATTCAGTTGTATCTGGTGGGAATCGAAGGGTGAAGCCTCGATGATTTCTTTGACGCCTCTCGGCACAACTATTTTTCCAGTGATTTTCTTCAGAAGATTTAAAGGATACTTGGTTTTGTCAAAAACATAGTATGGGTCTATAATTTGGGGACTCTTGGTTTGAGGGACAAGGCCATCTTCTAGTACATAGTCTACTTCATACATATAATCAAGAATATAGGCCAAACGCAGATGAAAATCTGGGAGAAGAATTGAAGGATGGGGATGGAGTGATCATAGCCCTAGAAGACATAACTTCTTAATTGACACATTCAGAACCTCTTCTCATAAAATCTCTTGCCTATCTTGTAAAATAAAACACAGAATTTATTGAAGAACTCCAGTTCCTTATCAATCACTAGAGAAGCCAACTCTGTCTAACCAAAACACAACTGTCCATGGCCTTCCAACAGGTCAAGGGCACCTTATGTCTTATTCTCTAATGACTCCAAAAGAAAAGGGATGCTTGGAATGAAACATTTAGTCTGGCTTTGTTCTTCATTGTTTTGATGTGGGGAATCCACATGGGATGTGGCAACCACAAGGCATATTAGGTTAGAACAATAACTTCTGCTGTGGGTGAAGAAATCCATCAATTAAAGAGTGATGGAGGCTCTGAAGGGGTCTTTAAGGTATCATGGCTCTAATACCAATTGGGCACGCAGTGTAGGATTGATAATGAGAAAAAGTAGAACAAGGAAGAATAGAGCAAGAAACACACTAAAAGATATTTCATTAATTGAACGTATTGAATAAAAGACAAGAGGGGAAGGCAAGAGAACTTCAAGAGACTCTTAGTTCTCTCTTCTCCACAAGAGTGAGCAAAAATCTCCTCCCTTACAATGTTGTTTTGTACTCATTCATCATCCTCAAAAAGATGGGAACATCCTTAAGTAATATAAGATAAATGCCCAAATAAACTAGAAACTATAGATAGTCAAATTATTCCTAAAGCTCATCCGAAAGCACCCCCACCATCATGGTCAAACTGATTATAGTTAGCATTATCACTCTTGGACACACAATGCTCCATTTTTTTCTTCTCCTTCTATCTCCAATTAAACCTTTCATATTTATCTATGCCTCCTTGAAACCACTTGAAAATCCACAATACACAAATCCTATGTTTGGGAGAGGTTTTGTATTTAGATTTGTATAGATTTGGAAAAAATATAATACAATGTTGTACTAAATTTTGTCCATATCCATCAAAATCCAAATCTAAGGCTCAAAAATTTTGCTTCCAAACGCAGCGAAACTTCGCCATTTCTATGTAAACTTCTTTCAAATTTTTCCATGCCTAGCCCCATGTTCCTCACTAGGAAATTCTCTAGGCCCCACGCCGAGCCTCAATTATAATGAATTTTTCAGTGTAAAATATGTGCCCACAACTACAACAACCAGCTTTTGTTTTTTTCACAATAATGAAGTAAAAGATGACTATCATATTTTTCCATGTTCTAATCAACATAATTTCTCAAGCCAGAGGCTAGTTTATTTTGACAAACTTGGCACACTTCTTTTGTTTTTCCTCTTTGCTTTTGTTTTGCCATGTTTTTTCTAAATTAAAAAAAAAATGAAAAATTGGGGACAAGATTGTGTTTGATTTACCCTCAATGTTCGACTCAAGTGGACGTAGGTGAGGGTTACAGGGCTTCCTGGTAATAGGAAGTCCTAGATTCAATTCTCGCACGAATACCAACTCTTAATTTATTAAGGAGTTGCAGTTCGGTCATGTCCTCCCCCAATTTGGCGCCGCCTAAAAGAGTTTAAAGGGCTAATTTACATTGGACTTTTGAGTCTTAAAAAAAAAAAAAAAAAGTTGGGTTTGTATCTTGGATTTGTTTGTGAAGGAGAGCCTCATGCTCAAGGATCTAATGAGTTCGTTGTATCTTCCACATATGATCCCATTTGTTTCAACATTAATTTGAATGAGCACAAAGCTTAGTGCTTGTTAGAACGTGGACTATTTTTGGTGATCTAAATGGCTTTTAAAAGCACCCTCTATTCAACCCAAAGGGTTGCAGCCCCATTAGCAATCCTTTGATCACATTGTCCCCTTTTTAACCAGTTGCCAAAGGAGCACCTGATTTATTTATTTTTTTAAAATGATAAATTAAACATATATTCCCCCAATTTGCAAAAGAGGCTCAATAAATAAATGTATATATATATATATATATATATATATATATATATATATTTATGAATGAATGGGTTGATTTGAAGGAAGTGATCACTTTGATAATGGAAAGAATTTAGGGTGCATTTACATCAAGGATTTTATTTGAGAGAGAAAAGAAAATAAATTTTTCACTATATTTTCTCTCTTTATCAATTATTATTAAAAATAAAAAATTAAGATAAATCAAATGTTATGATGTGCAAAATTTAATTTTTATTTATTTATTTGACATACTTTTTATATTTCTTTTCACTTCCCTTGATAATCAAAATACTAAACATAAAAGATGGATTTCTTTAAATTTTTTTCTTTTTAAAATATTTTGCAAGTTCAAATCGGGGGTAAATAGATTAACTAATAAAGTCTCATATATTTTATCTTCTTGTTAGCTCTGGATACACCATTCTTGTGAGTATGTGCCAATGTTAGTATGTTACATTAAGCATGTTTGTTAAATATCTTTATAAAATATTTTATTATTATTCTTTTTTTTATACAGTGGTTGTTGTGTTTGATTAAGTTTTCAGCTAAGAAAAATATGTTGTTGACTTTTAATTGGGCATTTTATAAATATAAATACTAAAGTTCTACATGCAAATAAAAAGGCCTTGAATTGAAAATACGGGGAGGAAAATTCCAGTTGAGTATTCCACCATTAATAAAACTTTCAAAATCTTCTACAAAATATATATATCCAATAGCAGTGAAATATGGATGATTCTTTACTAATTTTGTTTTTCTCTATTTACCATCATTGATGCTTGGTTATGTATGACTTTGCTGTTATTACTGATGGATGACTCTTTACTAATTTTGTTTCTCTTTATTTACTATCACTCGCTCCCTCTCTCCCTCCTTGTCTACTCCCCATGACTCAACACTTGTAACTAGTGTGGTCTTCCCTTAACCATGACTTGTCTATCTCCTAAGAGCATTAAATATCATTGAGACACTTGATGGAACCAAGTTAACCATCCAACCATGTTAATCAAACTAGCCATCGTAAGCAACCTTCTTAAGGACCATGACTCCAACCATATCCATCTTTGACCATGTCAAGTAGGAAACTTTGCTACTATGTGCTCCCCCTAAAGGAACATAATTTAACCAACAGCCAATGATAGGCCATCTCAAACTGCTGCCTTAGCACATGGTTGCCCACACCATGTGCCTTGGCAATGTCAAGCTACTCGAGGGTCTAAAAAACCACGCCCACCAGAAAGGACCAACGTCCAGGAGGTTGTCAACATAATCCCTGATTTATTTCTCTAACTGCCACAAAGTCACATTCCATTCCCATATAGCTTTAGCTTTTGATAAATCTTTCCACTTCACCAGATGATGCGTTCTTCGATTCTCTTTCTTTGTCCCTCGGTCTTATGATCAAGGATGTGTGCTTGGTCTCATGCAAGTCCAATGACAACCAGGTGAAGATGATGGTTTTTTTAATGGTGATAAGATTAATTGCTCTGGTGGTGTTTTATTCACTGCAGGGTCCATTGAAGCAGTAAAGATTAATGTTGCACCTTCCATGCAAGTGGGGGTGAGACTGAAGTGTATAGGGAAAAAGGTAATGTTTCCCTTGTTGTTTCAGATGTAGTTGAAAAGATTAAAGATAAAGGAAAAGGCCCTCTTGTGTCTTCGGACAATGGCAAAACTCAAGGGGATGTAAAGCTGCAGGATAAGGGTTTTCAACCCGTGAAAAGGAAGAAAAGGAATAAGGGGTCTAGGCCTCCTTGAGCTCAGTTGATCTTGTGTTCCCTTTGATCTCTGGGTATGCCCAGATTTGATTGTATTTGTCTCTAGATTTTTCCTAGTTTTGTTGATGCTTGTTATAAAGCCTTGTGCCCTGGGTATGCCCAGGTTTGGCTGTACTTGTGTCTAGGATTCTCCTAGTTTTGATGCTGCCTGTTTTAGATTGGGAACTTTGGCCTCCCTTCTTGGTGCATTTTTTGAATTTTTCTGTACAAATTCCATTTGATCAATATAATTTACCCTTAACTGATAAATAAAAAATAAAAAAAGGATTCTGTCAATACCCTTATCAAACTATTTTCTAATCACTAGTGCTGCTCTCTTTGCCTGCCTCCTACTCTCATTTCAGAGCTATGTATGGTAAGGCTTCAAAAAACTCACATGGAAGGTTGGGTGAACCTTTAATTTGTCAAGTAACTGCAATTAGTAAGCAACATTTCCTACCTCCCCTATGCACTGTCTTATTGCTGATTTTCTTCAATATCTAAGGTGTTAGCTTCAGAAGAGCCATCTCTCCTTGAACTTGAACATATTTTCTCTTCTTGTCTGCTAATTTCTTTATCATCTATGCTTCTTTAGACAAGCTCTCTCTTGTTTCTTAAACCATTTCTTGTTTACTAGGGGCTAATAGATATGTAGCAAGATAGTTCCCATCAATTCGTTCTCACTTGTAGTCGCATAGTGTTTTAGATACTCCTTAAGCAAAGCATTCACCCTGTCAATTTTGGCATTAGTTTGAGGGTGATTGCAAGTTGAAAACTTCAACTCAATTCCCATTTGATTGAACATATGTGTCTGAAATCTATTTGTAAATCTATTGTCTCTATCACTTACTATATCTTATGGCATCCTAAAGTGTTTCACCAATGTTTGAAGAACAACTCTATAGCCACCTCTATAGGAAAAGCATGTGGTGTTGGTATGAACACTGTATACTCGGAGAACCAGCCCATAATAACAAAAATATACCAGATATCTTTTACTTTTAGCAAACCCATAATGAAATCCATAGATACATAGCTCCATGGATTTTCTAAAGCGGTTGTAGCACCCCTACCTCCCTTTGTCTCTCAAACTTCTCTTGTTGACATACGAGACATGCTTTGACATAAGCTTCAACATTCTCTTCCATTTTAGGCTAGAAATACAATCTGGTTAATAAGGCCAAAGTTATTTCCCTTCCTAGATGACTAGCTTATTGTGCATCACACACCACTTGCAGCAACTCATTTATAAGTCCACCGGTAGAAGGAATGTATGCCCTCCTACCATTTGTGTATAACAAACCATCCTCCAACCAATATTAGTGTACAGCCCCATCATTCACTATCAATTGGAGTCTATTAAACTCAAAATCTGTATTTGTAGCATCCCACAAAAAGCTTCCTTAACCGTGTAGGGGTTGTAACATATGCCTCCACTTCTTTCAGACTCAAAGCATTAGCCACCTGATTCTGCCTTCCCAATTTGTGCATCCATTCAAAATCAAACTCATCCAAAAACTCTTGCCAGCGAGCCTTCTTTGGTGAGAGTTTCTCTTGAGTTTTGAAATATGTATTAACCACATTATCAGTCACCACTGTGAACTGAGTTCTTAGCAGATAATGCTTCCAAGTCTTTAAAACAATGCACTACTATGATCATTTCTTTTTTATGAGTGGAGTATCGTGTCTCAGCTTCTTTCAGCTTTCTACTCTCAAAGGCCACAGAATGTCCCTCTTGCACAAGGACCTCTCTACTTGCTCTATCTGAAGCATTCGTTTGTACCTTAAAAGGTATATCAAATATAGGTAACTACAACACCAGTTTCGATGACATTACCAGCTTCAAGCCATCAAAGGCTTTTCAGCACTCATCTATCCATGCCCATTTGTCGTCTTTCTTCAACAAATATGTTAATGGGGAAACTATTTTTGAGTACCCTTGAACGAACTAATGGTAGTAATTAGCCAAACCCAAAAATGAGCATAACATGGACACCTTTAATGGTGCAAGTGAATCAAGGATGGCTTTTATCTTCTATTCATCCATGCACACCTACCCTTTGCTAACCCAATATCCCAAGAACATAACTTCTTGATGACAAAATTCACAATTTTCCTTTTTAACATACAACTGATTTTCCCTACTTAGTGAACACATTCTCAAGTGTTGCACATGATCTTCCAAAGAATTGTTGTAAAATGTCATCCAAATAGATAACAAAAAAGTGATCTATAAATTCATTAAAAAAAACATTATTCATTAAATTACAAAAAGTTGCAGAGGCGTTAGTTAAATCGAATGGCATCGCTAGGAATTTGTAGGAGCCATATTAAGTCTCACAAACTGCCTTTGACTTATCCCTCTAATCCCCTTTTACAATTCTCACTTGCCAATAGCGTAACCACAAGTCCAACATTGTGAAGAATGATGCTTTTGTCAACCGATAGAACAACAACTCAACATTGGGGTTTGGATATTTGTTCCTTATTGTGACCTTGTCCAAAGCCCGATAGTCTACACACATCTACAGTGAACCATCTTGCTTCTTTTAAAACAACATTGGAGCACCATGGGGCGCTTTGGATGGTTGAACGAGTCCAATACTAATCAACTAAGCCAACTGCTTCCTCAACTCTACCAACTCCAAAAGGTCCTATTATGTAAGGATCTTGTGCAAGAGGTCTAGAACCAGACATCAATTCTATTTGGTGATTAGTTGCATGTCTAGGTGGGAGAGTTTTTGGGTGTTTTTCAAGCATGGCATCAAAGAATTCTCCCAAAAGTCTTACAATAACATTAGGAACTTCCACCATCTGGTTTGGGTTGATGTCCACTAATGCAACCAAGAATGTGGAGTCTCCCTTCTTTAATCCATCATTAAATTGCATGGCTGAGATGACACCAATCTTCTTTTTCCAAACTTCTATCTTGTATCCTTATATACTGCATGAACATAGCAAGATGCCTTTGAAAGAAATAAAACAAAAAAAAATGTTGATGGTGAAAAAAAAAATCAAGAAGAGATCAGAAAAAATAATAAGAAGTTCAAAGTGTAGGAAGACACAAAATAGGCAAAATAGAAAAGTTTGTAACTAAGGGTAAAGGACTGAGAGGAGAAGGGTTTTAAACAACAAACTTTGAATAAAATGGTGAAAAATAGGGAGTTGGTAGTTCAAAGCATTTGCCGATTTTCATATGGACATACATTACCATTCAACTTAGTGAAAAGTCTATCATTTGCTTCAAGGATTAAGATAGTTGGGAAATATGGAAAATGATTTAAGTTTCCAAGTTATCATGAGGGTAGAGTGACCTTTTTCAAGAACGAAGTTGATAATGTCAAAGCAATTATAGATAAATACGGAAAGAATGGATAAGGATGGAATGTACTATGATGTCAAATGGATGGGCAAGCACAAAACGGAGACATCTTACAAATTTTCCTATTTATAGTGTGGTGAATCATCTTTATAAGTTGTATGAATTACTTAACAAGTAGAAGGGATTGGAGGAGAAAATATGGTTGAAGTGGTTATAGATAGTGTTGCAGCTTATGTTGGTACTAGTGAGTTAATGGAAAAGAGGAAACATTTATATAGTTTTCGTGTGGCTTTAGCTTATGCTGATATTGGTGAGTTGTTAATGTAAAAGAGGAAACAATTTATTTTAGTCTTCTTGTGCAACCCATTGCTTGACTTAATATTGCATGACATTGAAGATTTGTCTATCTTCATTACACAATACAAAAGTCTAAGGAGGTGTGTATCCTCAGCTACTGACATATATGGGTGCTTAAGAAGTTTGGGGAGTCACCAAGAGAGTTTTGATGAAAATAAGCTTCCTCAAGCCATGTTGCAACGGAGGGATAAGTTAAGTGTCACCATGCTTCAAGGTTGGAAACAAAGAAAATATAGGTCATATTATTATGTGATGTTAAGTTCTGGAAAGCAGTAAGTATTGTTTGAAGTGCATTAGCCAACTTGTAAGTTTAAAGATTTGTTGATGGTGATGCCAAATTAGCAATTGAGTGTGTATATGAAACCATGGATGGTGCAAAGGAACAAATTGCCCAAAATTTAATAATCAAAAGATCAATTTTTATAATATTTGGAGTGTCAATGATATGAGATGGGATTTACAACTCCGAAGGTTACTTCATGCGGCAGGATATTTTCTTAACCCATGTAAGTTGCACTGTCTAAAAACTAACTAAATTTGATAAATATGTAATGTGAGCCCATTATGTATTCATTTATCTTTAATTTGTAAGTTTCAATATGGTAATATCTTCAACAAGGGTATGAAAATCAAAGTCAGTCTATACAACATAATTGAAAAAATGTAATTGGAAGTTCAAAAATGCTAAGGGCATATTTGGTTTGAGCATGACTACTCTGACAAGAAACAAAAAAACAACCTGGTATGATATTGATTTAATAGTTGCCCTGTGATAATTTTTTCCAATTTTTATTCTTAGTTCATAGGCATAGATATTATATGATGTTTGTTCATTCTTTATGATCATATACATAGCTTTATGGTTAGAGAGTTATGCAAAGAGTGCAAGGAGCTTGAAAGGCTTGTGATACGAGTCCTTGGCCCTACATATAGTGTCACAGGAAGAATTGGAATACATTTGACCATATCCACTCCAAAGAAAGGAATCAGTTAGAACAATGAAGGTGGAATGCTCGTCTTTATTAAGATACAACATTCAAATAGATCCAAGACGGGCCTCACAGTTAGACATTTTGGTAGGTCTCATACCTAGTCTCATCATTTGGAGACTCTGGACTTGTCGATGTAGAGTCAGGATGGAATCAATTCATGATTCGGTGAGAACTGTGTGGCTTGATATTAAATATTGGTTGAGATCCATATCAGACAAGTTAAATAAATGTGCACCTGCTTCTTGCACGGATATTGCAGTCCTTTGTGCTTTGGATATTCAAGTGAAAAATGTGGGGGTTCGTCTTCCTCGTGTAGTCAGATGGTGTAAACCTGGGATAGGTTGGGTTAAGTTGAATGTGGATGGGAGCTGTAGAGGTAACCCAGGTAATTGTGGTGGTGGAGGCGTAATAAGAGATGAAAAAGGTTTAGTTAAAGTAGCTTTTTCCTCATTACTGGGTTATGGAACAAATAACATGGCTGAATTGAAGACTATTATTTTAGAGATTAATTTATGTAAAGAACTCAGATTTGATCAAGTGGAGATTGCATGTGACTCTGCTTTGTTGGTTCAGTGGATAAATTCTAAGAAGTGCTCGGTTTGGAAATTATGGGATTTGTGGGAAGAGCTTATGCTAGCATTAAGAGGCATACAGTTTAAAGTGGATCATGTTTACAGGGAAACGAATAAAAGTGCAGATTTCTTTGCCAAATAGGGTGAATCTGGTATTTCTTGATCATGTAGTTGTTAGGATGATCTTCCACAGCAAGTCAGGGGAATGATTCGATTGGATTTGTTGGGATTTCCTTCTTTGTGCTCGTAATGTTTTGTGTTTATCTTTCGGAGTTATGTTTGTTTTCTACTTTATAGCTGTTTAGTTTTTTAGTTTTTGATTGGTTGCTGGTCAAAAAAAAAAAAAAAAAAAAGATCCAAGCCAAGTGAAGAGGTAACAAACTGGTGAGACATTATAAAATTATTTTATTGGACATGGAATGATATGTTGTATGAATTACCGAAAAGGAAGACCCTTGTCCATCAAAAGACATTTCTTGAAAAATGCCAATGGGTGATAGAAGAGTTTGATAGAGCAAAAAATAAAAAAAGAGGTATGAGTCATATAACTAAAACAATATATTTGCTACTATCTAAGTAATTAATTTATGAATGCAATTTCAAAAATATTTTTGACTTGTTTTATAATGTCATAATGATCACGTATGACCAAGACATTTGAGGTTTGATTATATATGGAAAGATAAATGTTGAAGAAGATGAAGTAGAGATGATTGATGATGAGAAAGGAGATAAAGAAGTTAAGTAATGAGGAGATGATCATGGCAGAAGATGAAGATGATGGCAGCCAAAAATATGACGAGGAACTCATACTATACTTTGGAAAATGGATAAAAATTCCATTTATGTGAATCAAAAGTCGATATGCTTAAACCGATTCATATATAATTCACCTATCAAACAAGATAAATATGAATTGCAATTTGATCGTTCAATTATCTGAATAATCCATCATAGCTTATTTGGTCTAATCTGTTTTGTTAGGTTTATAATCAACAATAAATAAATCATGGTAAGATTCGAACCTAAAAACTTACTTCAAAGGCAAGCATCATTCCAATTAGCAACATGATCAAACCATATTTGCCAAAATTTCAATGTATTTTGCTATGTTATTTATTGTATATATTAATATTCTATTTGGAATAGATTTTTAAAATTTGCACCAAATCTTAGGATTTTATTCAATTCTCGATTCATGATTTGTGAAATTGAAATTTTGATTCACAAATCAAATCTTGATTTCGAAACTATAATTATGCCACCATTTTCATAACTATTGTTGTTGTAATATATACAAAATCATGCTGACATCATCTATTTGATCATAGTTTGACCCACTAATCTGACCAACCCAATGCCTTTTTCAGGTTGAACACCAGTCTTGATTTTAAAACCATGCTAAAAAGCCTCATTGGCTTTGTGGTGAATAAGACGAATCTTGGAGCTCTGTGAGTACATCATTCGTTACTTATTAACAACTTTATAATTAAAACCTTATCATTACAACTATATTTCATGATGCCAGATTCAAATTCAAATTTAAATACATAAGTTTTAAGGTATCCAGATGATGAGTTTTTATAGACATGCACTTCAAATACAAATTTGCATTCTCAAACATAATCATGGTGTTTTTCTACTACGCATATTAAGCCAAGATATCATATCATCGAGCACTTCAAAAATTCTATCATCTGGTTCACCTTCAAGAAGACAGTGATAAGAATTTGCATAAAGGAGGAGTTTCTTGTCTGAGCTTTTAGCTTTTTGGTACAAGGCCTGACTCACTGATGGGTCAGTTACAATATCAGCCTCTCCATGCATGATCAACAATGGGAGGGAAACCTACAAATTCACATGAAAGCTCCAATTGCTTAGTGAAGTAATGGATATGGACAGAGAGAGCGGGAAGGAGAGCGATTGCAGATAATTCTGACTGTAAGTCATATTAGGATAGTAAGTTACACCTCTAATGAACAACGAGTCCAACAAAAATAACTCCTTGGGTGAAGACCCACTTGCACAAAGATCAATACTTAGGAAGCACCAATACTAACACAAGACATGATGCAGATATGATAATATGACAATTTTTAAAAAATGAAGGTACGACACAGCAAAGATAACAAATATGATGTTTTCCCTTTTAGATGACAAATATTGTGATAACTTTAAAATTAAATATAAGCATCATTCATGCAAATTTATGAATTACACATTTTACAAACTACACTTATAACAATCATCACCCATATTCATATTATAGAATATTGGTTCAACAACAGAAACAACTCAAAGCATGGCCAACAATGAGCAATGGGCATGTCTCATCAAGAAATTAATAAAAAAAGAAAAGATAAAGACATATTAGCAAAGAATAACAAACTGGTGATGGCTTTAGAGAGAGAGGGATTTTGGGGTCCAATGGTGCTCTACAAGGATGGCACAGTGGTGCTGAGGCTCGAAAGTCTAACCACTACAGTATAAAAGAACCTCTCTACTCTCAGTATCATGACTTCTCTTTTATTTATTTATTTATTTTTGACTTTGTTAATAAAATTAAAGGCGCAGCAGAAAGTAGTGTTTTTAGTGCTTTAGTTTGCAAGAATTGTTCAGGTGGTGTCCTTACCATGTTGGAATTGTACTAGCCATGTCCAAAAATAAAAAGGAATTAATATCTGACACATTTTGGGCGTGTTGTGATATGTCAGACAAATGTTGGTATCTAATACGTGTTGGAACATATACACTTCAGGCCTCTAGAAGAGTATGTTTCCTGGGTCAATACCAATTAACTTAAGGAGATGGCTGCAACTGTTTATGCCAAATTTGGCAAGCTATGCCTTGGAGTGGAAACCCCACATTCATATTTCTGTAAACTGAGAATGACACCCTTTTATAAAAAGATATTTGTCCATAAAAAACAGAAACGGTAAAATATTTCCACTGCTACCATAGCATTCCTATCCAACTTCAAGTGCAAATTAGAGGACAAGCTTTGAAGGAAATAAAAATTCTCCAAAGAAAGCTAAGCCGCTCATACAGGCAGATGCATTCAACCTCTAAGGTTCTCAATTACCCAAGACAAATTTTCCTTCTTCAAAACCGATTTTTCTATAGAACAAAAATAGATCATGTCAAATGCTGAATGGTCACTCTTGAAGATAATGCCTAGGCCTCTATACTAAGTATTTGGGACAGCTACATGTTCTAGTTCTTCAATTCAACTCAACTTAAGACTAACCTTTCATTTAATTTATCTTTATTTTTATTTATTTTTTTCCAGACTCAGCCCCATGCCATTCCTAGTCCACCTATCATAATAGCACATCAACAGTCCAATCAAATTCCATGATGATGCATCTAATAATATTTACTGTAACTATCCGAACCATAAAGGATGTTTTATCATCTAATCTTTAACTAGTGGTACACTAAGCTACGTTCGTGCAATCATTCCTCATTAGAGCTTTACCCATACAGCAACTATATACACAAATCTTTTAACATGCTATTTTTAAAATTACCAAATATAACTTGGACAGTGTCACAATGGTCTTATAAAGTTCTTTTTCCAATCCTAATTGGTGTTATATGATATATATATATATATATATATATATATATATATATATAAAAGAAACTCCAGAAACTTTTCACTTTTTTTAAAAAAGCCTATATTGCTAAAGAGCATTTTATTAAAAATATATATTGCTAAAGAACATTTCTTCATTTAACCATCCTGCATTTACTCCATGTGTAATATTCTCGTGAATTACTTTTATCCCATAGATAATTGTTAACAAAAATTATCATCTTCCGTTACGCTCTTGCCACCATTAATATCAACCATTCTATCATTTCTTGACCAATAATTATTTCTTATGTCTGTTTATAAAATTGTCAAATTGGGCTTGTAAATAGAGAAAAAATGACGGGGCTGTTTAAAGAAAAATGTGGTAGGGCCTTACAGTAAACAAAAGAGCCAGATCGGATGCAAATAGAAAGGAAGAAAAAAGGAAAGAAATAGGATATGGTTCGCAGCTCCATACCCAGAAGCCAGCATGTGAGGCGTGTGGTGCAGATTCAGGCATTGACCTCCAATGACATGGCGAAGAGGAAGATGGGGGACTCAACAATATGCCCTGAAAATTCAGCAGAATAAACAACCAAGAATAGAAGCCACTGGTGGAGATTCAAGTGACGCATGACTATGCTTGGGGTGGTTTCTTCTGATGTAATTTTGCTAAAGGGGTGATAAATGGTCTGTGTTTGATCGTGATAGTAGTGCTGTGAGAATTTTCCAGTGAGGCTGAGTTCAAAAAAGTTGCAGCAGCTACTATCAGACGATATTCTTTTCTTTTCTTTTTGCTCTACTAATTACGGGGACAGAATGGACGATGACGACTTTCTTTTCTTTTTCCAATTTAAAAAGGAGGAAGAGAGTGAGGTTATAGGAAGGGAAGATGGAAGACTGTGATTGGAGTTTTAGAAGAGAAACAGCGTTACTGGTTCAAAGAAAAATTAAGAGAAAAAGAAGGAATGAAGCCTAACTATTTGGATAAGGAGGATTGAAGTGGAAGAGAAGGTGGTTGAACTGGTCCAATGATGTAGCATCAGAGAGAGAGAGAGAGGAGAAGAAGAAGAAGATTGGGGGAGAAACTCATATTAATCATTAACTTCCAAATTTTTTTTTTTTTTATAACAAAAGAAAAATTCATTAATTGGAAAAGAATTACACGAGGGAGAATGAGACATCTCCAGAAAAAGATTTGGAACAAACCAGAACTCCTTACAAAAATACAACCTCCTAATCTAGATCTACACCTGGCAGTTTTCAATCTGCATTTTACCCCCAAAACATAATGTCTTGTTTTTTCACAGGTCTATTCAGAACAAATTTTCCCTCAATGGATAACTTTAAAAATATAAATACTAGCCACAACTACAATAACTAACCATGACTAAATTACCACATGTTTATAAGTTTTTTATTCGTTTGATGGCATGGGCTACACAATAGGACGTAGCCCATTTTCATCCTAACCCATATTCAACCCTCCCAAGATTTGAACCAAGACCTCCAAAATAGAATATCCCAAATTTCAACCATTTGATCTCGCCTAGGAGACCCATGATTGTAAGTATCATGCATGACTCCCTAATTTTTGAACACATATTATTCAATATTCATGACTCCCCGAAAGCTGAAAACACACATATTGTGCATCCCGAGGAGGGAGCAATTTTCAACCTGCATTTTCTTTCTTTATTCTTCCTAAAATGCCCTCAAGCTTTCAAGTTATCTTTCAATTATAATATTTACAAGCCATGGATATAAGAAATCCAACAAAATAATTTTACATTTGAAGTTCTAAAAAAAATCATTATCTCCTCAACTCCCAATATCTTCTTAAAAATACTAAATCTGAAACCACAACTAATATACATAGAAAAACTAAATGGATTAAGTTAAAAAAAAAAATAAGCCCCATTACTCATTAAATAAAACCCCAAAGACTCATAAATTAAAACAAAAAACAAAAAAATCCTACATAAATATAATTCTATTTAATTACTCCCAAATATATTGGGCTGAGTACCCAGTAATTCTTTTAGCTAATTCTCCTGAATCAATCCAACAAGGATCTTCACATGGTCTGGCATCTTGTGATGCATCATAACTGATACTGCTACCTCTACAATTCCAAACATGCAATACTTGGTGGAAGCAGCAGTTCTGAAGGCAACTCTTTGCTAGGATTCTGTTAATCAATTAATCCAATTATGTAGGAGTCTAAAATTTAAATAAAAAAGAAATACTAGATCTCTTAGCATTACAAAAAGAAGTGATCAGAAGGTATATTCATTAGAATTAACAGTTCAAGTCGGTGGGTAGAAAATTAGAAATGCAGATGAACCTGTTTCTCTATACATGACATGAAGATAGCTAGTCACTGGGTGAGAACTTTTAGGTTCCTGACCATTTATTATTGTTTCATTTGAGAATCAATGACTATGGATGTTTCTTGTAACAGGAGAGATTTCCACAAAAACAGTGCAGTTCAGATACTTAAGATCCAGGATAGTTAGGAGGCTTCAGGATGGGGATTTTATTTTTGGTGGGGAAAATGTAGGTGGGTTGGGGGATTGAATTTTCAAGGGATTTTCTTTCAATCAGAATGAAGCTCTAGGTTGAAGGAAAGACGGAAAAATGTAGCTCATTTGAAATCACATCAACAGATAGTGCAACCAATCAGGACAACACAAAAATGTAGCTCATTTGAAATCAAGTCAACAGATAGTGCAACCAATCAGGACAACACACTTAGATGCTTGGGTTGCCAGTTGATGAATACAGATTAAAAGGCATAATGGCTGGAGAAAGATGTTCGAGGCAATAAAGCAACAGATTTTCCAAGGTTAATGATCCAAATTACACCACAAGTGTGGGATTCTGGTAATTGCAGACAAGGGAAGAAAAGAAAGTAAGCAAGGAAACATCCAAACTTTTCAACCTATATCTCGCATACATTTTAGTTCAGGTTTGTAGAAAAGCAGACCTCATTTTGTCAAGGTTGGGTTCAGTCATAAGCCTCAAAAGGCTATTAAATCAAATAAGCGAGATGAGCCCACAGTAAATCCAAATACAAGTCTCCACGGCAATCCTTCCCAGCAATGGCCTGGTTGAGGAGAAAAGCCGCAATCTGACGGTAAAACATATGTTTCTTCTGGTGAGATAAGAGTCATCTGCTACAAAGGAGCTGTCTGTTCTGAGCTGCTCGTGACAGATTCAACAAAAGTATGAGGGAGTTGACAGTTGCAGCAGATTTCAGTTCACTGGGTCCAATGATCTGGTGAGGAAGAGAGTGACCACTGGGGATTGATGCAAAGATGAAAGGAAAGGAGGTGGTTGCAATTTCAAACAGATTCAATTAGCTCTCTCCAGAATTTGAAGATGATGACATTTTATCCCTCTTCCTATGATTAAAAATGACAACCTGTTGATTGACCAGCTTTGGAAGCAGGGTGGGGAGGTAGGCTTCATAGAGAACGGGGGTTGGAGACCGCAACTCTCAAATGCTGACAAAGGGTTTGGGACAGGAATTGCAACTATGTTCTTCGGAATGAGATTGACGAAACAAATGTAGATGGGATCCGCTCAGGTGATGCTTTTTCTGCAAAATCTGATACTAATCTAAAAAATAATAGACAAGTGGAAAGTACTGCTCGGGTCACAGCAGGATTTGGCCAAAATTCATCATCTCTAGATGAATGTTGTTTCTTTCATTGGATCTTCCTACGGCACCTACCTATTACCTTTTAACACTCACCCAAAACTCGAGAAATGGTAAACCAGGGGTTCAACAGCAAGTCCTGTTGCTTCTTCCTACCTTTGGACCATGGGGATTCTGTCCTGGAGAGAAATTTCCAAACTGTTGATATACTGGGAGATAAAGGGGACAAACAGGTTGCTCAAACTCTGCTAGAGTAGTTAGGTTGGTTAGTCCTGAAATAAGGAATAGCTTCCCAAGAGAGGGGGTGAATTGGATTCTTTTTAAATTTTAATGATTTTTAAGCTATTGATTTGAATTACCCAGAAAACAAGATATATAAATGATAACTATACTTAAAAATACTGAAATTTAAATTCACAAGTCAATTAATGAAATCGACGTAATTCAATCACTCAACCAAAAATATTAGAGCTTAAGTTGATTTTTCTGTAAACTCTTAGTTTGCACTTTACTTGATCAAGATTTTCGCAGATTAACCAACGTACTCCCTTTTTGGGTTTCCGCAAATGATTAATCAAAACGTACTTTCTAAATATCAAGTACCTTTGTTTCTTTCTCACTTAAGAATCTACAACCTGCACATTTAAATCATACCACAATAGCAAGTAAATAATATAAAGTAAAGCAGAGAGAAAGACACAAGATTTTTACGAGGTTCGGCTTCAACACAGCCTACGTCCTCGCCTTTGGCAAAACACCAAAGGATTCACTATATCAGTTCCGTTACCTGGTGGAACAATATAAATTTACAACCACTCCTTCTGTCAGGCTAGAGCCCGCCTCTTCAAACAATAACCCATTGTTTGGTCCAACGATTCAACAACTCTGAATCGTTTAAGAATGATGATAAAGAAATTTGTGTACAAAAGAGAACTCTCACAATAGAGTAGATTAGTACAATGATCAACTCACTTATACTCCAAAATAATCCAAATATAAGAAATTTGAAGCTCAACGCTTAGTATGAATTACCAAATGATTTTTCAAAGAAAATGAAAGATTCTAATTTTTTAAAGCTTTGCTTCAAAAATATAAATCAATATCAGATCAGAAAGTTTAAGCACAAGAAAATTTTAGATCCTTTGAGAAATTTGAATATTTGAAAATCACTTGATCTAAAAACCTTTGAAAAGTAGCTTGATCTAAAAACCTTGAAAGTTGCTTGATCTTAAACTTTTGAGAATTTCTGGATCTGAAACTTTTGAAGATTTCTAGATCTGAAACTTTTGAGAATTGCTTAATTTCAAAAACCTTTCAATATTGCCTCTATGATCATTATTTTAAACCTTTGAAGTTTTTGACTATTTATAGATGTTTTTAGAAGCCATCCATTACTCCCAAAGATTCCTAAAATTCATTTCCAAATATTTTCAAATAAATATGTTTAAAAACATGGTTTAAAAAATCTTCTCTTCTTAAGCCCTTTTTATTTATTAAAAAAAATATTTTTTAAAGTATATATGTTTAAAAAAAATATTTTTGATTTTCCAAATATTTTGAAATAAATATGTTTAAAAACATGGTTTAAAAAATATTCTCTTCTTAAGCCCTTTTTATTTATTAAAAAAAATACTTTTTAGAGTATATATGTTTAAAAAAATATTTTTGATTTTCTATGAGCTTCAAACCACTTTATATTTGAGTTTAACCTTTGAAGTACTTACATTAAGAACATCCTAAAATATAATTCTTTAATCTTCAATCTTGTTCTTCCATCATCTTTGTTGTTTCAATCTTTTATTTGAGCTTTTCACCAGTATAATTTTATTCCTCATGCTCTTTGTAATCCATAAGCTTTTCTTTGTGTTCTCCAAGGATTCTTTGTAATCCATAAACTATACTTGTATTCTTCAAGAATTCTTTGTAACCCATAGGTTTCTTTATGCACTTAGGCTTTGTCACTTTCCTAAAAAAATTTTACTTGAAATATATTAAACATATCATTGATTTGTTATCATCAAAATAAGAATTGTAAGCCTTATTAGGCCAATAAGTCCTAGTGTGGAGGTTGTTCAGCTGGATAAAGAGACTGCAGATAAGGCTAAGAAGTTGAGTAAGGAGTTGGTTACGCTAGCATCTTTTGTTACTTCTGAGAGAGGGGAAAATGGGAGTTCAGATCCTAGGTAGTGTCTGGCTCGCATTTGGAATCAGAATCAGGAAACAAAAATAGAATCCACAGGAATCAGGAATGGAATGTGAGATTTCTCCCTTACATTGGGTCTGAGACAGAATCGAAATCGATATTGTATTCTAGTGTTTGGTATAAATAGGCATAGAAATCGAAAATGAGTCAAGTTTATCAATTATGATATTATCATATAAAATTGTATTCAATTAATTTAGTATGAAATAAAAATATTATAAATATATAATTATTATACAATACTATTTTATTAAATTATACAAAAAATATTTTTTTATAGTAAAATCAATTTGAAAATCATGTACTTGATTACACTTTGCATACTATATTTTATTATATTTTTTTTCTATTAATATTTTGTTTAACTCTATTATTAATATTACATTTTATCTTATATTTTATAATTATCATATTTTAAAATGTAATTTACTATATGTAAATAAATATATCATATATTATAATATTATAACATAATTTATTATTTAATATAAAATAATAATATAATAAAACAATAACCGAAGCATTACATTTTATTACACAATAGCATTACATTCTTTTGTATGTTATATCATTATTAAATTTTACTATTATATATTTGTATTAATTATATTAATAATGAATATTTTATCTTATTTTAAGATTATAAATCATAATATAATAAGTAAATAGTCATAACACAATTATATCATAGTATTTTATAATTTAATACTATTCTATTATTTTTTATGCATTATTATAATAAATTTTTAAAAATAATATTACTATAATACACCGTATTACATAAATCTAAAAAATAATATCAATATTATGATATCATTAAATATAAATATATAGTAATATTTTTAACATAAAATATCATAATCATTGTTATTAATATTTGAATTATATATAATAAAATTATAACGCATAAAAAGTAATAGAATAACATTAAATTATAAAGGCTAGAATATGATACTTGAACGAAACTAGATCTTGTGGAATCATATTGAATATTTAACGATACATTCCGCACCTTGCTAAAAAACCGTATATTTATTATACAACAATATTATAATCTTTTGTATACTATATCATTATTAAATTGAATTATTATATGTTTATAATTGATGATAACAATAAATATTTTATTTTATTTTTAAATTATAAATAATAATATAACAAATCAATAATCATACCACAATTATGTCATAATATTTTAATATTTAACATTATTCTATTAATTTCTTTATATTATAATATATAATAAATATTAATAATGATGGTTTAATATTTATACTAAAATATATTATTTTTATTTTTATTTTTTTAATTAGCGTGGGAACTCCAGCCACTGATGAGCCCTTTTGGACCACCTAGTGCGGCACCAAGCTCACAGGGGTGAAAATGTTGCCGCCCACCCATTGACACACCCCTGGTAATTCACTGGGCAATCCACAAGTGGGGAATCAAACCCATGACCTTGAGGTTACCAAAGTCACAAGTTCGCGCTTACCACTTGAGCTGGTCCGACTGGGCTTAAAATATATTATTATATATTTATATTTATTAATATCATAATATTAATATTATTTTTAATTGATGCAATACATATTATATTATATAAAACATCATATTATAATATGTAGGGGCGCAAGTGTATATGTATATATAGCATTATAATGAGTAGGGTAATAAATATTGTGTTTTCAGGAATTAGGAGTTGATTCTAGAGTAAGAGATAGGAATAAAAAAGTAGGCAAAAGGGAGAATCCCAATCTTGAATGGAATGGGAATCAAAATGAGATTATCGATAAAAAAAAAAAAAAAACGCTAGGAATGGGAATCAACCATTATGATTTTGGTTCCTAGAGTTGATTCCCAATTATCAAACACCAACCTAATGGTATGGCAAAATGGGGATTCTTTAATGGAATGTGCAAGGGTTGGGGTAGATATAGGAGGAGGTTGATTGCTGAATTAGTGGGCAGGGTTAATATGGACATTGTGCGCATTCAAGGGTCCCTAACTCCACGTTGATAGAAATGGATGCCTTTTTAGTTAGAAGCACTTGGGAGTTCAGGTTCAAAGATTGGGTTCTCCTTTCCTTTGAAGTAGCATGAGGAGGTATTGTGATTTTTCGGGAAACTAGGGCTGGTAGTATAGGAGATCGTATTCAAGGGTCTTTTTCTTTTTTTTATTTTGCTTTAAGTGAGAGGTTTTGAGCAGTGGTAGATTATGTCTATTATGAGCTCACTAAGTCTTTTCAAGAGGTTCCTTCCTGGATGAGTCAGCTAATCTTTTTGGTCTTCACTATCAACGACCATGTCTAAGGAGAACTTGGGGTTGGTTTCATCTCAATTGCAAATCCATGGCCAACACATTCATGATTTGTCCCTTTCAATTGTTATTTTGGTTTTAACATGTTGGACTAGCTCAATAATGTAGCATATGGTAATGGTAAGCAAAATTGTTAGCTTTAATATTTGAACTTATACGCTTGTTTGGGTGAATTACATGCTTGAGACTAAATTAAAGCTTACGGTTGAGTTTACGCTAACAGTTCTTTCTATTTTTGCAAACTATGGGAGGACTTCATGGTCTTTGTATTGTATATTCTCTTTTTATTTCTTAATTCAGAAAAATGTTACCATTCAAATATATACATAGAAATATTTTCAAAGTCCATTGACCTGCTCTATTTGTAAATTGATTCCCAAACCCTAAATTTCCAAATAGGATGCCTTTCCCAGTGTTCGTTAAAAATATTTTTAGGCATATTTTTCCTAAAAGCAACAAGACACCAACTTCCTTGATAAAAATGACGATATTTTGAGAGAAGGGGAAATACACAATCAGGGTGAGGATACAAAATGCTCAAAATAAAAACAGAAAAATAAAAGCAGAAAATAAAATGAAATTAAAAGAAAAATAGAAAACAAATAATGAATAAATTAACCAAGAAAACCCCTCTTTAAGCCCTCCCTGTCATAATTCACCCAACACTTCGAATGTGCAAAGTCCCTCTGATCCTTCATCGCTAACCTTTTGCGCCTTAACTGTATTATCATCTTCAAAAATACTAATCCCCCCCAATCCTTCCATTTGTGGCGGGGCAGCACAAAAGTTAAATGCACAAGACAATTAGAAGAGTCGGAAATATAACCTTACTGATCCTGAATCTCATCTAAAAGTAAAAATCCCTATCGTATTCAAATCACTACTGCCTTCACTTTCATCATCCAAGATATCCCCCATCCCTTTTTATCCTCGCAAATGGTAGCCCTCTCACCAATTGACTCCTTCACTATACTTAAAACACCTTCTGAATTTCTCTTAAGAATTTTTTTTTCACCACGAGAACCTTGATTTTCTTCAAAATGTTTCCTCATTTCAAAAACCAGTTGCACCTCAGGAGGCAACTCATGAATTTCACCCTCACAAGAATTATGATTCTTAGAGGAAACTCCTTCTTTTCATCCCTGATAGTCCACCCACTAATAAATCCTCTCCTTTACAGGATAAACTATCCCTCTAGAGTACTTGTACAATTTTCAGAAACTAGTCTTTCTGATGACCCCTATTTTTAGAAACTCTCCCTAAAATACAATTTCCAAAATTCATGCTTCCCTTTTTCAAGGAATTTTAAATAATAATAATAAAACAAAAAAAAATTGATTTTTTTTTTAGCCAGCCTTGGCACCAAGTCCACAAAAAACAATACTGCATTTGGGAGCATGGATTTGCAGGCCTTGGATTTTAATTTTGGTGGATTTGGACAAAATTCAATACAATTTGGTATTACATTTTGTCCAAATCTATTCAAATCCTAATTGAAGGCCTATCCCAAACATAGGGAAAAGGAATTTTGGAAGGAAAAATAAAGTACGCATATGTGCATCATGTAAGATCAAGAACAGTAGAGCCACACAAGACATTTTAGTTAAATGTGAAAAACTAAATTTTTGGGGAAAGGAGGGGAGTAAAAAGAGCCAGGAAATGTCATACATCTTCTAGTTGATGCTCTATCTCTTGGGTGGTTTTTAGCAACTCCACTGCAGTTCCCAAACGTGGTTTATCTTTGTATGAAATGACATTATACGGCGTCTGCATTTTCAGTAAACAGAATCAATAAAGGCAGATTTCAAATAACCAGTCACACTAAAAATTGTACAAATTTACAAAGAAAAAAAAAATGTCAGTTACATGAAGTACATACACTTCACAATGCCAGAAAAGCAAGTTGATGTGGGACCCAATTAGAGAAAAATATGAAATTGGAACACTATAAATCTCCTAAATTTCATCTTAAAATAATCAAAATTTCACATTAAAAACTAACCAAAATCCTTTTCTTCAAATCTTTGAATCCCATCTCTGCTATATCCTTATGTGGAACTAACTTCGCTTTGGGAAAAAACTTAGCAATGCCAATCAGCATCTGCTTCACCAACCAGGGCGGTACCATATCCTCTGCAATCTACTAACAGATATTTCAGGAAATATGCATGGAGATCAAATGTAGACTGAACGTCATCCATGTTTAAGTAAAGAATAATACTTTGCACATAGGTGCAATAAGAATGGCACCATTCCACGCAGTTGGTTGTCTCAGGTGCACCTTTAGAGCAACTGCACCCCCCATTGACTGTCCAAACAAGAAGCTTGGAAGATTTTGATACTCCATGTTTTCTGTCATCCAAATCCAGAAAAGTGCAGGATCTTCAGTGCTACATTTTTTTTTTATATAGCAAAGAAGAAGCTCATGATAGATTAAGAACATACAGCCAGGATAGAGACATCTCCGAAACAAAATCTGGGATAATCCAGATAAAAAAAAACAAAGAAGAAAACCAAAAAGCAAAGAGAACAAAAAAAAAAACCAGCATATACTATCTATCCAAAAAATAATGCAAATCATGCTGAATATCTCAGAAGCTCACCCCCTTAAAGTTCCCACGACTCACACATCAAAGAGAAGCCATGTAATGAATCTTCTCCCAAACTAGCAGAGACAGCATCTTCCCTGAGAAAATATGCGCGTAGCATTCCAGCCACAGCCCCCAAAATAATCTTCAACATTACAATTGCCAACTATTTATTCTATAACACCATCATCTTGAATTGTTTAATGGAAAATTGAAGGTTATAAAAGGATAGAAGGCAATACTTCCTTCTGTAATCACCTGTTGAAACTAATAGGTGCAGTAAAGGGGCATCCATATTAGTTTAGTGACGTTTGTCCAAATATGGAGGGAAGAAACACTTCTTGGAAATTTGTCCTAAATCAAGTGATAGGTATCATAGTAGGCTGCTCAACACAATGGTTGGTGCTTTCGGTAGGTTGTAATTTTAACTCAAATCTGTCAGTGTTTCACAGAGTTGTTCGAGACTTTCCAATTAAACTTTTAGGGTTCATAATTTAACTTAAATCACCTCACCCAGCCTCAATTCCCACTTCCATCACCATTAAACAACAACCTCTACTGTCCCTCACCACTTCAAACCAGCAGCAGGAATATTTAAAAATAAATAAATAAAAAAATCACCACCTCAGTTGAATCCTTTGAAGCAATCGCAAACCTCCATCTTCTTTGTTGTCAATTAACTATAATCAGCATCATCATCAAACGGATGTTCCTTCCAGCTGCTGGCATCATTCCAAAATCCCAGAGTGTTCAAATCAAAGGCCCTCATAGCCTTGAAAGTTTGCAGAGGTTTGTCACTATTGAGCTCTTCAGCATTGTTTGAATCCTCCGTCACCAGAATAACACCTTTGCAAGAGCACAACCTTACACCAATCATTGATCCTTATATTGTGAACTAGATGAGAGGCCATCCTTTTTGTCCATTAAAGAAGTAGGAGTCCTACAAGAAGAGGTAGTCAAGGAAGCTATTATTGAGATTGAAAGACCACTGCATTGAGAGCAAAAGCAATAACCTACCCAATTTATCATTCCAAGTAACCTTGACAGTTTCAACCTCCAATGGCTTTTCCATCATGTGCAAAGCAAACAAATTGCCTAAGTCTCTTCAAGCATAATTGTTGTCTTTGTTCTTCATCCTTCAGCAATTTAAAAATTGAGTTTGAATTCTTACTGGGGGAGATTGATATAGAATGTGAGCTTATAAAAGTTGTCTTTGTATTTCTATTTTTATTTCTGTAGTTCATTTATTTGGGTAATATTCTCAAGATTCTAGGATATTTTTTGAGGAACTAGTGTTTTAGCTTTTTTGGGTTTCTAAAAATAGTATTCGTGTCTTCAAAGCATGTATGCCTATAAAAGGCCCAGTGTATTAGTTTAGGGAGATTTGAATGGAGAATTAATTTTGTTGGATGTTGATCATGCATCAGTTCGTCAACCCCTTGATATAAAAAGCAGGAGCAAGCTTCTCTATCTCCTCTAAACATTGCTTGATGCTGAATGAATTCACATGGGCACATTGGAAAAATGGAATTTTCAAAAACAATGACTTCTTCTTTCCACTGGTGTAAATGAAATTGTGATGAGCTTAAAAGGAAAATTCTCCAGACACTGCTGCTACAGATAAGCAATGAAAGCATTACATGGTCCTCGCACGTAGAACATAGACATCATGACAAGAGAACTTCTTAAGATTTTAAATCATAGTAGCATGCTGAACAATTGTTTCTATTGAAGTTTAAACATAATCCATGGAGACTCATAACAGCTGCTTTTTTTTTTTTTTAATGTTGTTGGCAACATGAACCAACCTTCAGCATTGAAACCTTTCAGGCATCATATGGTTCATGGGATGCTTCAAGATTCCCAGGAATGTCATTCCAAGATCATTCCTATGTTTTAGAATCAGAAACTGATGTGACAGTAATATCACATTCCTTGGGAATAAAAGATTCCATTGCTATGGGAATCCCATTCTCCTGCTCATCCACAGGTTTGTTACATTTCCATAGGCATCCTATAATTTGAGAGTAAACTGTCCCCACTATCTTGGCGGTTGGACATAAATGCCCCCCTATATCATAGTATTGGGATAAAAGAATATTTTTATGATTTTATTCACTATAATTTATTATTATTGTTTTGATAGAAAAAGAAAATTTATTCAAAGCATAATAAAAGATACAAAAAGGAGAACCATAAGTCCTCAAACAGAAAAAGGAAAAACAACATCAACTCAATAAAGCATTCCAGTAAATCTGACAGCATCTTGAAAACAGCCATCTTTAAAACAACCAGCACTTTAAAGTCCAAACTCCAAAGAGAAGGCAAGTATCGGATCCTGTTCCAAATAAATGCCACTGGAAATCTCTTCCCATTAAAAATTCCAGAAATTCTTTCCAACCAAATACCCTACAACAAAGTGCCAAGAGCACATAGCCACAACTTCTTAGCAACCTTCTCCCAAAACCAGCAAAAGAAATAACAAAGAGCTTCCACTGGATTTGGACTAAGCCATGATTCTCCAAACACCCCAAAGAGATACTTCCACAAATTCCAAGAAAAATAAGAACGTATAACAAGTTAGACACATCCTCTGATCTACTACCACACAATGCACACATAATATGCACATCTTGTGAAAGTCTTTGGAAGGTCGCCTACTCTGCAGCAGATTGTTGGTGTTTAACCAGCCAAATGAACACCTTAATTTCAGAAGGAACATTAACCTCCCGAACACCCTGATAGAGAGGAAAAATCAAACCAACCTTAGTGAGACAAGGAAAAAGGTATTAATGAGAACACTCCCCCAATGAATCCAAAAACCAAACTCCAGCATCACCTCTTCTGGAAATATGGCAACTCTCCAATAAAATGAGTAAAGAAGACAACTCCACCTCTCTACCCTTCAAATTGCCTTCTAAAGGGAAAATCTCAAGAAAAAGAATCCATCTTGGAAACAAGAAAAGAGGAAATCACATCATTATGATGAGATGAAAGATGATAGAACCAAGCAAAAGGGAAATATCAAGCTGACCACCACGACCCCACCCTGTGCCAGCGACAACCAAGGATCCTCCAAATTGAAATTTAGTGAATGGAAGAAAAGAAGGATAAACCTAAGAAATGAACCTCCAAGGACTCTCAAGAATAATCTCAAACACTCCAATTAGCATCCCACCCATCATGTAAACCATATATACTTTTTCTTACCATGTTCCGAAGAGAATTTACCACCAAGGAACCTCCCAACCATTTAGCCAAAAGAGAGGAGTCTTTAGACGCTACATTACTAGTAAGACCCAATACTCCTCCTCCTCAAGAACAATTGACCACCTCCCACCTAACCAAATGATCTCTCCTCTTCCCAACACCTGAAGAAAGAAAATCCCTCATAATCCTCTCTGACTTATGAGCTACCCCACCCAGAATCCTAAAAGAGAGAAAAAAATACAGCAGGATAATAGAAAGGCTTCTCTAGATAGGAGTAATTCTAACCCCCAAGGAAGCAAAGCTCCATTCCACCAATCCAACTGTTGTGCAAACTTAGACACCACCAAATCCCAGAAGGCTGACAAGCAAAGCTTCCTTCCAACAGAACTCCTAAATAGATCAAATCAAAAGACACTCCAAATCCTCTAAGGCCTGACATTAATTGGGCCAATGCTACTCTTCCCCAGATTAATTCTAAGAGCAAAGACTCAAAAAAACTTGCAGGACGTAAGAATGTTAATGGAGTCCACATGATCATCTGAAAAAAATAATGGTATCATCCACAAATTGAAAATGTGAAAACAACCTCCTCCTCCTTCCCCACCTTAATGCCTCTCACCACCCCCCATCAAAAGGCCTAATGTATCATTCTACTAAACATCTACAATATGAACAAACAAAATGGGAATGGATCCCCTTGCCTAACTGCCCTAAAAGAGAAAAACCAATCTTTTGCCTGCCCATCAATAACTATAAATAAATAAGCATTCGACAGACAGCCCCTAACCCAACTCCTCCACCTACGACCAAAGCCTTTCCTCCTAAAAATTTTATCCAGAAAAAATGCAACTAACTCTATCAAAAGCCTTCTCAAAGTTCAACTTAAGCACAGTACCAACCTTCTTTCTAGAATGATATCCTCCACTACCTCATTAGCCAACAATATAGCATCCACTATCTGCCTACCACCCACAAAAGCACTTTGAGCAAAAGAAATAGTATCATTAAGGACAGAACTCAACCTATTGACCAGCATCTTGGCAATGATCTTACACACATTAGAAACTAAACTAATAGGCCAAAAATCTGAAAACTTAATAGACCTATTCTTCTTAGGCACTAAGAGATCAAAGTGGGAATCATGCTCTTCCCCAATTTACTATTAGCATGAAACTCATAAAAACCCTTCATAAAATCCCCCCTCCTACATCCCAATACTCTTGAAAGAAAGCAATATAAAACCTATCAGATTCAGGAGCCTTATCCCTACCAAGACTAAAAACTACTGCCCTAATCTCTTCTTCCTCACACGGCCTTTCCAACTCAGACATATGAACATCTGAACATCTGAAATGGGATTCCACTCCACCCCCTCCATCATAGTCTTAGTAAATCTTCCTTATGGACAAAGTCCTAAAAAATCAGTAACCTCTTCAATTATCAGCCTCTCATCTTTAACATCAAACCCTCCTTCCTCTTGGCTCACAGCCTTAAAGGCCGATTATTCCTTGTGATCTAAGCCAACTTCCTGACTAGCCGCATGGGTTTCTTCTTTCTTAGCATATGCTGGCTTCAATGGATAAGTTGTCAGAGTCATACACATTTATCCTGAATGAGGATGCTTGCTGTGCTAATTGATCTGCCTCAATGTTTAGAAATCTCTCAACATGACTCATACTAATTTCACCAAATTATTTGAACAATCCTTGAATGATGGTCAAGTAAGGATGAAGGCCCATTCATATTCCCCTTTCAATCTCTGGTCATTCTCATAGTTTTGACTCCCATGTGAAGCAAAGTTTGCAAACCAGCCACCAAGGCCTCATACTCGGCCTGATTGTTTGAGCACACAAAGTCAAGGACGATGGACATCCAAATTTTCACTCCTTGGGGTGACATTATGACCATGCCTGCTCATGCCCTATCCCTTGTTCTTGAGCCATCAAACTGCATGCTCCAAGGAGCTCGCTGAGCATTCCAACGTCTACTTACGGTGAACTGGAAGCTATGCAGGGAAGGCCAAAAAAAATTGCCAAAAGTTGCCCTTTATTGCTTTCTGGGGAGTATAAATTTGATGAGAATTCTGTGAGTGCTAGGACCCATTTACACAAATGGCCGCCTAACATAGGCTGAGATAGCATATGTTGAGGACATCACTTCGCTCCAATGCTGTAGTTGTGGTTGGCAATAGGTAGTGCCTAAGCTTAGGCGTAACTTCTCTCCATGGCCGAATAATGCCCCTTGGCTTCATTTAATCAGCGGCTCAAGCAATACAGTCTGTTGCTTTCCTTGAATTTTTTCTTGGGCTGGCAAAGTCCCTAGGCTTCAACCACGGCTACATACAAAATCGCCTTCCCTTTCTAAGGAGGCATTCACCAAATATTCTCTTAGCCCATCAAAAGATCTTAAATGCTTTTCTTCCCATATAAAATTTGATTCATTCTTTAGCTTCAACAAAAGGGAATCTTTTGTTCAGCTTGGTCGCTTGGATATAGACCTACTTAAGACATTTAGTTGCCCAAGAAATTTGTAACTCCTTGTTTTGTGGCGCATGGGCTTGGATGATAACTCTAGCCTTGTTCTTATCCACCTCTATTCCCATTGCATGGATGAAGAAATCCAAGAAATTTCTAGCAGGTCAAATGTGCATTGTAAAGGATTCACTTTCAGCTAATGTTCACACATCCTAAGGAATACTCTTCTTATGACAGATCCCCAATTAAATCAGATGATTCCAAACCATAGCCACCCTAATCTTGAATCTCATCCAAAAGCAAACCACCCTCTCGTCTGCAAATTCAATGATATCATCACTATCATTATCCAACATCACTTCATTTCTCCTTTTCCTTGCCCACGTTACTCCTCACATTTGTATCTCCTTGAAATTTCTAGGAATTCATAACACAAAGTACTTTATGCATTGTTTAAAACAATTTTTCCAGTTTTCCAAAATATTATCTCTCGTCCACTTGGTGAACATAAAATCTTGTCCAAATTCCTTCCCTTACCTCATCATCAGCCAACCTTTGTATATTATCTGTACCACCTTCACAAACCTTAATGCAGGCCCCTCCTTCAGCGAACATTGAGGGCAACTTCTTAATGAAGGCCTCATCTTGGCAGCAACCCTCTCAAACCTTTGGAACCAAAAGCAGAGGTTCATTAGTTGAGTTTTCATGTTGCTACTATCCCTGGCTGGAGGCAGCCATACGATCCCCTTGTGTTGCACAATGGAAGGCTTAGAACCCCTTTCCTGCAATAAGGCATTAATTCTCCAAAAGGGGAAGGCTGTCTCCGACTCTCCATATGAGAGTTGACTTTACCGGGCTTATATAGTCTATATCTAAAATCTGTCGTGAGTTCATTAACTTCTTGGCAGTAATTAAAATTTTGGGCCTTGCCAGGAAACCCATTAAGATAAAAACTGCTATGAGCTTCAAGAGATCCTGGCTTTTATTCAAGCTCCATTGGGCTGGAAAGTGGGCCAATTCACCACTAAAAACAGCTGGACTTATGGCCCATTTACTCAGTTGTCCCAAGTCCTCAAATCCTGGCGTACCCAAAATCCAGCCCAAGTCCAACTTGGTGGCCAAGTACCCCAGCCCAATCCCACCTTAACTCCATTCCCATCTCCCAACAAAACCCTAGTCGCCTTTGCCATCGGAACTGTAGTACCCATAAAAGGATGTTCCACCAATGATCTGTTGCTGGACCTGTGCTTGCTGCTTTTCTAGCATCTGTTGATTCGTTTGTCGATGCATCTACTGCATCACTTGCTGCTGTTGCATCTGCTTCATGCAACCACATTTATCGCAGATCCCTTTCTTTTGACACAACCTAGCTCCAAGAACAGCAGCCCCTCTATAGATCTTCCCCAACACCATCCTTTCCACTTGGGAAAACCCTAACTTCCATACAAAATTCTTGCATGAATTTTCCCCATCCATCCCCTTTTGGTCCTCAAAAAACAAACACTGAAAAGCGTCTTCCTTTCCATCCTAGCCTATCTCCAAGAACTTTCCAAGTTTTGTTGGTCAAATCGCCAACCAATACCTCACACTACCAAATCTAGTGCTTCGTAAACCCCTTCCAAAAATTTAAAGCTGTTCCATCAAAAACGCATTTCAATGATTCCAAAAAAGACTCAGCCATTGACTTTGCTTCAGATTACACTCGAAAATGAACAGAAAATCTTCATTACCCATCCAGCCTTTTTCCTTACATATTCTATGCAAGCCATGATGCCAAGGAGCATTAACAAGAGAAGAAAAGGGAACGAGCATTGCATCAGTTCATGCACAAATAGGATTAGAATTATTAATGTCATTTTTGTTACAAAGCAAACTAATAATTAACAATGATGTTTAATAATTGGCTGCCAGTTACAGTGACACGATGCTCTCTCCCTAACGTCAGCCCTCTATGCAACACTTGCAACTGCAAGCATGGCTAGCAGCCTCAAACATCTTCCTCCTAAATCTTCTAGTTTGAAACCCCTCGTCTCTGACATCCTAGAATGGAAATTGTATCGAAGCCCCAAGACTACCTTATTTTTTGAACCATTTCAAAGCCTTAACATACCCATCGTAATCGAACCCTATTCCATTCCTAATATTCCTTCCCACAGACTTTCGTGTATGCCCTATTTTTTGAACCATTTCAAAGCCCTAACATACCCATTGTAATTGAACCCTATTCTTTTCCTAATATTCCTTCCCACAAACCTTCGTGTATCCTCCGTCAAGTTATCCTTGATCTTTAGGGTTCTTTCGAGAGCGCGACTAAGATTTCTAATGACTAGGATTGCACAAACCCTGGAGCCATCTCATTTAACAAAGACTGCTTTGATTCTTGCCTTCAACGACTCTCATATTTAGTGACTCCCTCAACTAAGACTACTTCGAAACAAAGTAATCTACTTCGATTCTATTCCGGTTCCCCATCAGCGACAAACTCTCCTCCTCTACAACTGGGACTACCTTTGCAATCCTAGCAAGGTTGTCCCCTTCGACAATGAATGTTTGGACTTTCTTCTTCATGTCAGAGATGTTGTTGCAATCCCACCAACGTTGAATGTAACACTAATCATCAGCAAGGCTTCATATGCCTTCTATCATTTTGGGAAGCTCTTGTTCTTACTTACCTGAAGGCTTTCGAGAGATTTTCTCATCTTCTGACCAAAAAGGCATCCTTTCTATTCCTACAGAGCCTTTTTTAGTCAATCCTAGCCCTTCGAATTTACCATAGATTTGAGACTTTCCATAGAGAGACTATTGACTCGGAGGTGAGGTGGGTAATCAAGACAAGGAAGAACTGTTTATTTTTTTAACATGTTGATTGATTATTTGACAATGGTATCCACTTGGTGGTGGATGGGAATTTGACTACTAGTTGGTTGTATGGTTTACTTGTTGTCTGATAGTGATCTCTCACCTATTGGTACACTTTCCTGGCTTTTTATCTTACGTTATTATGGAGGAAGGGAGGGGAAGGAGGCAATCAAACATGCTACTGTGAAGATTGAGAGGAAATTTTTCAATGCTAACCACTTGGACAGTTCATATTTCAAGTTGTCTTTATTTGCAAGGAGAATCTTCTCTTATATCTTACTAGAAAAGGACGAGTTCTTATGGATCTTGAGATACTTGGGGGTGATATGTTTAGGTCCATTAGGGGTAGAGAATGGAAAAGTGGAGGACATTCTTTTTCGTAGAAAGGAAGGCAGGATTCGTTTAGAGCTCAAGAGTAATGAGAGGAGTAGGTTTATCTATATTGAGAAGCAGTCTTCTGGAGGTTGAAGGCAAGCAAGCCAAGCACTCTATGTCCCAAAAGGGAATTAGAATGAGTGATAGCAAAAATTTATAGAAGCATTGATGAAGTTGTCTATTGACGTTGAAGGATACCGCAATATGAGTTGTGCAAATCATAGCCCCACGAACATAGTCCATCATGAGCAAAAGCTAAAGAAGCAAAATGTTTTTCAGAGGCTTTTGGTTAATTGGTCATTCTCCGAAGTTGTCAAAGAGCACCCAATAAATGGAACGAGAATTAATGAGCAATGTGGGACTAACTCCTTCCCTAACGATGGAAATGGGAACAACAAACATGGGCATATAAATAATGGGCTGAGAAGGGTTGTCAGCAGATGGGTTGAAAAGGGTAAAATTAATGTTGTATGATGTTTGATTCAAGAGGAGGATTCAAGACCTTCTGGCTCTAAGATAATGAGAATTAATGATGCGGGTATCCCTTCTAGTGGTTAGATGGGCAAGCTTGGTGGATTAGAGTTAAGGGAAAAGTCAAAAAGGGAGGGCAGGCAAAGCTCTCAAGGTAAATTGAATGGAGAGGTCTCAAAGACACAATATATAAAAGATTTGAAAGTGATGGAGGAGAATTTGAGGAACACTCTGCTTGATATCGAACTACAGTCTTTCGATTTAGTCGGTAGGACATCATAAAGGAAGTCAGAGATTCCTAAAAGTAAAGGGGACTTAGGGAGAGGGAAAGGCAAAACAATCAAAGCAGATAATGGGCAGAGAGCAGAAAATAATCTGACTAGTGGGGGAGTGGGGAAGAGGAGCTATCCGATAGAAATATGACTTGAGCAGCTTTTGTGATCTTAAGAAAGAGTTGTTGGTGGATCAACTGAGAGCTGATTTAGCCTTGCATGAATAGGAAGCCTTGGTAGAACTTATAGAGGAAAGCTCCGAAAGAGAGGGAGTGGAAGCCTTGGCAGAGTGACGATTTTACACAAAGCAAACAATAGTACGGGGAAGAGTGTATGCAATTGTTCTCTAAAACTACGCAAAGGGATACTAAAGATATTAAACACAATTTAAACCAAACGAAAGAATTGATAGATAAGGGGTCTTTGTCCCCTGTCCCTGTGCCTAACTCTGATATGGCTGCCCCTTATTGATATTCCTACAATAAAAAAAGGCTGGGGGGTATTGATGAAGAGGCAACTTTTTCCATGGTTAGTAGGAATTCATCCAAATCTGGAAAAGGTATTCTTCCACTTCTTAAAATTTGTTATTTCTTCTGAAACTTTATGCCACAAGGAGGGTTCTTCTTGGGTTAGCGCTTTTGGTATTGGCCCGAGGGGTAGTCAGAGAGACATTCAAGACCCAAATTAACTCCTTGAGTACCTAGGTTAGAAATTATTTAGTCCAATAGGGGTTGAGGTGAAATTGCCAGTGATTCCTTGAACTTATGAGTGGGAAAAAAGGTGCAGAAAGAACTTAAGAACCTAGTTTCTTCTATTAACTATGGCGAAGGGAACAGAGGAAAACAAGTGAAATTATGAAAATTGTCAATTGGAATGTTAGAGGACTAAAAGACTAGGAGAGGTCCTTTTTAGATATTCTCCTAATATGGTTTTGATTTAGGAGATTAACTTGAGAATGTTGATTTTTTTTTTTTTTTTTTTTTTTTTTGGTGGGGGGAGGGGGGTTGTTAGAGGGATTTAGGAAGGACGTAACAAGGATTGGGCCATTGTACCTTCTCAGGAGCCAGCAGGCAGTATTTGGGTGATGCGGGATACTTGCTATATTGTTAAGTGGATAGTCTAGTAGGTTTTTTCTCTCTTTCCATTTTAGTAGAAGTGGAAGGCCAGGGTCATTGGTGGGTTTCGTCGGCACATGGCTCTTCTAGAGCAGGTTAAAAGAGAAGTTGAAATATTGGAATAGGGAGGTTTTCAAATACTTAAGGTTTAGAAAGGCTAGTATCTTAGGTGAGTTGGCGGAGTTAGGAAGGAAGAAGATAATATTCTATCGAGGGAGGAAGATATGAGAAGAGTATCTTTGAAGAATGAATTGGAGGAGGTGATTTTTAAGGAAACAAGACTTTGTACACAAAAGATGAAGTTTAAATGGATCAGAGATGGTGATTGTAACCCAAGATTTTTTCAAAAGGATAGCTATTAGGAAAATGAGGAAGAACTTGATTAGGGAGTTGGAAGTGGACAGGGGAGTCATTATATCCAATCAAAGTCAAATTGCTTCTAAAATCACTGAATTTTATTCTAGTTTGTATTTTGAGGATGCTAGTAGACCTATGGTTGAAGGTTTAGAGTGGGACCTTTTATCTAGTGAGGAGGTGGTTGGAGACCTTTCAAGGAAGAGGAAGTGAGGGCAACGGTGGAGATGGAAAGGGGTAAAGTTCCAAGACTTGGTGGTTTTAATATGGCTTTCTTCCAAGATTGTTGGAAGGTGGTTAAGGATGATTTGCTTAAGGTCTTTAATGAATTTTATGGGAATGGGATTTTAAGCAAGAATATCAATTCCACTTTCATAACTCTAGTGTCGAAGAAGAATAAATCCATTAAGATTTCTGACTTTAGACCTATTATCTTAGTTTCCAATGTTTATAAAATCATCCCTAAGGTGTTAGCTAATAGGCTGTGTACAGTGCTTGATAGGACTATTTCTAAGGCTCATAATGCATTTGTTGAGGAGGGGGGGGGGGGCGCATAAACCCCCCTTTAAGAATATGCTAGGTCTCTTTCATGTTTTTGAGAAGGTTAATGGGCTTAAGAATAATATAGGAAAGAGCAATATTGCGGCTATCAATACGTCTGTTGAGAGTGTTAGGGAGCTAACTGCAGAAGTGGGGCGCAGCATTTTGGATTGGCTGCTGCCCTATCTTGGGGTTCCTTTGGGGGGTAACCCTAGATCCGCTAGCTTTTGGGATCGTATTGCAGAAAGGGTTTCTAAGAGACTGGATAAGTGGATAGGCGTTCTTTGTTCTCTTGGGGGTAGAGTTATGCTTATCCAGGCTTTCTTTCTGGTACCCATTTATATTTTCTTTCAATTTTCAAGATTGTGACAGGAATTGCTAATAATATTGAGAAGATAATGAAGGATTCTTGTGGTTGGGGCTAGCGGGTTTTAGGGACCATTTGGTAAGTTGGGGTGTGGTCTAAAGAGGAGGATGGTTTAAGTATTGGAACTCTATGGCTTTGGCAATTTCCACTAGAGAATTCTTCCCTATGGCATTTGGTTGTTAAAAGTATGGATAAGAAAAAAATAGGTGGTATACTAATTTGATTTAAATGTTTTTTCTGAAAGTCCATGGAAAGCTATCTCTTAGAGTTATCCCCTCTTCATTCCCCATATTAAATCACTAGTGGGAAGAGGTAGCAATATCCATTTTTAGATAGATCCTTGGTTGGGGAATGTAGTTTTGTCCACCTCTTTTTTGCCTGAGCTTAGAGCAGGATGGGTCTATTTCTTCTTTTATTGTTGATCCAAGTGGTCCTTTGCCTTCTTGGGATTTCCACGTTCGTAGATCGTTAAACAATAGGGAGTTGGTAGAGCTATCCTATTTTCTAGTCTTGTTGAATAATTGTTGCTTTTCTTTAGAGGATAGACGGTCTTGGTCTCTAAATCCTTGGAGGGTTTACTTGTGCAAATCTTCTTGTGAATTTTTGAATAGGTCTAATTCATCTTTCCCTCCTTATAGTTCTATATGGAAGGCGAAAGCCCCTTTTAAAATTAAGGCTTTTATCTGGTTGGTTGTACATGGTAAAATTAATACCAATAACTTGCTGCAAGTTAGGAAACCTTTGAAGGCTATATCTCCAGACATATGTGTTCTCTGCTTTAATTATTTAGAACCATCATCACATTTGTTCATTTATTGTGACTATGCTTGGAGGGTTTGGAACAAGTTATATGGTATTTTAGGCAAATGTTGGGTGAGTTCCAAGACAGTGAAGGGTTTTTTGGCAGTGTCTTTTGCTGGTTTTGGCAGGAAAAAGGAAATGGCAGCACTTTGGAAATGTGCTTTTTTTGCAGTCTTTTGGGGGTTCTGGATGGAGCATAGTGTGCACATTTTTCTAGGGAAGAAGTCATCTCAGTTGCAGGTTTGGGAAAAAATATATTTTTTGGCTTCTCTTTGGTGTGTGGGAAAAGAGAGTTTTAAGTGGGTGAGCTTTTTCTGATATTCAGCATGATTGGCATTATGTGTTGGAGTGTTAGTTCGTGCAGGTTTTTCTCTCTCTCTTGGTTTTTTAGTCTTTAGGTTGTCTCTTTGTGTTTTTAAGGAGATGTTTTATTCTCCTGGCTTTATATTCTTATTCTATGAATGAAATTCTTCTTTTATTATCAAAAAAAAAAAAAAATTATTAAAGTCATTTCATGTCCAAAGGCATTGGTGAGTAAATGGCTATGGAGGTTGTCAATACATGTGAGTCCGGAGATCAAACACTCAACATGTGGTGAGATAAATTTATGTGCTAGATTAGGGATTATTTGTCCTTCTAAGTTCAGCAGAGTGACCACTAACCTTATGTGACCTAGTTTTGATTTAGGGTTTATAAATGGCAGTTAGTTAAGTTCCTCAATCACATCTAGTAAGATTTTAGTCTACAAAACTAGGTCGGTCCAATTAAATGTGGGGACACCCCCATCAGCTCTGTTTGTAACAGTATCATGAAACATGTATGATCATTAATAGAATCCATGGTTTTAAATAACGGCCGTTACGTAGCGTAACGGCCGATACGTAACGGAAATTGGAGGCCACGAAACCGATACGGGCCGATAATGCGGTTCGGAAAAAATTCACGGCCGTTACGGAGACATAATGGCACGTAACGGCCAATACCCCAACGTTACACGCCATAACGTCCGTTACGGACCGTTACATGGCCGACAGGTCGCAGATTCGCTGAGGCTTTCTGCTACAGGCAACAGCGCTGCTTTCCCCCTCTCCCCAGTCCCCACACCCATCTGCCATTCAAAGGGTAAAATGGAAAGTTACAAACTGACCTTGAAAATTTGTTGGCCAAAGCAATAAGAAGGCTTCGAAGCCGGAGAGTGAGCACACCGAGGCTACCGAGCAGATCTACTCATCTTCGCACTTCGCAGCCTTCCAGGACTCAGGAATTTCATACTTGCAGTTCCAGCAACTTGGCGAGTCACCAACGATGGCAACAGGTCTGCAGCAGCTCCGCCAGTCGTCGCAGTTGGCACCTTCCTCCGCCAGTCGTCACAGTTGCCACCAGCCAGCCTCTCCATTTCAGCTTCGGAGCTTGGAGTCATCGCAGCTTTGTGCTTCGCAGCCTTTGCAGTTCGCTCCTTCGAGGCTCCTCCGAGTTCCCTCGAATCCCTCCCCTCTCTCGGTCTGACTCGACTCCCAAGCCCCAGCGTATGAGATACTCTAACACTAACACTCAACACCCACAGCACTTTTCATTATGTTTTTTTTTTAAAATTATATTTTGTTGTACCCACAGCACTTTTCATTCTGTTTTTTTTTTTAAATTATATTTTGTTGTAAAATAGGTTTGTTAAATTGAATTAAAAAAAAAAAGTAATTTAATAGAGTAAAAAATTAGAAATCATTAATTAATATTGTAAAATAAAATTTTCTTAATTATAAATATTTTAATTGTTATTATATTTTTGAAAGCTAATTATGAAAATTAATTCCATGACTAGCAAGCATATTATTAATAGTATAAATTAATATCTTTAAGGTAGTAAAATAATTAATATTGACAATACGAATTGAAGCTTTTTTATCTCATATTTGAATATCCTATTATCCACTACTGCATTCACCATCTAAACAAAGCATTAAAATAATGTACGTACATTGTACACAAACATCTACGTGTTGATGGCATTTTCATTTACTAGGCTTAATTGAGATCTATTTTCACATTTCTTAAAGAATTCCAAGGAATACTATGCACAATTATGATGTCTATTAGTCTTAGGGGATTTGCCAAACTTATAGAAATAAAATTACTTCATGGCACCAATTGGCTAAATACTATTTATGTCAGCTGGACAAAGTGTCATTTTATAAAGAAGATATCATTCACTCCCATCTATTGAAAAAAATATTAAATAATATTCAGATTATAAAAGAAAAAAAAAATTAAATACATAACATTACAGGTGTATCTAATTGCCATTTCTTGATGTAGGGTGCCCTGCTTTATTATATTTTTAAGTTTTTTAAAAAAATCATTTTGACATTAAATTTAAAAGTAGGTAAACTAAATGTACCTTATTTTTGTTTTTAGTTATCAAATAAAGTAAAATTGATCACTTAATATAAAAAAATTAAACCGAATAGTTAAACATTAATAAATTTGATTTTTACTAATTACTACGGGAATTTGTAGAAAAATTTAATTTTAATCCAGATACTGAGAAAATACTTAAAAAAATTAAATAAGTCAATTTTGTAACATGAGTTCGAAATCGCGGTCGCGTGTTCCCGGGAACGGAGACGACAAAGGCAGCGAGGGTTTTGGGCGCGGGGTCTGGTCGCGGGAGAGACGCGGGTGGTACGGAAACGGGACACAGCGGAGCGTAACCGTACGTACGTAACGGTGTGAATTTTTTTTCACGCATGCACACCATGCCAAAATGAAAAAATAAGATGAAATCCCATTAATACATGATTTTTAAACGGAATTTGTTGAAGGCTCTTTCAACCTACAAATGCTTTTAATCGCAGTTATGATTTTTATATTAATTGTAGGCGTGGTTCCAAAAAAAAACACTTGGTTTATAGTTTTACATTACTTTAATGAGGTCAAGTCAAAAGAGTTGAAATGTAAGCAATCAAGTAATGCAAATCATAAAGTTACGAAAATGAATCAATACTCAATCGACTTAATCGCAATATTACACAATGACCACACAACATGAATTTAACAAGTGATTAATATCAAATATCCAGAAATTCGTTGAACAACATGAATACAATATTACAAATGTAATACCCATGTCACACAAAAAGGAATGAGTGGAGGGTTTCATAATTGGCATCTGTTATCTTGGGATTGGGATGGGAAAATTATCTCCCCATTCCTTGTGGAAATACATAGTTGAAGGAACTACGTTACGTCATTTGGTTGTTGCTCTTGATAAATGTACTGGTGATGAAAATGTCCTGAATAAGCTCTATAAGGTGGGGGGCAGGGGCGGGCTCTGGGTAGGGTGTCGAAGAAGACTCAACTAGATCCTGAGATTCCGGATCCTCCACTGGGAATAAAAATGGGAGTCACGCGATGCATAATGGTGGAGTTGCTGGATGGATCCATTGATTGTGATGATGAAACCATCTAAGCCAAAGTCGCCCAACACTACGAACACCCCTAGGAATCGCATAGAATCGTTTAGGGTCACCACGAGCATCTTCTCCTGTGTTGTGAAGGATTGGTTCCTTGAGGATACCCAAGTCATAATTTTCAAGATGGAATGTAGTCATAAGGATCGACGGAATATATCCCTTCCAAATGATTGTCCCGTATCATATCAATAATTAGATTCTACCCCGCGAAGCCACCACACCACTGCCACCCCCCCTAAACCCAGCTCAGCACCCCTGATTACCATATCATCAATTGGTGGGATCAAACCAGATTTGTCATCACTTTGTGTACGTTCAGGGATTGAACTGAAGCATCATGCGCGTTTATTGGGGGTTTGTACCCTCCTTCGTAGTACACCAACCTCTTCATTTAACCAATTTGAATTGTCCTGACCGTCGAGTAGTGGGCGTAGTGGTTGGCTCTCTCTCCTCTAATCCATTGACTAAAGGAGCATCGTCTTCGAAAATGTAGTCCAAATTGACGAGGAGTGAAACCCTCCTCAATTTTCGCGTTGGTTCTTTCATTGTACGTCATAAATTTAACCTCATGGTGGTAATGTAGAAAAACAAGGTGTGTTGGAGTCTCTGTTTGGGTGTACTTTAATCATATTTCTTGTTTTCGTATGGCTGGGCTAAAGGTGCGACAATTCGATACAGTTCGAAGTGATGTGGTTTGGCTAAGAACTCTACTTACTATTCTTTGGAGTTCAGGAGCACACAAGCCATATGAATACCCATTCAGTTGCATTAAAATAAAAGCGTTTTATCTTGTATAGCGTATTTCACAAGTCAATTTGAAGACAAAGAGAGAAAATAGAGTAATTTTCATTATTTTAGGCGATATAGTCAGATTACCAGGATTTGTTTGTATCAATGCCCTTGAGCCCAATGGGGTTCCACAAGTCTCTTGACCTATTCGATTATCGCAACAACTAAAAAAGGATGATTGTGAAATTAAAATTAAGTAATTAGAGGGTTATTAATAATTATTCTTAAAAAGATTACAGACATATCGTTTGAACAATTACATTACTTCAATTTAATGGAACAATACTTACTGATGAATAGGGACAAATTTGTGAGTACTTATATCGGTACCAACTTGGTGCACTTTTTTGAACTCCATCCATGACTTCTCTAGAAATTCAGGAACTCTGAGGGTGGGGCACCATATAAAGAAATTGTTTGGGTTCAAAAAATACCTACAATAAATGTTAGAAACTTTAATCAATGTTTTGAAGAACTATGCATAATTAAAAGTTAAAAATAATAAGAAATTGTATTTGATTACCACTTACCAGGCAGCGTGCAAATCCTTGGTGCAATGAAAAATCAAACGGTTGTCAATAATTTTCCATACTCTTTGTAAAACCGGCAATCTTTTGAATGGCCAACTTTCGCCCCTCTCCAATTGCCTCTATATGAAGCCCCTGGGTGTTTTATCTCCATCAACAATTTACGCCTTGCACCCAGGGGTCTTGCATTGTCATTATATCAGAAGGCCTTTTGCCAAAACTCTTGCCCTAAGAGAATTTTCGTTCGAATCATATGCTGTGGCATGATTTGCCATTTCAAATCTTGAGTTTTTCCAGCCTAAGATGTAAACCTTTCCCTTAGGCTTTGTTATTGCCTGACAATCGTCTCCAAAGCATGAAATTTGTGGCAAATCGAGTGATGGCAGGGCGAAGAACTCTCTATTATTTGAATTTCTTCATGAACTTCACTGCCATGTTGTGAGTTTAATGAAATGAGTTCTTGTTTTGCATCTTCTAAGGACTCTCTTCATGTTACTTTCTTACCAATATTTCTTCAAGAATAAGGTTATTGATGAGTGCATATGGGGTCCAATAGAGATTGGGCCTCTTCTGCTATCACTAATTTCCTCATGCTTCATGCAGCTTCATTATCAGTCACTCCTGAACAACTCTCCTCTCCACTTCTTCAACCACCTCATCCATTAATCGGAAATGAAATTAAGATGCATAATTATACTATTAATTAAACAACATTGCACTCCCGATTCACTATTTGATATTACCCTTCCACTTAGCAAATTACCTGACATAATCTTCCGCTGTTTGGCTTGGCACCTCCGGGCATCACGGATTTGTGAAACACGATGCCTCTATGCACTAACCTAAGTTATAATGTGTTTTCTTAGTGTCCTGCCCAACCACACACTAAGTCGTTAGACCTCTTTTCTTCCAAATTCCAGCAAAAAGCAGCCTATATTTTTCATTTTCTTGCGATTTGCTACCCTACATTGCAGATATATCATCGGTTGCTGGCCCCTTCACCCCCTTTCCACCTCTGCAGCCATCTACCGCATAGGTTTGCATAAATGGAGAGTCCGCTACCTTCGCTGTGGAATCCGATGATAAATAGGCATTTTCTAACCGCTCTTTCCGAATTTACTTCTTAACTCGTACCTTTGTGTCAGAGTTGTGGTAGTGTTTCTGCCTCCATCTGCCATCTTTTCTACACCCACCCATCTTTAGGATTCAACATTTGCTACATGTTCGTCTGATAGCCTCATTTTTCAGTGGGTTAATCTCCTCATATTCAAGATTAGCAAACCCTTATTATGTCGCTACCACTTAATCCATTATTTCTGTCTCCCACCCCTTCTCTTTCCACCCTATCCTCCTACTACCTCCAGTCTGTCTTCGACAACCCCATATAGTTCCAGAGTGACCCGGTCCTACTAATATGTGGACAACCCTGTCTTGTCT